>NC_142601.1:63368029-63740480 GCF_041222555.1 Hakea prostrata | reverse complement strand
GCTGAGCTGGTTTCGACCACAGTAGGGTCACAAGTTCCGATTGGAGATGGATTTAATCATGGTCGGTTCAAGAAACTCGGTCGGGTCGGTCCAGAGTTCAAATTAGTAACTAACGCGAGGATAAAGGGACTTTACGGTTATCAGGATAAATATGGTTCCAAATAATTCAGGGGATATGTGATCAGAATTATAAATGGATAAATAGTAACTACCATTATACAAAGTGGACGATCGTGTTTTGAAAGGTCTGTCTTTGTCTCCGAAAGAAAGGTAAATCCCTAAGATCAAATGGTCACCAAGAGAAGATACCAAGGAATCTTTGAGAAATAAAGGTAGCCCTATATAAATCACAAGTTCACGTACAATTGAGATGTCTTAATCATTTCCTTCCCATATATTGAATTTAAGCCCGGCAACTTATTAGAGCTTGGTGATCAATTTCAACACTGTTGTATTATTTTTAATATAATAAAATAATAAACGTTTCATTTAAAATTGGATTTATAAGTGCGAAAACTTTCCTTTTTTTATTTTAGGAAAGTGTGTTATATAGTCCCACATTGGAAACCGAGATGTCGGAATCCAAGTTAATTAATAGGTACGCCTATTAACTTTGATTTAATATCAAAAGACATGCCAATGCGTGTGCGATGTCGCGGGCGGTGTGCCGTCCGGCCCGGGCGTGGGCGTGGGCTATTTAGGCGTTTTTGGCGCCGCCTCGCCTGATAAGATCCGCCGTCTATTTTGATCACGGGATCTAGGGCGATGGAAGTAGATTCATAAATGTCATTTTGATGGTTCAATCGGCCGTTAGATCGTGCGGCCGATCCAACGGCTCAAATACCCGTTGGCATTTGTATCCCTCGAGAGGGGTGCCCCATACGAAGTCATGACTGGGTAAAGGCCCTCAATGCCTATAAATCCTCTCTATTTTCTCAACGGCAGAAAATAAGAAAATTCGAAGTTTTCTCTGTTCTGAGTTTTGTCTGTGCTTTGCAAAACTCGGGAAACAACCTTGAGTTTGGGCTTCTTTGTATCTTGGGAGCGGTTCTGGCCTCATAGCCCTTCCGTGAGGGGCGTTCGTCTTAAGGACGAGACATATCTACGCTTCGAGCTATCTTGTTGATCTCGTGCTCCTGATTACACCAGGTTTTATTTTTTCTAATAAACACTAACTTAGCCTTCGAAGGTGGCTTCTGGCCTCCTAACCCCACGGTCGGACCACATCTAACATTGTTTTGTAAGTTAATGCTTAAGGATCTAAAAGTTTAATAAATTTTAGTCGCATCACAAACAAATACTGCCTCTAAGTAGATGTGGAAGGATAAATCTCCACTTTTTATGACATTCATTTCTCTCTCACCGAGATAAAAAAAAATAATAAATAAATAAAAAGGCATTTTTTTTTCTGTTAAATATCAGATGCGTGGAAGTCCGATCCTCAAGTTGTTTTCACTTTTCAGCCAAAAAAAATAAAGAGAAGAAAAGACAACAAAGCTGCAGTTTAGGATTTAAAGTATTAAAGACAGAATCTTGCTTGGCCAGCAGACTAGCACTATGTGAATTTTATTATTATTTTTATTAATTTGTTTTTTTATATATATATTTATTTATTTATTTTTTTATTTTTTTATTTTAGTTCAATGAAATCTCAACCACTCAAAACAGGATTGATTTCTTTCAATGAAAAAAAAAAAATTGGTCAAATTGAATGCACATAATATTTTGAATAGCTAGAATTTAATGAAATTAATGTAGCATGTATCTAATGGCGATATGGTGGCATCACAAGCACCGTCATGTTGCGTGCACGCACAACTAAAGAGATATGTTGATAAATGGGACCAGGTGTTTTGATTCTACTGAACTCCTCGAGAAAAGGGAAAGCATATCTAAAGTGTGAAATGCATATTAGAGCTCTTGGATTTACAACCCGTGAGATGCTTTTGTTGTGGTCCCGATGGAATGATGGTAGCTACAAGGAACGATAGTTCGTTCAGTTCGCCCGGTTCGCTACCCAGCGAACCGAGCGAAAGGGCGAAATATCGCCGAGATTTCGGCGATATTTCACCCCAAATAGTAATTAAAAATTTAAAATATATCACATTGGTATGACCGTATGAGAGTTTTGGTTTTTTTACATTAAATAATAACATGTGAAAAGTGAAAAACTGAAAAGTCGATTAGTCAAATCAGGTTCATGTTTACTTTGAAGGTTTTTGTTTTTTGTGCCTTTTTAAACAATTTCATGGTCATTAAAGAGCCACGTGACATGAGGCTCAAATGCCAAAAAGGTGAAGATGGTATGATTTACCATATTTAATACTTTCATAAATGAGTGAGAATGACGGTTGCTTGTAGTCTTGTACATCTTCATCTTCTCATCTTCATCTTCACCATGAACGGTCGGGCGAACTCTTGCCAGCAGTGGCCGGAAGTCAGGTAGGCACCCTTCGTCGCCTCCATTCTTCTCCTTGAACTGCTTCTCCCACAGCTATCGCTGCTGCTGCTGCCGGTGGTGCCTCTGGGTGCCGGACATACTACCACCACCAACACCAAAGACAACACTGATGAAGACCTAGAGGCTAGAGCTCCCTCGGATTGACGGAGAGAAAGAAGACAAAGACTGAAAGAGGCGAACAGTGTTGATTTTCCGGCGAGATATCGCCGGATATCGCTAGTTCGGCAAGATATCGCCGAAAAATCGGCGATATCCGGCGAATATCGTTTCGCCCTCTTATTTCGTTTCGCCGGTGAGCGAAACCAGCGAATTTCGGTGAAATTTCGCCGAAATTCGCCGAAATTACTTTCCCTGGGTAGCTAGATGACCCATTTTAAGATTGAACCAGTTTGGTTTGGTTAGACTTCATTTGGTTTTTATAAGGTTTAATGAATTTGTTTTAAAATGAAAGGACACTCATAAACCAAAGGACGGACTTAGTGTTAGATAGTGTTAATACTACTAGCACATGAACCCCACAACAACCGAATAAGTAATTTGAATTTGAATTCATTAAGAGTTATACTTAAGAAAACTCAATACGATAAAATGATAAGGATAAGAATTATTTCAAATTTCAACTTTAAGAGAGTTGTGTGTATCTTATTGTAATAAAATTCAATAAATTAAAATGTAAAACAAATCATAAATATAGTAACGGATAAAATTTTTATAAGAGGTATACCATATCCATCAATAAATTATTGACATAACCCATTCAATAATGATCGTCAAAGCATTTGAACCATTCTAAATCTATGTTGTTTTTCTCTCTTTTTTTTTCCTTTCTTTCTTAAATATGAATTTAACAATTAGTCTTTTTTATTTATTATTATTATTTTAATTTTTATTTGTTTTGAATTCAAGTTTTTAGGACTTTGGGGTTGATTTATATTTTATTCTCACGTAGTGTTTGCTGACTATGTGGATTACTGGATTGTAATGTGTGATAAATTTACACGGAGGGGAATATGTTTGCCTATTCACTAGCCATGAAGGCTATGTCTATTTCCAGCAAGACGTACTTCCTAAAGTCTACCACTTGAATCCTTGAATTATGCATTTAAGACTCCTTGAGGTTTGTTTGTGTTTTTCAATGAATTTTTTCTACACAAAAAAAAATACTAAATTGATAAATATCACATTATCAACATTCTCCCCTTGCGACCTTGCTTTAGTCTTGTGCATTAATTGTCAAGCATAACACTTTCGGCCGTCGGTTCGAAATCTTGGCCGTTGATATTCAATAGTCGAGATCGAAATCTCGACCAAAATTTAAGATCTGATGATCCGAAATTCGGCTTGATAGTCATGGGCATTTAATTGAAGCAATTCCCCCTTTCACACCACATCCCCCTCCCCCAAAAAAGATGAAAGAAATAAAAACTTAAATAGTGAAAAAGAAAAATTGTAACCATGCTATATTGCAATTTAGCGCATAGAGAGACTTTCTTTCTTAATCCCTCTTGAATGATGCACCACCCTCTATATATGATGTTACGATTGCTGGTTAACTTTCTACACGCAAGTGTTATGCTTATCTCTATCTCTTATAAATAATAATTCAAAATAAATTGCCATATGACTCTTCCAAACCCAATTACTAATTTAATTTTTTTTTATTAAAACTATAGCCTCTAATTTTGATTGTACTTCACAAATATCATTACTATTCAACAAAAATATAAAAAATAAAAAATACATTTTCTCTCTCTACCACCTAACAAATGCCAATATTTTCAAGTTAAGTATATAGAAAGAAAAAGCAACATTGATTATCACTTGATTGTGTAAGCTTCATGCTTTTTGGTTTCCATTGTGGGAGTGAAGAAGGCAACATTGCAACAACATATGCCTTCTTTAGATCTCCCCATTCCTTATCATTAATTATGTGGACTCTTCCATTGACGAGTCCCTATTTATATAATTTTTCTAAAATACTCCTCTTGTTTTCATGTAATAAATCATTTTCTCAGGTGTCTTACAACATCATAAATCAAGTAACAACGTCAAAATTCTCCAACAACTAATACAGTAACATTTGTTTGATGTCATGCCATTCTCATAAGGCAATCGAATCTTTTAAAATTCAACAACAACTCTACGAAAAAAAAATCGATTATGTCACATCTTTTTCTTCTTTTCTTTTTGCAAGGAATATAGATCTTCAATTTCAAACGTATATTCTTGAACTAATCATAACGGACAAATAATACTATTATTGAATCAATCGCTTTGCGTGTTGGCTTCTGTGATGGATTTTTATCTCTACACGATATAAGTGGATCTTTCAGTTTCAGTTACTCATTTGTTGTTCCTTTCGGAGTCTCAGTGGCTCCGTCACTCTTTCCATCTCTGTGATCTTCCGCAGACAAACACAAAGACAGATTCCGATGAGATGAGATGAACTTGAGACAGCGCCAACCTCCCCCACGTGGTCCCACCCATGGATCCAACTACGTCCAGAACCCCATCGGTGCCGCCGCCGCCGCCGCCTTCAACGGTGGAGTACAGCCGCCGCCGCCACTATACTCCCGGCGGCCGCAGGCAGAGGAAATCTACAACATCATCCCTGTACACGATCTCCTGGCTGATCACCCATCCCTCCGCTACCCTGAAGTACGCGCCGCCGCCGCCGCACTTCGTACGGTCGGAGAACTCCGGAAGCCACCGTTTGTCGTTTGGCACGAACGTATGGACCTGCTGGACTGGTTGGGTGCTTTCTTCGGCTTCCAACGTGATAACGTTCGTAATCAGAGAGAGCACCTGGTTCTTCACCTAGCAAACTCGCAGATGCGTCTTCAACCTCCTCCCAACAACATCGACATCTTGGATGCCGGTGTTCTTCGCCGTTTCCGCAGAAAGCTTCTCCAGAACTACACTGCCTGGTGTGGTTACCTTGGCCGTAAGTCTAATGTTTGGATCCCAAATCGCCGTGACCACTCCATGTCTGACCTTCGCCGTGAGCTTCTGTATGTGTCCCTCTATCTCCTCATCTGGGGTGAAGCCGCAAACCTTCGTTTCGTTCCGGAATGCATATGCTACATCTTTCACCATATGGCCATGGAGCTTAATCGAATCCTCGAGGACGACGACATTGACGTAAACACTGGTGGCCCTTTTATTCCTTCCTTCACCGGTGAAGATGCGTTTCTGAACGGTATTGTAACCCCTATTTATGAAATTATAAGCAAGGAGGTCGGGAACAGTCGAAATGGCACTGCTCCTCACTCTGCCTGGAGGAATTACGATGACATTAACGAGTTTTTCTGGAAGCGCCGCTGCTTCCAGCGACTCAAGTGGCCAATCGACCGTAGCAGCAGCTTCTTCACTACTAAGGCGGAGGGGAAGGGTATAGGTAAGACTGGGTTTGTGGAACAGAGGTCGTTCTGGAATATTTATCGCAGCTTCGATCGGCTTTGGGTTCTGCTCATACTGTTTCTTCAGTCGGCCATTATTGTCGCTTGGGAGGGGAAAAATACTCCGTGGGATGCGTTGAGCAGCCGTGATGTTCAGGTAAGGGTCCTCACCTTGTTCATCACCTGGGCTGGTCTTCGTTTTCTTCAGTCACTACTTGATGCTGGTACTCAGTACAGTCGGGTATCGAGGGATACGATGCTGCTTGGGGTGAGGATGGTTTTGAAGAGTGTTGTTGCCACAGGATGGACTGTTGCATTCGGTGTTCTCTACGGAAGGATTTGGTCTCAGAGGTATCATGACCGTAGGTGGTCTGCCGAAGCAAACCGTAGATTAGTGACTTTTCTTCAGGCTGCCTTTGTTTACATCGTCCCAGAGCTGTTGGCATTGGCACTTTTCATTGTCCCCTGGTTGAGGAACTTTCTTGAGGAGACTAATTGGAGGATCTTCTATGCGCTAACATGGTGGTTTCAGACCCGGGCTTTCGTGGGTCGTGGTGTCAGGGAAGGGCTGGTAGAGAACATCAAATATACCACGTTCTGGATTGTTGTTCTGGCTTCCAAATTCACCTTCAGTTACTTCCTCCAGATCAAGCCAATGGTCGCCCCAACCAAAGCTGTGTTGAATCTTAAGGGCATACGGTTCAAATGGCACGAGTTCTTCAATAACACTAACAGGTTAGCTGTTGGACTGTTATGGCTTCCTGTTATCTTGATCTACTTGATGGATCTGCAGATATGGTATTCAGTTTTCTCATCCTTTGTTGGGGCTATGGTTGGTTTGTTCTCACACTTGGGTGAGATTCGGAGCGTCGCACAGCTTAGGCTGAGGTTCCAGTTCTTCTCAAGCGCAATGCAGTTCAATCTCATGCCAGAAGAGCAGTCATTGAGTACTCAGGGAACACTGAAGAGCAAGTTGTTTGATGCCATTAGCAGAGTGAAGCTGAGATATGGGTTGGGCAGGCCCTTCAAGAAGATTGAATCAAACCAGGTAGAGGCAAACAAGTTTGCACTGTTATGGAATGAAATAATTACAACGTTTAGGGAAGAAGATATCGTTAGTGACCGTGAGGTTGAGCTTTTAGTGTTGCCACCAAACTATTGGAACATCAGTGTCATCCGTTGGCCTTGTGTGCTCTTGTGCAATGAGTTGCTTCTGGCTCTTGGCCAAGCAGAAGAATTGGTAGATGCACCTGACAAATGGCTTTGGAGGAAGGTTTGCAAGAACGAGTACAGGCGGTGTGCGGTTATAGAAGTTTATGATAGCATTAAGTACTTGCTTATTGAAATTCTCAATGATGACTCTGATGAGCGTTTAATAATTATAAACTTGTTCCAAGAGATCGATAATGCGATTCTGACCGAGAAGTTCACACAGACGTATAAGACTACTTCACTGAGGCTGATACATTCAAAGTTGGTTGACCTTCTTACACTAATCACCAAGCCAAAGAAAGATATGACACAGGTGGTAAATGTTTTTCAGGCCCTTTATGAGGTTATCATTTGGGATTTTCCGAAGGCGAAGAGGACCCATTTGCAGCTGATTCAAGAGGGGTTGATACCTCGCAGTTCAAACAGCGGAAAAGGTCTACTATTTGAGAATGCTGTGAACTTGCCGAGTGATGAACATGTTGACTTCTATCAGAAATTACGCCGTTTGCAAACAATTCTTACCTCTAGAGATTCAATGAATGATGTCCCAAAGAATCTTGAGGCCAGACGGCGTATATCATTCTTTAGTAACTCCCTCTTCATGAACATGCCCCGTGCTCCCCAAGTTGAGAAAATGATGGCTTTCAGCGTCCTTACTCCCTACTACAGTGAAGATGTAGTTTACAGCAGAGAGCAGCTGAGAAGTGAGAATGAAGATGGTGTATCTATCCTGTTTTATTTGCAGAAGATTTATGATGATGACTGGAAGAATTTCATTGAGCGGATGCACCGAGAGGGAATGGCGGATGACAGTGAAATATGGACAAAGAAACTCAGAGATCTCCGCCTTTGGGCATCATACAGAGGTCAGACGCTGTCTCGCACTGTAAGGGGAATGATGTATTACCATAAGGCTCTCAAGATGCTTGCGTTTCTTGATTCTGCATCAGAGATGGAAGTCAGGGCAGGGTCAAAAGATCTAGCATCTCTTGGTTCAATGAGGCTTGATGGTGCAGTGGATGGTCTGGGCACAGGTAGATCCTCATCTTCCCGGAGGCTTACCAGGGCAGGTAGTATGGTGGAGGATCTATTATTCAAAGGCCATGAATATGGGACTGCTATGATGAAATTTGTATATGTGGTCAGTTGCCAGATCTATGGGGTTCAAAAAGGAAAAGACCAACGTGGAGAGGAGATTTTATATTTGATGAAAAATAATGAGGCACTCCGAGTTGCCTATGTTGATGAGGTCCACACAGGTAGGGAGCAGGTGGAATATTACTCTGTCCTTGTGAAGTATGATACAAAGCTGGAGAAGGAGGTTGAAATCTATCGGATTAGGTTGCCTGGTCCTTTGAAGCTTGGAGAGGGTAAACCGGAAAATCAGAACCATGCAATTATCTTCACTCGTGGTGATGCAGTTCAGACCATTGATATGAACCAAGACAACTATTTTGAGGAGGCACTCAAGATGCGGAACCTATTGGAGGAATTCAAAACCAATTATGGTATTCGTAAACCAACAATTTTGGGAGTCCGGGAACATATCTTTACTGGTTCTGTCTCTTCACTTGCTTGGTTCATGTCTGCACAAGAGATGTGCTTCGTTACCTTGGGACAACGTGTTTTGGCAAACCCCCTGAAGATTCGGATGCATTATGGCCACCCAGATGTCTTCGATAGATTCTGGTTCTTGACTCGTGGTGGCATTAGCAAAGCTTCCAGGGTCATCAATATCAGCGAAGACATATTTGCAGGATTTAATTGCACATTGCGGGGTGGTAATGTGACGCATCATGAATACATTCAGGTTGGTAAGGGAAGGGATGTTGGATTTAATCAGATCGCAATGTTTGAGGCCAAGGTTGCCAGCGGTAACGGTGAGCAAGTTTTGAGCAGGGATGTCTACAGGCTGGGGCATAGGTTAGATTTCTTCCGGATGCTCTCATTCTTTTATACCACTGTTGGATTCTATTTCAACTCGATGGTTGTGGTCCTGACTGTTTATGCATTTTTATGGGGCCGCCTTTATCTTGTTCTAAGTGGCATTGAGACTGCTATGTTGCAGAATTCTAACAATAATAGAGCACTTGGCACAATCCTAAATCAACAGTTCATTATTCAGTTGGGTCTTTTCACTGCCCTCCCAATGATTGTGGAAAATTCTCTTGAGCATGGGTTCCTTCCTGCAGTCTGGGATTTCTTGACGATGCAATTCGAGCTTTCATCCGTATTTTATACATTTTCTCTGGGAACTCGTACCCATTTCTTTGGACGGACCATTCTTCATGGTGGTGCAGCGTATCGAGCAACAGGGCGAGGTTTTGTTGTGGAACACAAGAGCTTTGCTGAGAACTACAGGCTCTATGCTCGTAGTCATTTTGTTAAGGCGATTGAGCTTGGGGTGATACTGACGGTATATGCTTCACACAGCAGTATAACTAAGAATACTTTTGTTTATATTGTGATGACACTCTCTAGTTGGTTCTTGGTAGTGTCATGGATCATGGGTTCCTTTGTGTTCAACCCCTCGGGCTTTGATTGGTTGAAGACTGTATATGATTGGGATGATTTTATGAACTGGATATGGTATCCTGCTGGGGTGTTCACTAAATCGGAACAAAGCTGGGAGATGTGGTGGTATGAGGAACAGAACCATTTTAAGACTACGGGTCTCTGGGGAAAATTACTGGAGATAATTTTAGATCTCCGTTTCTTTTTTTTCCAGTATGGAATTGTATACCAGCTCCGAATTGCTAATGGAAACACAAGTATTGCGGTTTACTTGCTATCTTGGATCTACATGGTTGTTGCTGTTGGTATAGCGGTGATAACTGCATATGCTCGAGACAAGTATTCCGCGAAAGAACACATCTACTACCGGCTAGTTCAGTTCCTTGTCATTATGCTTGTTGTACTTGTGGTTGTTTTGTTGGTGGAGTTTACCGCCTTTGAGTTACTCGACATTCTCACAAGCTTCATGGCATTTATACCCACAGGTTGGGGTCTCATATCTATAGCCCAAGTACTCAGGCCCTTTTTGCAATCTACTGTAGTATGGGAGACTGTAGTTGCCCTGGCGCGGTTTTATGATATACTGTTTGGACTCGTTGTCATGGTTCCTTTGGGACTACTTTCATGGTTGCCTGGCTTCCAGTCTATGCAAACAAGGATCCTCTTCAATGAAGCATTCAGTAGGGGCCTTCAGATGTCTCGTATTTTAGCAGGCAAGAAATCTAGTCAGCCTAAAAATTGATTGTTGGCGTGTGAGTTGAGGTAATTCTTTTTTGCAAGTTTATATTCTTATCTTGTTTATTCTTATCACTATCATTTTAAAATCTCCTTTTGATGCTTATTTCTTCACAAAAATGGCATAATACCTTCAGGTACTGCACTTTTGCATCATAATTCTGCAATTTAGCCTCTATTTCTGGAATATTTGTGCTATGTTGCGCTTAAAGCATTATTAACTTCGTGGAGAGGTCTTGGGTTCAACTCCTACCGGCGGCATATGTAATATCCCTATCCCCATATATAAAAAGCGTCTTTGTACAAAAAAAAAAAAAAAAAAAAAAAAAAACCTTCGTGGATAACATTAAAAATTCTGAATCATCAGCTTTATTGGTAGATAAAATTTTTGAACAGCTTGAAATGGACAATTTTTGAATATTTGTCCTAGTTTGCTCTTGAGCCCCCTGGACCCCCCATCTTACCTGGTGCTTCTCACCCCCCTTCACAACCAACCCCCTCGCAAAAGAACAGACATTTTCTGACGGTAGCTTGTGCCATGGTGTTACATATGCCACATTCCTAAGTATTTATGATGTAATGGAATTTTAACTGATAGTTTTATAATCAGTTACATGCCAACCTCTGTGCTTGCCAATAGGTTCCCCTTTCCAGAAATGTTTCCTAATCTGGAACCCTTCACCTGTAACCCTCAGGTTTTTGGTAGTGTCTGTTTTGGGCTTACTTTCCACTCTTTAAGTGATTAGTTAGCCTATCAGTCCAGTATGTTTCAGTGTACTCCCATACTCAAAAAGGATAGTGGTGTTATGATTGGATTACTCATCAGCAGTTTGTTGGTGCTGCTATATTTTTCTTCGGGGCAGATCCTGCTTTTCCGATCGGCACATCTTGCTTATGATACATGGACTATTTATGATCCACCACCTATTCAGTCCCTTATCCTGCTTCTTACACTGCATTTACAGGTTTATAAGTGCCAAATAGAGAATGAAACTGCCAGGAGAAGTGTCTGTTCCTCCAGTCACTACATGTCCACAAAATTTGGCCCCATCTGATCTTCACTGGGAAGATACAGGGCCATATTGGAATACCTGAGTAAACAGTCCAGAAAGTCATTTCTTTGCTAAATGGCTGGGAACATTAGAACAGTCATGCTCTTTACTCAGCTGCATTGTCTATAGGATTTGAAAGGTTTAGAACTAGAATGGTTTTGCACTTATACTTGTAATATGTCCATTTCTTCTTTGTGTACTTGAAATACAAATGAAAAGAATATTGAAAGAAGAAGAAAATAGAAGTGTGTGTGGAAGAACTAGAATGCCATCACTTGATAGAGAGGAATTGGCTTCATTCTTATTGGTTAATTTCTGTAACAATATATTGCATATTTCTCACCCATGTATTGAAGTTGGCAACAAGCATGTTATCATTATTGAAAACTTCAGTCTGATGGAAAGCTAGAATATAAAAAGTATTTCACTATGACTAGTGGTTCACTAGTCCACTTTGGTCATCTGATAGACTAAAATGATAAACTTGTCTTCCTTTTAGTCTTGCAGATGTTTACCCTGAGAGTCCAATCTGGACTTCAATTGGTTTATTACTTTATGGATGGTCCATATTTGATGCAACGAGGAATTCTCTAACATTTATTGTGGAGTATTGATATTCTATAGGAATGGTGTGGTGATCAGTAAAGTGAACTGTTACCTGTTTGTTCTCCTTTTTCAAAGCACCCATCCAAATTCACTTTTGCACAAAAATGTTCCCTTTCATTTTGTGGTGAGGTGGGGTAGGTTATCCAAATTATCAGTGATTCTGTGCATGCATTCCCCTAGTTCCATTCATTGTATTATCTGCATGCTTGCTGATTTGATGGTTATGGTTTTGCAGGATGGAGTGGAACTAGGTGTAAAAGCAGAGGAGTAGGCGATGTATTTATTTTTCTACTGAGGGAGTTCCTTATTGTGTGCAGTGTCATGGTTGCACAATTTTTTTATTCTTTTCTCATCTTCAGTGTGAGAGAAGGATAATCTGACTGCCACTTCATCATCGGTTGCATCTCACCCCGCCTTTTGTAATCAATATGAGTTTTAGATTTGATGCTGACAGTCTTGTCTGAGCACCATGTAATATATTCTGCAGAGGGCTTTTAGTTTACTATGGACTCTCTTCATTATCCCCAGGGTCTATAAGGTATGTTTATACACAGACCCTTTTGCCGAATGGAGCTAGGAGCTTTGGTTTTTTTTTTCCTTCCTGGTAAACAGCTTTGTGTTCTTTAAAAGCATATTTTCTTATCCACTAATTAGGTTTTGTGATGACCCAAATTGTGGTGCCCATGTTTCTCTACAGGTACATTTTGGCCCTTGGGCTTCAGAAAAAGACCAATATCCTAATCTTAAATGTGTCTTGAGGCAAAGATCCGTGAACTTGGCTTTTACTTTTCGACAATGGGAAAGCACAGAGTCTAGCAGCCTTCAAAAGAGTCAAGTTGGTGAGTAGCTCCAACCCGGGCCCATAGAACAGTTAAGCTGTTTCTTTACTTCTTTTTACTCTGAAGCGAGGGAAGCAAAGAGTTAACTGTACTATGCAGTTCATTTTGCAAAGTGGTGTTCATCTGATGAGGTTTTGATCGGTCACACCAGCCTTCTATTTCAGTTTTTCCACCATGGTCCACAAGTAGCTTAGGTGGCACTAGGGTTGTAAGGATCCATTGTAAATTTTGACTTATTTTCGTGTGGTAAGTTGGAGTCTACTGGGAAAAAATAGAAGCTTCTAAAATGGAGAATCAGAATGACGATGTGATAATTTTGACCGTTAGATAAATTGGTATGTCTTTTTTTGAAAAAAAATTACTTTGATTAGCTACAGTTATGTTTAGGGAGTCTACTTGGGAAAAAAATAGAAGCTTCTGAAATGGAGAATCAGAATGATGATGTGATAATTTTGACCGTTAGATAAATTGGTTTGGTAATTTTGACCGTTAGATAAATTGGTATGTCTTTGTATGAAAAAATTACTTTGATTAGTAATTATGTTTAGGTTAACAAAAATAATCATTCATTGTTTCCCTCAACAGGAATAAGATGTTTTGGAGTTGGGTTTACAAACTAGCCAAACAATGGTTATTATTTTTTTTTTTTACAGTTTTGCCCCTTTTCCTTTCTTCATGACTGGTTTCTCTTCTTCTTCCTCTCACCAAAACAGGGCTGCAACCCCTAAAAATGGCCATTTATGGCGACCATCGAAAACGTCAGGATTATCACCCCGCCCCCTAAGGTTTTACCACCACAAATTCTGTGGGACCCACAGGAAAAGATAATAATAATAAAAAAATCATCACCCAACCTTGGGTCCCCTTGTATTTATGGTGGTAAAGCTGTTGGGGAGCACTTTGTTGCAATTCCGGACTTGGGAAATCGTGCCTTTCTTTGAGTCTCTAGCGTCACCTACGGCAAGGAAAGAGTTGATCTTGCTCGGCTGCTGGAAAAGTAAAATAAAATCAGGATTTGGCAGGAAAATTAAAACCTCATCGAACCAAAGTTCAGAAACCCTAAATTCGAGAGTCATGTAGCTATTGAATTTGATAATTTGGAGCTGGTGTCAATTCTCAAAGTACCCTCCAAACCGGCCCCTTTGACTTCTCAAGCGGTGATCTCAGCTATTCGGCTCCTTGCAGCCAATTTTGCTTTGTGTTTTTTCTCTTTTGTTCCTAGAGAGGCCAATGTAATGGCCAATAGTCTAGCAAAGGTGGCCATGTCTATCTCAGAAGAGACATGTTGGCCTATTTCCACTCTAGCCATGTCTATTTCGGAAGAGACATGTTGGCTTATTTCCATTCCGTGGTTGGACGACCCTAGTTGTGTCCCCACGTGTTTTCCCTCTATTTGAATGGATTAACTTCACACCAAAAAAAAAAAAATTGTGAATTTACTACGTAGAAGGCATAAAAATTGATTCTTCAATGTTGAAACAGATCCTAAATAAGTGAAAATCGAATTCCTTCGTTTCTGCTTCTCTTTTGGATTTTGTCATATTTGTACTATCTGGGGAAACAAGAGTTTCAATCTGATGATGTAGTGGTGAAACATTATTTTTTGTTTAGCACACTAAAATTTTATTTTGATTTCCTACCCACCTCTTTGGATTGATAGAGATGCTGACGTGAAAGTCTTTTCGGTTTAAAAGAACAACGGTTGTGTTACAAGGTATCGTGTGTCAGCAATATATCGCCGACACAAGGAGAAATTTCGACGTGTCGTTGGGGGCGACACGAAATCCCCCAGTTATACGATTTTTACCGTAAGTTGGCGATATATAGCCAACGGCGACATTGGTAACCCAGCGTCGGAGATGACGGAGTCGAATGCAGCGAGGATGGGCAAGCCTCCCCGTTTGGTGCTTCCGGTGCTAGGAGAGAAGGCCATGGAAATTTCCAATTCGAAATTACTTTAGGAATGTTAACTGTATAATTGTTTTTGTCTCAGGTGGTCGTTGTTGTCTCAGTCTCAAGTGAGCAGGACAATTTCGTGTCCTGGTTTGTAGTTACCAGACTGAATCGTCATAACCAGCAGACCTTGTAAACGGCGAGCCTTAGGGGCCATTCCAGCGGCGATGCCACTTACATATCTCAGAGTGGAGGCAGGGGAGACGTACCTGCCGACGGCGATGGAGGCTGTGTGGGTGTCGTGACCATCGGAATCCCTGGGAGAACAGTATTTAGTAGTCTCGTTCTTCTTACCATTGGTGGCCTCATAGCCATTGCAGAAAAACCTAGCTCCAATGACTTTCCGGTTGCATGAGGTGGCGGGGAAGTTCTTCGAAACCACGCAATCTCCCTTCCATCTGCTAGGAATTGAGGAGATCGAGTGGTTTGGGGATGGCGGACTTGTTCAAGAATGACGGTGAGTATCCTTGGGAGACCTCGAAAGGAGAGAGCTTTGTAGAGAAACCGTAGAAGACGGTTTGATAGCTTTTCAAAAAAACCAGAGATGATCCCGATTCTGTGAATGATAGGTTTGAAAAAATCGGGTGACATGTTGCTTGTGTCGCCTGGCACCGACATGTCGGACAATGGTTATGACTAAAGATGGTGGAGTTGAAGAACATAAAAGTAAAGGTAGGGAAAATAGAAGATAAGGGTTGGTAGAGTGGATAGATCTATACTTCTTAGTGGAGAGGTCATGGGTTTGATCCTTGCGGATGATAAAGCTCCTTATGAGGATGTAATCGAGGTACCCACAAGCTGGTCCGGATGAACCTCAGACAAAAAAGAAAAGAAAAAGGATAATTACTATTGCCTTGTTAAGTTTCGTTAGTTTACTGTTCTATATATTTTTTTTAAAATCCCAATAATCCTGCAGTTATTCCCAACGGGGGTTGGTCCAAGTGGTAAGCAGCTTGGTTCGCTTAAGCAAGGTTCCGGCATCGAATCCTTGTGGATGCAAAAAATCCCCTCTGGGAGACTCACCCACCACAGCTAGGTGTGCGATGCGGGTCGAACCATTGGTTTATAAAACCGGGGTAGGGAAAAAAAAAAAAAAAAAAACCCCATGAGAGTGTGGTCCCACCAAAGCCAAAATTGATTATAAAATAAAGATTTTAAGGATATAATTGACATTCAACATAGTTCTTATAAATGAAGGTAACATCATATTTTTAACTTTTTAATTTTAATGAAGGACAAAATAAGTATTACATATTTGACGTTAACAATCATTTAACACCGTTAGAAGTGGGGGATAACAATAATTTCATAAAGAAAGATGTTTGATTATTAATAAAACAAAAGTACAAGGGAACAATAATAATTATCTTAAAAATAAAAAAATAAATTAGCGCAAAATTGTCACACAAAAAACAATGATTACTATTAAGCCAAACTCATAACACTCTATTTTTATTAATACAAACGTAATTGTAGTAATCATGTAAGTTTCCTCCTTTTATTGTTTTCTACAATTTCTAAAATTTTTCTATTTATGTTCGAGTATTTATTTTTTCCGAAGGCTTTGCTTCTGACCTTAGAAGCGATATGGATGGTGGTCTAAATCGATGAGTATCCGTGTTTAGGGTCCTTTTGCCCTCGCCAGGTGCTTCTCTCCAATGATAAAATTTTATGTACCCAAAAAAAATAAAAATCTTTAAGTAGGTATGTTTGATTTTTTTTTTTTGGTATAGGTATGTTTGATTCCAGTTCTATTACTATGAGAAATTTTCCAGAGGAGGATGGTGGCAGAGAAATTTGCTAGAGAAATTTTCTGGCAAGGGGTGGTTTTTGGTGAAAGTGGACTATTTTCGAGGAGGTGTAGATAGAAAGATTGGTGAGGATTGGGTGTGGAAGGGTTTAAATGAGAATTGATTAGTCATTATATCATATAAGAGTGGTATAAATCATGGAAAGTAATATCGCTGAAATTCAATGGTTTCGGTTCACAAACCAAGACCGAAACTTGATCTGCAAGATATTGCCGATATCTCGCTATTTCTTGTGATATATTGACAAAATATTGATATTTTGCCGATTTCTCTCACATTTTACAGCAAAATCTTTAGGGTCAATGGACAATCTTACTATTTCTATCCTAATGATTCAAGACTAAAAAAGTAATGTATTAAATATGAATAGGGAGGAAAGAATAATTTTTAAAAATAATTTAAATTAAGAAAACATTTTATAACAAAATTTTCAAGATTAATAAGCAATCTTATCAATTATATTCTAGTGATTTAGGCCTCAAAAGTCAACGTGCCAAATGTGGTTAAGGAAGAGTATATACATTAAATAATTTATGGAAATAATTTAAATTATTAAGGAATTTTATAATAGAATATTCAAGGTGAACAGGTAATCATTATAATTATGTCCAAATGATTTAGGCCTTAGTAACATGTTAAATGTGGCTAGGAAGGAGAATTTAAATGGAAGAATTTATAGGAAATAATTCAAATTTACCAAATATTTGCATCAAATAAGGGTATGCACCAAATTTGGACTCAAAATGACCAAAACTATCCAAAATGGGGGTCAAAATTTGACAATTTTTGGGCGAAATTTCGTCAATTCGTCCGGTTCACTAGGTAACTTCAGCGATATTTCGCACTATGGTATGAACATTTCACTCTTAACTTAACAGAATCTTAGATGGAAAGTGATGAGCGTGCAACTTGTAAGTTTGAGTGTACAATATGTAATATAGGGCGTTAAAGCGTGCAACTCGTAACTTAAACCCCAACAAAACGTGTAATCTGTAATTTTCTCTAAAATATATTTACCAAATTTTTTTTTTTGATAAGTATACATGTTTGATTCCAATCCTATGACTATGAAATATCCACGAAGATTTCACTTTTAAAATTTTCGTTTTTTGGAACTGTAACTTGTAAATACAAGAGTTCCTTCGGTTGTAAGGGAAATATAAATATTTTTACGTAATCATGTAATGTAAAATTTATTTCCCTAGAAAGAATAATTTATGTGTTTGACTACTGGAATATTATTTTTCATAGTAAGAGAATTTTACACTACAAACGAAAATTGCAATTTTAATTAATTTATTAAAAAGTACAAGTAAATTAAAAACCCAGAGATTTTTCGTCTCCAATGATGGTTTTGATGGTTGAAAGCAAACTAATTTGTTTTTGTCGTGCACATTGTAAGCTTGAAATAACAAGTGTACGAGGACGAGATCATTTATGTGTTGGTGGGAGGATGAACAAATGTACTAGATTGTGCAGGCCAACATGTACGTGAATTGTGGGTCTATTGACAAGACATGTAGTCTCAATGCGTAGAACCACATCCTCTACAATTCACGTCCTTGCCAGTCCCTGCAATTAGGGTCTAGGATCGTGACATGTGACATATAATTATCTAACAATTATAATTAAAACCTCATATTAGGAAAACATTGATCTTCTCTTAAAATTTCTCTTCTATTTTCTCTTCAAATTAGAAACGAAGTCTAATAAATTCTTAAGGGTAGACATGTTTCTGGAGATTTCAAATCTATGGAGTTATAATTCATAAATTAACTGTTTGGTTAACCTGAATTTGTGAAAATTTCATTATGAAAAACTGTTTGGTTGATGTGATTTTGTGAATGGGCAAATGTTTAGTGTTTTTATAATAATGGTGAAATCCGGAGATTCACCCCATACCTATAAATCTACATATTCACGTTTTTAGTGTAAAAAGATGAATCTCTAGATTTAATGATTCCATAGATTTTCATAGCCAAATGAGTATAAATCTCATATTCGTGGATCTAGAATTTGAAATATCTGGACATGTAACCAAATAGGCCTTAAAATTTTCCCAAATTCTAAGTTTTTTCCCATTTTCAGACGTTAATCACACTTGGAGGGAGGAGGATCCAACAAAGCCTTTTGAACTCCACTTTTACAAATTTAGAGAATAGTTTGGATCGTCTCTCTGACGACTGACAGATGTTGACCACAAATTATAGGGTTGGGATGCTAGGTTAATTTTTTTTAAATGTTTTATTAATTTTTACTTGTGGGCCTCACATAATTAATGGTTAAATTGAAGAAATAATAATGAAAGAAATTGAACAACGCATATAAGAATGATTAAATTGAAGAAATAGGAGGAAAGAGAATGTGGAAAGAGATAGTAAAAATTTATAGTTAGGAGAGAAAACATGAGAGAAATTGTTAAGAGAAGATCAATGTTTTCCTAATGTTGGGTTTTAATTATAATCGTTGAATAATTAGATGCCACATGTCCGACCTATACCCTAATTTCAAGATTTGCTAGGAGGCGTGGATTTACAATAGTTTAGTTAGAGGTGTGTATCACGGAATATTATAATCATGGCGCTTAGATAAAATAATATGACTTATAAATTTTAAATAATTTTACATTATTTTTACATCAATTTTACAACAGAACAAATAATTTGATAAAATTAACTTCACTTTATTCGGTTCATAACCCAACAATGTAGCCTTCCTTTCTAGCCTTGAGGGGTGTGGCTCAATTGGCAAAAAATCAACGTCACGTATGAATTTAGAGTTCGAATCCCCTTGAGGCCAGGGCCGAAACCTCGTTTATATTAATTACAAAAGCCTCCTCAAAAGATGTAGTCGAGGTGCGTGTAAGCTTCTCACCACTTCCTTTTGAGTTAAATTTTAAAAGTAGTTATCTTCAGGTGTATACCTAGGCAAATCTACCACATAGCTGGTCAGGATCAGCTTCTCATAAAAAGAGAACAAACCCTTGATGCTTTTGAATCACTTTTGAATCACATAATAGGGGTGAAACTTACAAAGACCTACTGAAATTTCTATCTTTAATATATTTTCAAGTGGGCTCCACTACTATGTGTGTTTGGGAGGTGATCTAGATTAGGTCACAAGATCTACATTGTCTATAATCCATTTTTTCCTTTTCTGAAATAGCCGATTGTTTTATATATTGGCGATGGAGGTATTACATCATATAAGAGGGTGCTATGCTTACTGTTGGATTTATTTACCAACGAAACCAAATTGATAGGATTGTTACGCCTACTGATATTTTAGGGTTGGATAGTAGCATGCGAGTATCAAATCCTAACCTCCTTGGCTGAGAGTCCTACAAATTTTTTGCTCTCTTTAGGTTTTACCTGGGATATGTTAATATAATATTTATAGTTGTTGGAAAAAAAAAAAGGTAGAGTCCTTGGCTGATAGGCTTATTTCAAAAATGGTTTTCCTAAATTTAAAAATATTATTTTTTTACCCCCAAAAACGATATTGTTTTGTGATTCGATTTTAAATGAGGTTGGATGTCCATTTTAAATCAGTGGGTCCTATTTAATCAAAGAGAAAAACAAAAATTTGTGGGTCGTTGATCTCTAGAGAAAATTCAAAAAGTGGCCCAAGTATCAAATACACGTGTCTCATAGCCGAAGTCTGAATATCGCTCCGAATTTCTTGGCAAGCACGGTAAAAGATCCAATGGCTACAGTGTGTGGGGCCCAAACAGCTTTTTTAATTTATCACATTTGATTGATGCACGACCACCAGATGACAGTCCCGTATTCTGCACGGATTCAAAAAACTCACGAGGTCCGTACACGTACCAACTCTGCCGCAAATTAAAGAGTAGCAGTTGAGCGAGGGTAGTTTCCGTAATATATTGGTTAACTTAAGGGTATTTCTTAGGCGTAGCAATCTAGCTATTTTCTCTTGCGGATGAGCGAGAGAGAGATTTGCTTGAGATTCTGAGAAGGCGCGAATTAGGAAAGAGTAAAAAACGGAACTAGGGGTGTAGAGTGAGAGAGAGACGTCGAGAGTACGAAGGTTTGCAAGCGAGAGTGAACGAAGAATCTCAAGAGAAAAAAAAAAATTTGAAACCGTCGAAGCCAGTGGAGCCTTAAAAACCCTCACTCGTCTCCCAAGACTTTCTTGCTCTATATCAAAATCAAAGCAGCATTACAGAGATGGAGCGATTCTCCAGACATGAAGCACGGAAATCGAGGTCAGTTTAAATGCTATATTTTTTTTTAATACTGTTATGAACTTTTATTTTCAGTTACAGTTATCTGAGTTTATGTTTTTTTTTTCTTCCTTCTTTCTTTTCTCGATTGTATTGCGAAACAGCCTTCGTGCAATGTCTGTGGCCGGTTCTTCCCTCTACCAATCAGACATCATCGAGATCAAACCTTCGGCTTCCAAGTGCCGCAAACGTAATCCGGTAATTTTCTGATCAATAGAATTCTGCTCTTTAATTACTTTAATGTTGATTGTGGATTGAATGGATGGAAGATTGATCGGATTGCCGTTATCCTTTCTAATGATTTTAAAAGAGAGCGATCGTCGGTTTCAAGTAAACACTATCCTTTCATGAGTAGTTTTCTTTTGTTCGATTTTCCTGATGAGAATCAATGTCCTTTCGTGGTGATCGTTTGCTGTGTTTGATCAACCGTTTTGCAGTTCTTGGTTCTCTTGGTATTCCTTTTCCCTATACTTTTTTTTCGGTAACAAATTTACTGTGTCGCAGTCTGGTGATTAGCTTTTGCTTTTTATTTGATTTGTATGTGGTGAGAGATTTGTAATAGACCGAATGCTTTCATTGAGTATGGATACTAGCGTCAACCATACGGATGCTTCCTTTACGAGTCAAGTAACATTTTTTGAACTTCATGTTACCCAGTCCTTTAGAGTTCTGCTGAAAAGTAGTTTGTTAGAGACAAGGGAAATGTTTCAACTTTAAATTTTGCACAAAATTTTCCTTTTCAGTATTTTGAATACCCATTCTTTTGTACTGTTGAGGACTTTTAGTTGCTTAGAATTGCACTTTTTCAAGAGGTTTATTTCGTATTTCTCCAAATTTACTTTTCAATATTTTGAATACCCATTCTTTGTACTGTTGAGGACTTTGAGTTGCTTAGAATTGCACTTTTTCAAGAGGTTTATTTCGTATTTCTCCAAATTTCCTTTTCAATATTTTGAATACCCATTCTTTTGTACTGTTGAGGACTTTTAGTTGCTTAGAATTGCACTTTTTCAAGAGGTTTATTTCGTATTTCTCCAAATTTACTTTTCAGTATTTTGAATACCCATTCTTTTGTACTGTTGAGGACTTTTAGGTGCTTAGAATTGCACTTTTTCAAGAGGTTTATTTCGTATTTCTCCAAATTTACTTTTCAGTATTTTTAATACCCATTCTTTTGTACTGTTGAGGACTTTTAGCTGCTTAGAATTGCACTTTTTCAAGAGTTTTATTTCTTATTTCTCCAAGATCTTTTTATATATGGATGGAACCAGGATATAAATATCCAACCTTAGAGATTGTGTTGATGCCCTCACCATAGCTATCAATTCCCTGCAGACTATGATTTTATCCTTTTAAGTTTCTATTAATATTAATTAACTGCTGCTTCAGATATGGGAACCTGTCATTGAATATAGGGATTCTTCCAATTCTGTCCCGTAGGGCCCATCTAATGTTACACACTGCCGCTGCCGCCACATTTTAGAGCTCCAAAATACTGTATTTTACACCACCACCATCTTCACCATATGGGTTTGGCTGGCCTTTTGAAGGTTCTTTGTCTGGAACTGAAAGACTAGACATTTGATATCGTTGATTGTACGGCAAAATGAGTTGAAAGTTACTCACACTATGTTGGATACTACTAACATAGTGCAGATTAAGGAATAAGAGATGCCATAGAATTACTATTTTAGGTATCTAGGGTCAATCATAGATAAGTAAGGTGACATGGAGGAGGATGTTTCCCAAAGAATTAAAGTTGAATGGTTAAAGTAGAAAGATAGCATCCTAAGTGCAGCATGAGTCTATCATCATTTCATTCCTAAATGCAGAATGTTAGGCAGTTAAGAAATGTCACATTGAGAAGTTGTGTTGTAGAAATGATGGTGTTTAGATGGATATGTGGAAAAATTAAGGGGGACAAAGTTAGGAACGAATGCATCAGAGCCAACTTGGCAAATTACCCTGATCAGGTGAGCTTTCAGGGTTGTTATGCTGGTTTTCTTTGGACTTCCAAGTCAGCAGGATTGGTATGATCCTGACAGGCCTAGCTCAAAGAGCTAGGGGAGGCCTAAAATGACTATTGGAGAAAATTGTGAGGAAGGACATGCATGTTGTGCCAAGTACGACTTTGGAGAGCTTATTGGAGGGCAAAGATCCATTTGTAGACCCGGTTAGCTGAATTTCTCCTGTATTGGTCGGCTGTTCTTTTCCTTTCACATTTTTTCATCATTATTTGGCTTTTGCAAATATTTGTTTTCTCTTGTCTTACTCACCTTCCCTCATTTTTCATCTCTTGATTCCTTTATTTTAAACCTTATCTTTCCCTAAATTGTTTTGATTGGATTCATGTAGTTGTGATAAGCCTAGGTTACTATATATATATTTTAAAATTTTTTGTTGATTGGACAGGATATGGTAATATAGAAAAATATTTGGATTAGATTAACAGTTTGAGATTTTTAGATGGTATAGGTCGATTAGGACTCGAAAGATTCCTCTCTCTCCCTTTTTTGTGTGTAGAGGCTAAATGAAGGCATTCCTGAAGTATGGCAGGTCAAGCCCTAGTAACTGATTCAGGCTGAAGGCTTCAGGTTAGTTATTACTTGGGTTGGAGTTGAGAAACCACCACAGGTTGGTTCCTACCAGTTACTGGTGGTGCACACATACCTCAGGTTTGTTTCAGTAAAGACAAGATAACATGATAGCTGAAAGTATGTGGCTTTATTTTTACTTATCCACTCAATCTGATATTGAGTGGGATGAAGAGGTTTTGATGCCGCAGTTGCCCCTGATGGAGGATGCAGTTCAGGTGGCATGTTAGGTAGCAAGAATCTTAGGAGGCCTTATATTTGGAAGACTTTCATAGCTCCTTTCCGAAAGGTTATAGTTCCAATCTGCAGTAGCCTTCTCCCTAGGTAAGTTCATTTAGCAAGCTGATTGTTCATTTGTGGTATTTTCATCACCTAACTGGCCAAAATCTCCACATAAACATGGTTACATCCTGTGATGCAAAACTCTATTGATCAACTTTCGCTTGCAAAGGCGAGTATGTCTCTTCTCAGTTTCCTAACCCTTTGAAGCTTATATTAGGAAGAATTTACTGATACCTCTAATGTGGACACAAGGACCCCCTGGCTGAAATCCCAAGTGGGCCGGCTCTAGGAAACCCCCATAAGCTGGCCGAACCCCCTAGTAGGTGTAATTAGGGCATTTCAGCCCTTTTTTATTGCTGGAATTAATTCCAGCTCAGTCCTAGAGTCCTATTTGAGTTTTATCTCTTAAATTGAGTTTTGTCTCAGTTGGTTTTAAGAGTTGTGTTCTGATTAAATTTTGTCGAGTCCTTGGTTATCTTAAATTTAGCACACGTGCCTTAAGATTTTTTAGTAAAAAAGATTTCAGGCTTGTGCTTATTTAAGTTAAAGTCTTATTTCAGCATGTGTCTTTAGTTATTTAGATACCAAATCAAGAGTACAGGTCTAGTGGTGGGATCTTTATCTGTTAAGGATTAACACATGGTGTTAAAAATCTTTTAGCTTTTAAAAGGCTATAGATAAGCCTTTTATTTCTTTGTAAGTTTCAAGTTGGATTGAATAAAATTAAGTCTTTGTGGAACACAGGGTTGTGGTTCTCTTTGGAGGGCCACGATGGATTTTATGAAGAGTTTTCAATCACAACCACCACCTACTCTCCATTCACAGCAGCCATTAGTCATTTTCAGAAGCTCATATCAAGTAAGTAAACTCCCCAGCCCCTTTCCCCTCTTCTTCCCTCCCTGTGCAAGCATCCCCTACCCTGCCTTGTCATTCCCAGCTCCTCCCCTAGCACCCGCAGGCCTCCCCTTATGACTTCCAATTTCCTAGCTTTTTTAACTTCCCTTCTTCCGCCATTAGGATTGAACCATCCTTTGGGTGTTATCCCTGTAGCTATTTCCCCAATTAAATTCTGGTTCCCTAGTTCTAAAAAATTCCTGCACATCATCTTCTTCTGTTGAATTCTCTGCAAATTAGTTTTAAAACTGGTGAAACATAAACCTACAATTTTGACCATACCCTCCATTCTAGTCCTTTAAAAACCAGTTCTGAAATTACAGAAAGCTAGTGCAGGGCCTCTCCCACCCTAGCTGAAACCCCCAAGCCCTAGTTTTCCTGTTTTTCGTTAAAAGAAGATCTAAGTATCTCAGCAGTCGCAGCAGGCTTTTTTAGAGCTGTGGAGCTCCCTATACACTCTAGAACATCCTTCACCTTGCTGGAATTCCTGGGCAGTTTGAGGGAAATTCACCACCACCCCTAGCCCTAAAACTGGGTTTACATCAACATCTTGCTTTGGAAGTGCAACCAAATCTTAATACAGTTAGTTTGGAGGCAGAGAGTGAGCATCGTGAAGTCAACAACGGTGATAAGAGTGACAACCTGCTTTGCGTTTCGTCCTTATTTTTGATCACTCACAACGTCTTTAAGGATTAAGATGGATGCCATAGCAATGTGTTTTAGATCACAATGAAATGCAGTGACTACTTGTATATCCTTTGATTGATGGAAATAGTTGCACTAGACACTAGTTGTCTTTATAGATGTCAGTCACAAGTTTGGATAGAAGACAGAGCCCCCATAGTTATCAAGGTGTGTGTGGGCCTTTCTAAGCAACTTGGTTATTAGGCTGCCGCAAGGTGTTGCCTTGGTGAACAAAAGCAGTTTACATTTTTCTAATAGCATACTAAGACTCTTATAGTTCTTATCAGCTAACAAGTATTTAGTCATAACAATGCAAGATTATCATAAAACTAAAAAATTAAGAGACAAATTAATGGGGGACAAAAGAGAAGAAAGAAGGATAATGAAGATGGGGGAAGAAGGGGAAATCTTAAAAGAATTAGTTTTGAAGAAGGGGAAGAGGGAGAAGGACACTCATAAGAAGAAGAGAAGGGGGAGGTGGTTGCAAATGCACAAAGCTAAAGCTTCAATTCAAAATTTTCTATTCCATCCTCAATAAGCTGATTACAAGTGTTTAAATAATAAAAGAGACATACTTCAATACGGAAACAACTATTGTAGGACTCTTGGTAATTTAAAACTAACAAAAAAACTGATCATAGTAGGACTCTTAGGAGTTTAAAATTGACTAAAATTGATCTTAGATATCCCCCCTAATTAAAAATCTAATTACATATCCCTTGCTTGACCTGCTGACTGGTCTGGTCTATGGCTGTTTCCTTGTGCAATTATCCCAATAAATAAATAACAAAATCTTAAATTATCTCTAAAACTCCCACGAAAACAGTTCCTATTTTATCTCCTTGCAAACTGGACTTTGGACCCACCAAATTTGAATTTATCTCCATGCAAGCTGGACTTGGGGCCCACCAGATATGAAAATCAGCATCTAGGTTACTGTTCACGCTAAAGTAGTGTGAATGGTAACTTCTAGCTGTGCTGCATCAATTTCTCCTTCTCTTAAAAAAACTCGTCCTCGAGTTTTATTAAAAGAAAATCTGCCTTGCTCGATCTGCATCTACAAAAACAGGCTTTGATGGGTTGCTGCATCATTGTTCACAATTACGGAGAAAATAAATTAGGGGAAAGAAAAAAATGAGGAAGAGTAGAAAAATCTCAAGGAGGAGAAGAAAAGCAGGGAGGAGAGACAAGTAGGTTGAACAGACCATGAGATAAAGAAGAGATTTACCTAGTTTTGGGCTTTGATACGAATTAATGGGGGACAAAATGGAGAAGAAAGAAGGATAAAGAAGATAGGGAGGGAGGAAAAATCTTAGAAGAATTTGTCTTGAAAGGAGGGGAAGAGGGAGAAGAACACTCATAAGAAGAAGAAGAGAATGGGAGAGGGGGGGGGTTGCAACCGTACAAAGCTAAAGCTTCAATTCATATTTTTTCATTTCATCCTCAATAAGCTAATTACTAGTGTTTAAATAATAAAAGAGACATACTTCAATACGAAGACAACTATAGTAGGACTCTTGGTAATTGAAATCTAACAAAAATTGATCATACTAGGACTCTTAGGAATTTAAAATTGAATAAAACTGATCTTAGATATCCACCCAAATTAAAAATGTAAACATAATTATCCCAATAAATAAATAACAAAATACTATTTTAACTCCTTGCAAGCTGGACTTGGGGCCCACCAAATATGAAAATCATCTAGGTTACCGTTCACGGTACTGTAGCGTGAACAGTAACTTCTTGTTGTGCTGCTTCACAAATATAAGTTCATCTCATAATATTGCAATAGCAACAGAGCATCATAACATAGGATTATGATTTATATAAATATGAAAATAGTAGTAATTTTATTTACCTCTGCAATGTAAAACTAATAATGACTTTGATGGTATTGTAATCTGGTTTTTACTTCTAATCTGATTTCCAATATGTCCCAATTAATTTGTTTCCTTTATGATTAGGTTTTGATTTTTATTTTTGTAACTCTTTAACCTTAAAATAATTCCACGCTTCTCATTACATGGAAACAAAGTATACAATCAATAATTTGTAGTGTTAGAATTTTGATCATTTAAGAAAATCCAAAAAGTGAAACCTAAGCATAAAATGTCAAAAGAGCAACTGCTCAGCCATAAGGCTTCAATACAGTGTACAAGGTGTCGCCTAGAGTATAAAATAAGGATCCCTTTCACGTGTACGAAGGTGGACCATCACCTTGGTATACCTTGTCGCCAGGGTGTCGCTTCGATAACTCATCTCATTGGCTCACTCCTTAGTAGTTTCCATTGCTTGAGTAAACAACACCACCTAAAGGCCTCTGAACGTCTGTCATATTCTTCTGGACGACCATGGTTTTTTGATAAGTAGGCACAACATCGTGGGCATGCAATCACCTAGTTTTCCCGGCATGGAATCAGAAATTAAACATTTTCCACCAAGGAGCTCTCCAAAATAAGCTCAAAATGGCAGTAGGGTTGTTCCTCATCCCATGAGTTGGCTATGATGGCCTCCTAATCATCATCTAAAATTGATGGTCTAGTTTTTTTTAAAGGAGAGTTGATGCAATGGTATTTCAACCAGGTTTGAAGGCTTTATTCTATGTTATCCCATAGTCTTTTTGTTCTTTTCTTTTGTCATGTTTTACTTGGGTAGGAGGAGTTCAGCTCCGTTTTAGTCTTTTGGTGGTAGGCTAGGAGTTTCTTTGTTTCTTTTCTTGTTTATGCAAGAATGTACCTATATCATTGGACTGAATTTAATAGAATGAAATTGGGTTATGATGCACAGTTGTGATCAATGGGTGACCAACCGTATTAGTCTTGAATCTTCTTTCTCTTCTTTGATTCATTCCCTTTCAGTGAACCCATACTGGGTTTTTGCCCCCAAGATCTCATTATTGTGCTTGGTTCTTATTGACGTGCTTTGCCATTGAGAAAAGGATGACATCATGTTTGTCAAGGTAACCAAAGGCAATAAAGTAGTGCCTTAGTGCTTAAGTGACAAGGCACCTTCATAGGCATTGCCTAGGTGACAAAAGCACCAAGTTCTATTTTCCCTCTTCTCTGACATTATTTAGCAGTGTACAATACATATTCCCAAATTATAAAGAATATAAATATCAACATAGAACTAAAATACTGCAGAATTGACAACCTAATGAAAGTTACAAACCATCAAAACATACATTTGATTATTTTCTTCCTGGAAATAATTTTTACTTGTTTGTCTAGTATCGCCTGTGGTTTTTTGTTCTTGGTAAATATGGTCTTATCCATGAGAAATTGAACAATTCTTGATTTAGAGGCATGTTCTTGTTCTCTGATAACCTCAAAGGGTCAAATTGTTTTATTTCTACATGAGGCTTGTTGTGTTAGGTAGAGTTGTCACTCCGTTTGGGGGAGGGGGAGAGGGAGGTGAGAGTTTTGACATGGGGAAGGGGGATTAGGTTTGGTCAAGTTTGCAAGGATGGGGGTAGGGGAAAGCCCAAGTCCATATGGAGATAAAGGATGAGAGAAGGTTATCTTTAGGGATACCAAAAGAATAGACAGCTCTAGCTCTGACAACATTAAAGAGAGTGCTTAGAGGATGCCAAAGGTCCAGCTAGAAAGAGATCTTGAACCGTCAGCAATTGAGAATGAAATGGTGGAGAGGCAAGCTGGCAGAAGGAGAGGATGGATCTCCAAGTCCTGGTGTACTTAAATGTTATTTGGCATAAATAGGTATAATCAAACATGGTTCTTACCAATAAAATCAGCTCCCTATAGGTAAGGGATCATATAGATCCTGAAAAGCCGGCTGGATGCCAAGGCATTCCTAGTCATCACCAAGGTCACCTTGGCAACTATGGTACAAGTGTGTATTGTTGAACTTTTCCCCAGTCCCACAATGAAAAGGGAGGAAAAGTACCATTTGTCTCTTGATGGATTGAATCGTTAGAAAATGGTTAGCCATTGTACGACTGCATAAATTTGAAGTGCAATATATCTATTCCTCTGATCTACAAAAAACTTTGGCTTTATTTTTATTTATATTAGGAGTTTAGGACTATACTCTCACTAAAGAGGTCCACTGTACTAGATTCAGTGATTCAACTTTTTTATTTGGTGTTACGAGATGCAAAGTTAATTTTAATTTTCCTACATTGTTCATCAAATCTTCTGTAGTTCGTTTTCTCAATGTTTCAGTCATCTAAAGGAATTGTTTCTTTATAGGTTCTTCCTGATGGCATCATTGAAATTGATGGAGATGAAGATCTTGGAGTTGTAACTAGTGGCAAAGGAAAGGCTATAGTGAATGGACATGATAACAGTAGGAAATTCGTTAAGGTATGTGGTCAACTGTCTTACTGGTCTATGATGATTGTTTTTTTTCCTTTGCTCACAGCTCCCATGTTCTTTGGGCTCATTAATTTTTATGTTCTCTCCTTGGTTTCATAGGATCCTTTGGCCAATGATTTTGTGGGTCCTACTTCAACAAATATCAAGTTGATAAATAATCTTCCTACACCTGATCTGGACAATCTTGAGCTAGATATGCAGGATCTGGTGGATCTTGAAGAATCTGATGATGATGATTCATCATATTATGATGATGATTCATCCTTGCAAGCCCAATTTGATGCAATGGACCTCCCTCCTGGTGTAGAGGCATCGGTTCCTTGGTTTCTGGATTCTACTTTAAGTCAAAACGCAACAGCTGGTACAAGCAGTTCACCAGTCCACAGCCAGTCAAGTTCTTGCTGTGAAGTTGAACTGATAGAGATTGATGATGAAGAGGATGAAGTCCTAAAAAAGTATAAAGATTTTAAACAATTTGATACTGTTGAAGATTATTCAGACCATCATTTTGTTCAATCAAAATCTAAGGTGAAATTAGTTTTACAAACATCTGGACACTCCCTTCCCCAAAAAAAGATACCCCCTAAGAGAAGTTTTATAGTTCATTTTCTTACCTTTGTCATTTTACTCTTGTTTGTCAGCCACCCAAAGCTTGGACAAAGAAAGTTCAGGAGGAGTGGAAGATCATGGAAGCTGGGTTACCAGGTGAGTTTCTAAATGGCAGTATTTGACAAAAGTCATATGGTGATATTTTCATGGTACCTTCTGTGACTCTCAGTTATGGTACTTGTTTATTTCTTATCCTCCACACCAAGATCTATTTGATTCCATAGTTGTCATGGCGACGAGGCGATACAAGGCGGTTTAGGCTAGTTGAGGCGATACAAGGCGGTTTAGGCTAGTTGAGGCGATGAGTCGACGAGGCGCCCTCCGAGGCGCTTTTAAGGCGGTTGAGGCATTTTAAGTGAAATTTTTAGTGTACATCTCATTCACTCTAATCCATTATAAATATATCATATCTTATATAATAAAAAAATTAATATTACCCTACCTCAAGTCATCCAACATACTACAAACCACACATAGTAGGTCCTAAATAAAAAGTAGCAAGAAGAAACCAAGAGAAGAAGTCGCCTGTCTCTGGCCACTGCTTGCCGGAGTGTCGTCGCAGGAATCGAAGAGAGGAAAAGAGAAAGAGATTAGGATTAGAGTGAGAGTGAGAGTGTGAGACTCAAGTCAAGAACTTATTCTCTTTCGATTTTGTTTGTTTTTATTTTGATCCCATGTAGCGTCATTATAAATATGCATATAGGTTCAAACAATAGATACTTTACAATCGGAATCTAATAAGTAATTCAATATATGCCTTCAATTTGGCATCTTTCATGTGATTTAAAAAAGAAAAAAAAGCTATATGCCTAAAAATAAGGCGACGCCGATTTGAGGCGCTCCGAAGGCACCTGGATGCCGAGGCGACGATTAGGCGACGCCTTAACAACTATGTTTGATTCTTTTTCATTTTCAATCAAATTCTTGGGTTTTGACCTGATGTTTATTGGGAGGATCTGAAACTTGCTTGTGTTGTGGTAATCATCGTTATCTGATGACTAGGGGACCCAATGTGTTGGAAGGGAGCTTAAGCGAAAGGTGCCTACCTAGGCACCCTTGGCATGCAATGACTATATGTAGGATGACAAGGATCATTTTTTTTATAAAAAGGGAGTACCTGATGTAGGGCCTAAGTTACGCTTATGTGCAACAATAAGTTGTATCAATGTAATAAGATATGTTGAAGCTAGTAATGACTTAATATGAGAAAACCACGAGGTTTTGGTTGAAAAGTTGAAACCGAAATTTCTGGTTAAACCTGTAGATATTTCTTTTCAAGTTTTCATGTGTTTTGGTTTCTTGTGGTCAAATTGGCAAATGAGGTCTAGGAACTTAATCAACTATATATAAGGCCCTCAAAACATACTAGAGCCCCTTAATTTTAGAATATCACACCAAAATGTTAGTTTGATTTTGAGACCCTAGGTAGTAGTGTATGGTGTATATGTTCTTTAACATGGTCTGTTCCACAAAATTTTACTACATGTATCTAAAGTAAACAATTCAAATCTGCATTAAAAGAAGATGCTCACCCCATAGGACCTTCTCATGATTTTTTGAAGAAGGTAGAAGTTTTTCAGAACTTTGCCACAACATCCTTCAACTGCTTTTAGACTTTGCATTCTTTTTCTCCTTGTATGCTTCCACAGACTTTAAGAAGACAGTCTTGCCATCATAGTAGACCATTAAGTAGATGATGGACTGTCTAGGGGAACAAGCCCAATACCGCAACGATGACATGTTACGGTCATCCTGTAATTTTTTTATGTTCCCTTCATTGTGTATGTTTTGTCCAATTCCTTTTGCCGGGTAACATTCATCAATTGCCATGGGGTAAGCCCCTTCACTCCTGGATCAGCCTTCCCTGTGAGGTTAAGCATTGCATGGTCATATGTTCTTGGAGCAGCATTCAGTAGGATGCTATAATAAAAGAGTTTTGAAATGGCATCACCAAGTTTCCCTTTCCAACCATCCCAGACTTGCTCTTTATAGTTCTGTCTGGTATACTGAGTCCTGTATATCAGAGGATCCTGCTGTAGAGCCTCTGTGAGTTCACCGTGGCATACTAGTACTGGTACTCTGTGATGGGGTGTCCTCACATTTTGTGGTCTCCTGAAGTCAAATTCCCTGCCTCTGCTTCTTCCTCTCCCCTTTGGGCCTGTCTTTTATCCACCTGCTCTGGAGCCAGAAATAACAGCTCCTCCCAACCCCCCACCCCTCCCCCTCCCAAAAAAAAAAAAAAAAAAAAAAATCTCTGCTGCCCTAACCCTCTCTATTTTATGTGAGAGTCGACTCTCTGCCCTAGTTTGTGAGAGCTGTCTCCACTTTGCCTGCCTTGAAATACTCAGGCTTGTAATCACTACCGGAGTCATTAGAGGCAACCTACGGGTCTCTCTAACACTACCTATCAAACTCACTCTTGCCTTTTGCATTTTGGACTTATTCTGTCTTGCTGCCTTCAAGATCTATACTCACAAGAAACCTTGGTGCATAGAGCCACAGCAACTAGCCATTTCTCCCCACAGTTGAGTCCTGAATTTAGTATCTTGTGACAATAATTGCATTGAGACTTGTTCTTGTCATTTCAAACCCCTTCAACAATCATATAGCTCTCTAATACTATACCTTCATCTCTGCCCTCAGCATGTGCTGTGATCTCTTATCTTTTAAATTTTTAGGCAAAACCTGCATATATATATAACGTTTTCTTTACTCCCCCCCCTGAAAAAAAACCCATTTCAAACCCCTAAAACATTATAGCTATTTCCTGTTTGCCTTCTCTTATACTTGTTCTTAATTAAAAATTATTTTGTAGAGAAGGGAATAGGAAATAGCTATTTCCTATTGTTCTCCCTTCTTACGGAGCAGTAGATTGTCATGGCTCCCCTCCCCCTTGTTCCTTCTCTCCCTCTCTTGTATATTCTTTCCCCCTATTGGTTGGGCTTTTGATTAATGATTATTTCATTCATGCAAAACAAAAAAACACTATTATTTGTCAAAATGATTGTTGAACGACAGATGAATCTTATTTTTTCTGTTGTAAATACACCAACAATGGTATATTATTTTTAAAAATTTACAAACCCTTAAGAGAATTTTCCCCCTATTTTCTTTAATAAATAAGGAATCCAAAAGCTAAAATAACTAATTGCACAAACATTATAAACTCAACCCTCTCTGTCAGTATATCGGCTAGGTAGTAGTGCCCAAACCTTACCCAAAATGTTAAAACTACCGCAAAGACCTGGACTGAATGAATCTGATCCTTATTCGATTGGTTTTGGACTAGGGTATGATGAGGCTAGCTGAAAAGCAGACCGCACCAACCAACGGACATCCCAACCTAAAGGAGAACTAGATGAAACCAATAAAGAAAACCATCAAGTACAGGGGACAAATAGGCGAATTGATTATCCATTAATTTCAATACTAATAAACACATCAGTCAATCAACGATGAGTATTCAGATGGTCACTATGGCAGAGATGAATAGACAGCTCCTTGGCAATCTGTCGACAACTATGGGGGTTATCATTGTTGTGCTAACCATTTGAAAGAAAATTAGTAGTCCACCTGGTCTCTAACTGGATTTGTCAACCAGGCACGTTGGCTTGTATACTAATTCAATTTCATGATTTGTTGCTAGCACAGCAATAAAATATTGTGATATAAATAAGAGAACGGAAACCTCTGATCAAACCCTTGTTTAGGCACAATGTTGATGATGAGTTGGTTCTGCCATGCCTCTGTGACCGGAATAACTTGTTCTTGCCCTTCTTAAGTTTTTCTATTGACTCGCTTCTTTGTTTTCTCTTTTCATTTCAATTCTGACAGACACCATATATGTGAGAGTCTATGAAGAGCGGATGGATATCCTTAGGGCTGTTATTGTCGGAGCTTCTGGCACTCCTTACCATGATGGCCTTTTCTTTTTTGATGTTCTCTTTCCTCCGAGTTATCCTAATGAACCACCAGTAAGTGCTTTTGATGGTAGTGTGACTTTTCTAATTGTTTTTATAATAAACTAACTTTATGATTTCGGGATTCCTCATGCCAGAAAGTACATTACCATTCTGGGGGACTTCGACTGAATCCAAACTTGTACCACTGCGGGAAAGTCTGTCTGAGTCTTTTGAACACTTGGACGGGTAATGCAAACCAGATGTGGATCCCTGGAAAATCAACCATTTTGCAAGTTTTATTGTCTATCCAAGCATTGGTTCTGAATGCAAAGCCCTACTTCAATGAGCCTGGATATGAATATACCCGTGGGCGTAAAGATGGGGAAAGCAAGTCACAGCAATATAGTGAAGAAGCATTTATCTTGTCTTGTAGGACAATGCTTTATTCGCTGAACAGGCCACCTAAGGTAAGTATCCTTATCCATCTTTCTCTAAATTTGGTTATTTTGTGTGCCTACCCCTTCTGCTGCTGGCATTTATTGTAAATAGTTCTTTTGGTTCAGTGCAACTGTATCCAGTAACCTGCGTGCCTTGATAGGCATAGTTCTATTACTTGATTAGGTAACTTAAACCAGCCAAAAAACAAGTTGCACCAAGATCTCGCTGAGTTGGTGCACTTTTTTCAATTGAAATTGAAGCCAGGTTTGGGTGGGGAGCTTACAATCATACTAAATTCCCTGAATGTGTATGTGCAGCATACATCCGCACTAACACACCCGACAGACATATAATGGATGTTCTATTTCCAAGCATAATAGTACCCGTTTCTTGTCCTTCTTTGGGAGAATGTTGCTTTAACTAGTTTGGTGTTATGTGTTGATTAACCTATATATAATTCTTTTTGGATTGCAGAATTTTGAAGAATTTGTCCTCGGTCATTTTTATAAGAATGCGAGCAATATCCTGGAGGCTTGTAAGGCATATAAGGAGGGTGCTCCGGTAGGTTCTCTTGTTAAAGGAGGGATTCAGGACCTTGATGAGGGTGACCAAAGCTGCTCGAAAACTTTTAGGAAGAAAGTGAATGACATTTCCAACTTACTCCATACAAAATTTACAGAAATTGGAGCAAAGGGATGTACATGATTTGGAACCCAAGCAAATTAAGGGGGACGATATGCCTGATGAACCAACCACATTTTTAAAGTTTTTATTCACCTATGCACTACTGAAAGAACAGAAAGGCAGGTTGACTGAAGCTGACATACAAGTTAACAGAGATCTGTTTGTGGGTAAGAAGATACATTTTGAAATATTTTAGGTAGATTCTGGACAAGAGGAACCATGGTTGTAAATAGGTGTAGATATGGCAAGGGATTGAATTGTCTATATCGTTATTTATATTTAGTGACAAGGAACCTATGAACTCAGAGGATGTTGCGATTCACATCAATGTTCTATACGTTTTTTTGGTTTTCTATTATTTTTGTTCTTTGTAGGGAGTAAGGTTTATGCCAACGCTCGCTTGTGCATAAAAATCCCTACGAATATCGTAGTATCAAATTCTGAAAGCAGAAACATACAAGCAATCCTAGGAATCACTGTCTTTCGTTTATTGCAATCTTGTCATTCTATTCCAAGGGTTACCATTAAAGCTCTATCCTTATAGAAGCAGTAAAATCTCAATTAGAAACTAACTCATAAATCTTTCTTTCTATTTATTCTCTCCTATTTTCTTTTGTATTTCTGCTCTCTTTTCTCCCAGCTTAGGGAAAACTTGAAGAAAAAAAATATGAGTGCTAGGAGTTCATTACCAAACCTTCTCCACAACAATTGGGTATTCTCTCTTTGTTTTTAAAAAAAATTAATTTGACTGAATATTGATTTTTTATTTTTTTATTTAATTTAATTTTATTAATGGAATATCTAATTTGTAAAGTAACTAACAAAAACAGTATCCCCCTAATCTGATGCGCTAGATGCTAAATATCCAAAATAGAAAGTCTACCACCTCATTGAGGATATTGATGACCTCCAAATTTATAGATAAATTCAATGTAACAAAAATAAAGAAGCTAAGATGGATAAGTGTTAAAATTAAAAAGAATAAATGAATCACCATATTAGTGCTGCCCACATTCTATTGAGGCCTTTAAATGTTCTTGTATGGAGGAGAAATATATCCGGTTGCAGAAACTAAAAGAGTAAAAGCATACCTAAATTAACCTTAAGAGAAGTTGTTAGAAAAGAAATACATGGCTTAACCTTTATATTTAGTATGGTCTCAAATACAACCAGTTGAAAGGCAAAGAACCGTGTAGCCAACACCGCTTGATTGAGATAGGATTTCGTGTTATTGATGGATTAAATGTCTGGACATTAAAATTAACTGTGGCACAATTCTAGAAATGATTAAAAATAACATAGTTAGCATCCTCTACCCTTATGGGTGGAGGACTATACTCTCTTAAGCCTCCTTTGACGATATTGCACTTGATAACAAAAGCAAATGAAAAGAGTTTGGATCTGGACCACATAATGCTCCCTTGACGGGGAGGTGATTTGGACTAAAACAAAGTTGGGTTGGATGGAAAATTAATATATTTGTCCTAATCAACCGACTTCATTGCGATAGATTGTTTTTTTTAGGACAAGATTAATGCCAAGACCTAAAAAAAATCAACTAATCGATCTCATGGTATAGAATATGATACTAGAGATCTGTATTTGTTTATAAATTGTCTCAACAGATGAATAATACTCAGAATAGCTATTTATGATACTATGCAATTTGTGCCACAAGAACAAAAAAAATGAAGAATAAGGAAAAGGTTGTTGAATCCTGTACTAGTGGAACGTGACACTCCTAATTTTTTTATCATCGTTACCTAGTCATGGCGACTAGGGGCTCACAGACCGGGGGAGGGAGGAACGTGTGGTAGGGGTAGAGGTTCGAATTTTTTTTTACCATCATTATCTAGTCATGGCAATTAGGGGCCCACGGAAGGACGTGTGGTAAGGGTAGAGGTTCGAATCCATGACCTTCTTCGACTTTTACTATCTCGTCATAGAAGGCTTCCAAAAACACATCCACGAAACACTCCGGGAAGAACAAAAACTTAAAAGAAATAGTTTTTCTGTTCGTCATCCTCAACAATTTAGGGTTTTAGGTACTAAAAATGGAGAAAATGGGAAGTAAGGATATTGCGGAAGAAGTTGACACAGCAATGGCTAATCCAATAATTTATTCCGTCCCTTTCCTATAATCTGATAATTTCAACTTGAAACTTCTGTCTTCTGCTCTTCTTTCCAGAAACCTTTTTTAAGTTGTATTCATATGAAATTCTGATTAGATAATTTTGAACATCGTCTCGGTGTGAGAATTTTTCTTTTGGGACTGAGGTTTAATACTTGTGTTGAACTTGCAATACGTGTTCAATATGATTCACTTGTGAAATGGTGAAATGGAATAGGAAGGATATAGAAAATATAACTGCAATCGAATCCAGATTCTATATTTAGTTGAAGCTCTTGTCTACGGCAATTCTATCAAAAGATAATTACAACCAGAGAAAGATAATTTTGCTGCAAAAAATAAAATTGCATCTCTTCATCTTCTTTTTCATAAGTTCATCGCTCTCTGATACGCTCTCCTACCCTCCTTACTCCGGACTCAGTGGCTAACAATGAAGAGGGAAGGAAAAGGAACTTATTAAACCATTCATGGATTCCCAATACGGTTGAACTCTTCTGCCGTCAATGAAACAAGAGTGAATTCACTTTTTGATTCCCAAATACCCTCTAGTTTTTTATACCCAGATTGCAGCACAACTTGCAGAGATACTGTAATACCAGGCGATGTTGGACTTTCCAAAGTCCTACAAAACTTGCCCAAAAAGGTGCTCGGCTTTGGGAGAATTCATCAATGTTATTCGTATAGCTCATGCTGACAGTTACAAGTTGTAAAAGAGAAGCCAAAAATGGTTGTAAAAAAGTATTTAAACATCAAGAGAATTAGAGAGCCAAGCATTTAGAAGAAGCAGTCTGTAATTATAGAGTGTTCTCTGTTTTTTTTTGTTCTTGTTGCAGTTGCAAGGCGTAGCCGGTGTGTATTTAAACCGTGCCGCTTTGGGCTCTGTTTTTTGGTGGTTGCTTGCTTGCATTTCTCCTTCCTTTCTCCAAGAAATAAAATAGACCTGGAGTGCCAGATACATACTGTTGCTAATGTAAGTGTGTCTCCCTCCTGATCCTACAATGAAAATGGACTACCCTACTGTGTCGACAATTTGAAGCTCTGCTGCCTGTGGGCACATGAATTCATCACAGGTCCAACTGTATAAAATTGTGTACGACGTGATGAACAGTGCCGCTGGCAGCCTCTATTGTCTAATCCTTCCAACGTAGAACTGGCAGTTGCTGAATTAAAAACCTCCCAGCCTTGTGCAAGAATGCTTTGTGCACTTCAATGACACTGGTCTTTCTTAAACATTGAAGACAAAACTATCCTACCCAAGAGTTCTGCAAGCCTTTGTGCTCCTAAACCTGGTTTAAGGAGGGTAGGGTCCCCCACTTCCGAACAAGGTGGGTTACCAGAGCACCAACCACCCTGGACAAAGCTCCCAGGCACCCGGAGGAGGAGTTCGGCATCAATCTTATCCAAAACAGGATCATCTTGTTTAAACTTTCTAGCAAAGGGAGCATTGCTTTTGATCATATTCGTTGTGTCATTAATATTAAGGGTTTGTGGGTGTTGTTGTGGAGGCCTATCCCATGAGATGTAGTGCAAGTCATGGTTAACAGCAGTCCGTGCAAACTCCGGGACATTGCAGATGACTGTGTGGAAGTAACCTTCAGGAGAAGACACAAAGTTGGTGTAGTACATAAGGAGAGTTCTTGGTAGGTTATCCCAACCCAATATGCTGTACTCCACAAATTCTCGTGACAGAACCATCCAAGCTGAACCTGCAAAGCAAGATTGCAACAAGATCATAATGAGATATACTCTATAAATATTTTTTTTTTTTGGGGGGGGGGGGGGGATAAATAATCAATTATAAACCCTAGAGAGATGAAAAAGGTGGCTTGGAAAACTCCATGGCTAAGAGCTAGACCAAGGAGATAACAGAAGGGAAGGTTCTACCCAAGGTAACAATAGTAAGCCTGTTCCTTTCGGAATCACCAAAACAATTAGGGGGTTGCAAAGAAAGCTTAAATCTAACATCATGAAATATGGCTTTCCAAGTCTGATCAATGAAGTAAGATTTGAAAGTCTGTCTTCTAAGATTCTACTCCAACCAAGCATGGGAGATAGTAGTCCCAAAGACCAAGTTTGCCAACGTCATAGATGGAGGAACCTGAGACGGAGAATTACACAGATCCCCCCTGCATTTTGACATATCATTGAACCACAGCCCATTAGTATTTTAAGGTTAACTCATAAATTTGAAAGACAACATTTTACTGACCAATTTACCCTTGATGTAATCTATTTGCCCTTTAGGAAGTTACCCTTGATAGGGTTAATGTTACTTTTTTGCCCTTAAGTTGTTACCTCCTTTTTCTTCTTCCTCTTCCTCCTCCTCTAACCGTTTCCTGCAACTCTGCCCCTTTCTTGTTGCCAGCTCTCTCCCTCTCTTCTCCAACTGCTGTATCCAATCTCAAGAATAGTTGTAGAGCTCAAATAAAGTTACAAACAGGCTTGTGTACCACATCCTCTAGCATGGAACTTTATCCACCCCTCATCCCCCCCCCCTCCTTCCCTTGGTTTTCTTTGGTTTGGTTCAAAGGCCACATCCCCCGCCATGCCCTTACCACTTGAAGAGCCTTTAACCTTTGCCTTCCCACCCAATCCTTCCTCACCCACCATCAACTCAATATTAATCCAATTGCATCATGTGTTGGAATGGCTTCGAAGACATTGACCACCTCTTCTTCTCCTGCCCCTTCTCCAGCTCCTTTGGGAGAAATCCACTACCTCTATTTGGCCACGCTCCAAACGCTCGTTTGGGTTCTCTAGGGATTGGGTTTGGTTATCAAAGCACTTCTCCAGCTCTTCCATTTGTGATATGGTTGGCAAATTGGTGTTCAACACCTTGATCTCTCATTTGTAGTGGGAGCGGATGGACCTCCAAATCTAGATCTATCGACTCTAATCTCTATTTAGAGAGCCCTTTGCTTCGATGTCTCTGCTAGGCTTCAATCTTTCCCCACTCCCCCAATTCCTGACACCCCAAGGAACAGAACTATTGGTGTCTCCTGGGGTTTAGGTTCTTCCCTTTTACCGGCTAGTAGGCTGTAATTCCCCCCCCCCCTGTTGTGGCACCCCAATGAACAGGATTATTGTTGTCTCCTGGGGTTTAGGCTCTTCTTTTTTGCCAGCTTGTAAGCTGTAATCTCCCTTCTTCCTTCTTCTCTTGTACATTCTTTCTCCCCTTCGGAGCTTCAGTTAATGAATTTACTCATTTATCCCACACAATAAAGAAATAAAGAAATAAAAAAATAGTTTAACAAAAAGACCAGAATCATTTTCTGATGTTGAAAATGTGGTTTCTACTTTCTACAAAATACACTGAGAAAAGGCCTTGAAACCAAAATAGAAATCCAAGTAGTCTCATGGTCCCTCCCCATAGTCTGGTCCGGATGAGGGTGAGGTGGGTGATGTTTGTTAGAGATGCACCTTCCCATTTGTGAAGAGATTAGTGATCATTTGCAGCTGCCCCTTGCAACCCAAGTTTCTGAAGAAGTGCCAATACGAGAAAACATAAATCTCAACCAAATGGGGCATTCATTAGAATAAATCCTTGCGGGAGACACTTGCTTTAGCATTTGGTTGTTGTGACCCCAACCAAATTCTCAAGTAGTCGTGGCTGATGCACACATCACTGCACAACATATGCCTTGATCATTTCCTTCTCCAAAATGGAGGATTTGGATGAGGTAATTCTCTTCCAAAAATTGTATACGGATGATGATCATATAGTACACCCAAATTCTTTCAAATTCAACCCGCCAATTTCACTTGGAATGTTATGGATTATAACCAGACTGAATAAATCTAAGACCAAAATACATAAGTGCTGAAAATATTTTAAACAAAAAATTCCAATATGGATTACTAAATATTCTGTATGATAGCAACATTGTAGATTCTATGATCAAAAGAGAATTGGGTTTTCTTGGGATACACATATATTACCGGGACTTACAAATACTAAGTAATTCTCATGCCGCCACTGTATGGAGTTTCGGTTTGCTTTCTAATCAGAGAGGTTGAGCTATGAACTTAGAAATTTCTTCCAAGGCCTTTGATCTTATTGGAGGGCATTTTGGGCATTAGAAAATAGCCTCAAGATTAGCGCCAGGCACTAAATCTCAGCTGAGGTCTTCAGTTTTAGAGTCCACACTGGACTCTTCCTTCTCTGGTTTTTAAGTTCGAGTGTAAGTCTGCAACTATTTTATAAATAGTAGAGATGTTTCATTGGAGTCTCTCAATTAATTGAGGATCTTCTTCTTCTTCTCTGTTTTTCTGCAATTTCTTTTCTTTCTTTTATTCATCGCATTCAGTCTTGTGCCATTACTAACATGGTATCAGAGCCAGTTGCATCCTAGAAAGCCTGCAATCCAGCTCTCCATCTTCCTTGATGTCTTTCCATGACAAAGAGAGGCATCGAAGGTCTGGCAGAGTCTATCCAAGGCTGCAATTTGGGGGGAGCAGCACCCGATACTGTATTTTTGGGTTTTATTGATGAAGTAAGGAGCGAAATCTTACGTGTTGGTCTTCAAAATCTCAATCCCTTGATATGATTTGGAAGGCTATCTGTTTTGAGGTCTCTTCTAGATTTCTTTTTTTCTCCCCATCCCCCGGTGATTGACTCTCCCAAGAATAGGCTAATTGTTAGTACCTGGAATCTCACCTCCTCCTTTAGGCCTCCCCTGTGAGAGGCTTGTTCTTCCCTCCCCCCTTTTTCTCCCTTTGTATTCTTGGCGTTGTTGTCTTTAATATCCCTGAAATGCGTTGAGGCGCAGCAGTTGACTGGACATCTAAGGGTAAAGCACTGTTTTGGTGCGGGCCATGAGATTATTCATCCAAAAAAAAAAGGAGTTCCCTAGCAATTTCTCTTTCTGTTGAAGGTTTCGGCAGCTTCTGAATTTTTGAGGTCAGTCAGTTTTGGTTTGCGATTCCATTTTTTCTGGACTTTTCTCCAATTGGAAATATTTTTTTGGGAAGTTTACTGTATTTGGAATATTTTTTGGGAAGCATTCCGCAATTAGAATAAGTTCTTAGAATCAGAAGCTGCTCTCTTCAAAAAAAATTTGAGGTCTTGGTTTCGGTGGTAACCTCTGGAACTTATTACTGCTGTGCTTATGTCAGTCATTTTCTAAAAAGCAATTCTGGCAGAAATCCTTTTGAGAAGAGATCCTGGTATGCAACATATTTTTCTGAGAAAATTCTGATATGTTCTAATTGAGAAATTGTTGGGTGTTGCCAGTGTTATATATATTAAAGTGTTTCTGATTAGATCATCATAACTGAACCTCAGAATTCAATTACTGAAATCATGACATCCACATCCCATCATAATTCTAAACAAAAACTTGAAGGGGCTCTACTAATTTTTATTAGTGGAAAAAGATAGTTCAGATTGTGTTGACTGGTCGTGAACAACAAGACCATCTTACTAAGTCCACTGGGAATGATACATGGAAGACTGTAGATACCCAAAATTTAGGGCAGATGTTGAATTCTAGGAGAAAAGTTTTGTTGATTTAGTTACACATATTGACCCAGTGAAGGATTTATGGAACTACCTAAACATATTATATTCTGGGCATGATAGTCTTTCTACTTATGAGGTTTCACAAGACTTCTATAGGGCCTATAGGAAGGGCAGACCTGTGACTCAATATTTTGCAGACTATAAGAAATGTATGAAGAGTTAAATCCCATTATACCCATCTCATCAAACGTTATTGAGATGCAAAATCAGCAGGAACAACTTGCAGTCATGGGATTTTTGGGAGGACTTGGGAAATAATTTGAATCAGTTAGAGCATAGATTTTAGGAGGAGATAAAGTACCCTCACTGTCTAAGACTTTTCCCATGTACATTGGGTGACCAAAGAAAACACACAAGAATCTAATTCCTCCACCAATTTTGCGTTAGCTTCTTTTACTCCTAACTGTGGCTCGAGTGGTGGGTCAGGTACTCGTGGTCGCGGAAATGGAGGGTCAAGTAGAAACTCTAATACTTGTCATCACTGTGGAAAACCAGGACATATACAGAGATTTTATTGGAAGCTTCATGGTAAGCCACCTAAGGTTGCTAACACTGCATCATTTGAAACATCGACCACTACCATCCCACAGTCAAAAGAAAAAAGTATAAAGATGACTAATGAAGAATATGTGCGCTTCACCCAGTTCCAAGCACTCAGTCTCCACCTCCCAATGCCACCATTGTTCAAGCAGGTAATGTTGCAGTTTATCTTTCTACATCCCGTCCTTGAATCATTGACTCAGGGGCATCTAATCATATGACTAGTGACTCAGTTAACTTTTCATCTTTTTTCCATCATCTTCAATTGTGACCCTTACTGATGGTTCCCATGCCAATATTAAAGGTGTAGGAACAGTCAGTCTTACCCCCATCTTATCCTTGTCTTCTATTTTGTATTTACCTGAGTTTCCTTTTAATTTATTATCTGTTCATAAACTAACTACCACCTATAATTGTTCTGCGACTTTCTTTCCTGGTTATTGTGTATTTCAGAATCTTACGACAAAGAGGATGCTTGGTAGAGGCCGTAAATCAGGAGGACTGTACGTGTTTGATGACATTCTCTCTTCTGCTTACTCAAGCACATCTACCCCTCACCAAATTCATTGCCGTTTGGGCCATCCTCCATTTAATACTCTGAAAATTTTGGATAAACATTTTGATTGCATTTCTTCTTTACCTTGTGAGTCATATCAATTTGGGAAGCTTCACTGTGTAAGTTATCCCCCTTGAGACAATAATAGGGTAGACAAACCATTTTCTCTTGTTCATTCTGATGTGTGGGACCATGTCCTCTTCTTCTTTGGGCTTTCATTATTTTGTTACTTTTATGGATGATTATTCAAGAGTTACCTAGATATATTTAATGAAAAGTCGTTCTGAATTGTTTAGTATATTTTCTGATTTTATGAATGAATTGTACACAATTTGGGGTCATTGTCAAAATTCTTCAGAGAGATAATGCAAAAGATTTTTTTTGGTCCTTAATAATTCTATGGCATCACATCGCATTCTTTATTATTCCTCTAATGTTGCCCCCCCCCCAAAAAAAAAAAAAAATGGCATGGCAAAACGAAAGAATCGCCATCTGATGGAAGTTGCCTGCCTTTACTGTTTGAAATGCAGGTCCCCAAATCCTTTTGGGCTGATGCTGTCCTAATTGCTTGTCATCTTATTAACCGACTGCCCTCATCTGTTTTGAAAGGAGGTGTCCCCTTGTTATTTCCTAATCTTCCTTTGCATAAGTTGCCTCCTTACATCTTTGAGGAGTGTTTGTTTTGTTAGGGATCACCGACCCGGGTTGACTAAACTTGACCCAAAAGCCCTTAAATGTATGGTTGTTGGGTAATCCCGTACTTAAAAGGGGTACCTTTGCTATTCATTTGAGCTTCGGAAATATTTCATTATTGCTGATGTTTCATTCTTTGAGACTATTCCTTATTCTTCTAACATTGTGCATGACTCTCCTATAGATGTGGATCTCCTTGTAATCATTTTTCTACCTGTTACAAATAGGCCACCACTTCCACATGTTCAGACAGAGAACATTGTTGTGTACCAGCGATGTCCGACGACATCTATAGTTTCTCCTACTCGTGTAGCTCCTCCACCTTTGCTTCCTCCACTTGTGGATCTTATGGTAAGTGCTTATGTTTTTGACCTTGATGTTCCGATTGCTCTTCGTAAAGCAACTCGGAGTTGTGTTCAATATCCCATTTCTAACTTCATTTCATACACTAATATTTCTCCTACCTTTCATGTGTGTTTATCTATCATCGAGACTCAGGCTCTGCCCAAGAATTTGTTTGAAGCCTTGTCTAGCCCTGGGTGGACGGCAATGATAACTGAGGAGTTGGCATCCCTAGAGGAAAATCATACTTGGGACCTTGTTCCTCTACCTTCTGGGAAAACTGCTCTTGGATGTCGTTAGGTGTTTGCAGTGAAAGTAAATCCCGACGGTACACTTGCTAGAACAAAGGCTAGAGTTGTTGCAAAAGGATATGCTTAAGTATATGGTGTGGACTATTTGGATACTTTTTCTCCCGTTGCAAAGCTTACTTCTATTCGAATCCTGATCTCATTAGTTGCTACATATCATTGGCCCTTGTTCCAACTAGATGTGAAGAATGCTTTCCTCAATGGGGATCTTTATGAAGAAGTTTATATGGAACAACCTCCAAGGTTTGTTGCTTAGGGGTTGAATGGTTTGGTATGTCGTTTAAAGAAGTCACTTTATGGACTAAAACAGTCCCCACGTGCATGGTTTGGCCGGTTTACTTCAGTTGTGATAGAGTTTGGTCTGTCTCGATGCGTGAGTGATCACTCTGTGTTCTTCCATTAGTTTTGTACAGCGAGGATATTCTTAGTTGTGTATGTGGATGATATAATCATTACTAGAGATGATTCAACTAGTATTGATGCATTGAAGACTTACCTAAAGAAACAATTTCAGAGCAAAGATTTGGGAAAACTTAAGTAATTCTTGAGGATAGAAGTGGCCCACTTTAAGAAGGGAATTGTTTTGTCCCAACGAAAATATGTGGTTCACTTACTATCTAAAAGGGTATGCTTGGCTCAAAGCCTTTGGATACTCCGATGGATCCAAATAGAAACTTATACCTGAAGATGGAGATGCCCTTGATGACCTAGAGAAGTATCAAAGGCTATTTGGAAAGTTAAACTATTTGGTTGTGATTCAACCTGACATTGCTTTTCCAGTCAGTGTTGTGAGTCAATTTTTATCTAGCCCTTGTACCACTCACTGCAGTTGTGCACATATTGAGATATCTTAAGAAAGCTCCTGCACGTGGGCTCTATATAGATCATGGTCATAGGAGAATTGAAAGATTTTCTTATGCATATTGGGCTGGTGCACTGAGTGATAGAAAGTCTACTACAAGCTATTGTACCTTTTTTGGAGGAAATCTTGTGTCATGGAAAAGTAAGAAGCAAACAGTAGTCACTCAATCTAGTGCAGCATCAGGGTACCGGGCCATTTCACTTGTCACTTCTGAATTAATGTGGATCAAATATTTCTTGGGTAAGCTTGGCTTCAGTCACTGAGTCTCCTATGTCTCTGTGGTGGGACAACTAGGCATTATTCACATAGCATCGAATCCTGTCTTTCACGCGCGTACAAGGCATATAGAAGTTGATGCCATTTTGTTCCAGAGAAGCTTCAATAGGGACTGATCTCCACTCATCATATACGAACCGGAGAACAACTGGTTGACTTATTTACAAAATCTTTAGGGGCAGAAAGAGTGAGGTATATTTGTAACTAGCTAAAAATATTTGATGTTTATTCTTAAGCTTGAGGGGGAGTGTTGGAAGGCATTTTGGGCAACAGAAAATAGCCTCGAGATTTAGCGCTTGAGCTGAGGTCTTCAGTTTTAGAGTCCACACTGGACTCATCCTTCTCTGGTTTTTGAGTTCGAGTGTAAGTCTGCACCTATTTTATAAATAGAAGAGATATTTCATTGGAGTCTCTCAATTGATTGGGGCTCCTCTCAGTCTTCTTCTTCTTCTTCTTCTTCTCTCTGTTTTTCTGCAACTCTTCTTCTTCTTCCCCTCTGTTTTTCTGCAACTTCTCTTCTTTCTTCTCTTCATCACATTCAGTCTTGTGCCATTACTAACAGATCTATTGAAATTCAGTAACTGAAACTGATTGGATAAGGCAATCTCTTGAGCTTCCTCCTCTTCTGTTGTTGGTTTTCTAATCTTAAAGTTTTGTCATTTCACTTTGTTGTTAGGGCTTGTGGGGGAATATCAATTCCGGTATATGTGTTCTGGAACATAGTCTCAGAAAGAAGGGTGAAGAGAAAAACTCTGGACACTGTGTCCCAGCGTGTTCAAATAAAAGTCAAAGTCAACATTCATGGATGGGGCTCAAATTTTGGTTTAAGGTAGGATGATGTTAAAAACAATAAACTCTAAACCATTGCAGTGATTCAATGGTCTGATTTGAACAAAATTCAAACAGTAAATTCTGAACTTGAACAACCAGAACTATAGGATCTTTTTTAACAGCAAATCAGAGGCTTTGATCAGCCCAAAAACCTAGTTAAAGGATGCTCTTTCATGGTCTTAGAATGCCCCCAAATGGTAAGTAATCTGATAAACAGACTACCCACTACTTCTAATCTTAATTTATAGTAAAAGAGGCTAAAAAACAGTATCTAAAAAGATACCAAAATCACTCTCACTTTCAGGTTAAATCAAAATTCAGGAAGCATACAAACAGCAGATAACAGCACTTGCATGAGAATATTAGTCACAGTCCATTTGGAACTGAAACAGTCGAAAGGAACTGTCCAACATCAGGGAGTTGTAATGCATCTTTACAACTTGTACCATAGCTCAAAAAAGAAATAGAAACAACATTAAGTAACCATCGTATGAAGTAGGTTGATGGATAGAAGCTAGGAGAACATAAGAAAGGCCACCAGGAAAATTTGCCTTTATTTTCCATATGGAAGCATGTTTTGAGCTGCTCCACATCAGTGTGCCACAACTTTCCCTTTATTTTCCTGATGGAAGCATGTTTTGAGCTGCCCCGCAGCAGTGTGCCACAACTCTTTTTGTCATCTTATATAGCTTAAGGCAGGAAGGGGATGCTTATGATATTCTGGCTGATAAGTTTATAACACAGTCTAAAACTGAGTGCTCTGACAACAAAAAGGGGCCAGGAAACTGAGATGACACCAAAAGATGCCCAGGCAATGTCTTGAAAAGCATTTATATAGAAGGACTCACAATGTATCTTCCACATTACTGTATTTTATACTCTTAAGGAAAACAAGATAGAAATAACTGAATTTAACAGTGTAAGAAAGTTACCAAAACCGTTAATGGCTGATCCAGTAGAATCAGCAAACTAGGGTCTATATGCTGAAAAATGGGGAATACAGAGAAACTTCTTAAGCCTCATGCTTATAAATAATCAAGAGAAACAATTACCACTAACTTTCTATAGCTTAAATCACTCCTATGTTCTAAACACTTGGCATTTTGTATATTGTTTTATATATTTGGTCAAGAGGTTTACTTGGTCGGTAGCACAATTTTCTTAATGAGCTCAAAGTGTGCAATTTTCTGTGGGCATGGTTTAGAAACTGATAGTTGGGATAAGGATATGATTATTGTTGTTATGGTCTAGAAACTGAACCAGATACACAGCCTTGAACTGACCTAAATCCAATTGTGTATCTAAATGGAGATGAACAAGGATAGGAATCTTAGAAGATCATTTCATTGTTAGAGTTTGTTTCTAAGCTTACTAGGTTTCTTTGTTAGTTGGATGGTCATAATTCAGTTTTTGTTTTAGCTAGTACTAAGATGAAATTTCAGATATGAGATTAGCTGTATTTGGATGCAATTTCAGGTATCAGTTATGGTTTGAAAACCTGTGTGGCAGTGCACTCCCCCTTCCTCTCTCTAAAGGGATTTCTTCTCTCTACCCTGCAAATCTGGTCCTTCCCCAGATCACTTGAAACTTAATGACTAATGCTTAGAGCGTTGAGTGTTCAATTTTCATTACGAAGAGAAACCTCATAAAGTTTCATGTGCAGCAAATATGAAACACTAATAAATCCTCCAAGTACTAGCGGATTATACATAAGCACAAAGTAATGGAAGGACTGCTGACCGGTAAATAATTTAAAAGCTGTTGGCAATTCCCTTTGCTCAGTCGCAAAGAAAACACTTGACTTAGGTGCCATATAAAGGCCAGGGTCTATAAGCATTGGTTTTCCCCTTTGATTCCTGCATCAACAGCCATAAGATTTGTCAGGATGTACAACATGAACAATGGGGAAAGAAGCATGCTTATGATATAGTAAACTGAAAAATCCAAAGCTTACAACTTCCATCCTAGTCTGCCGGTGTGCTCTATGAAATTGAGACTTCTATTCAATGATGAAAATGCAAAAAGAATATCTGTATTCACCAAATTTGTCAGAAAGGATCCCTAAAGCAGAGTAGCAGACCACTTAAATATCACAAAATACAGAACAAGGTCAAATCAACATGTATCCAGATTATATTTACACATACCATCTTGCGTCATGAGCGGATAATCTGAAGCGCTGAGGTTTATGAACCAATCCCATTCCTTGCTTTTCTTGAGAAGGATGGCACATGCATGAAGGGTATTGGAAACCATTGTGGGTCCTCTGTAAGTAACCATGTTAGCTTTGGCAGTCAAGTGCACGTTCCCTACCTTGGCAAATATGGTATCATTTTCCACACGAGAAGCAAGAGCCTGTCGTTCCTCTGCAGATGATTCCAGGTCCAAATGAACAACGTACTGGTTCAGTGGATGATAAAGCACATGGAGAGTCCTCCAGAGCTTATCTAGATCACCTTTTGATCCAGAGATCAAATATGCAAATCGAGAAATATTGGTCTCGGAGGGAGGTTGTGGGAGCAAAACCTTCGTTTCAATAAAAGCACGGTTGATCTGCTCTACAGACACTCGTGATGGGAAGATTGAGAAAAACGATTTTATTGTATGTGTTGAAGAGATAAGACCCATATTGAAGGAAGTAGCAATTATGAAGACACATATCACGGAGCTTACAACAAGCGGGAATACCCATTTCTTCTCGACCTTTAGTGGCTCCATAGCTAATGAGTTTCATGAAATCTGCCCAATTTTTATCATCCTTCCTAATTTTAACTTATGATTCACCAAAGATCTTCTAACATGTAAATACTCTCATTCAAGTTGTGAACTGATCCTATTGTGTTGACGAGCTTATGTCGGATAGTTGAAAAATACCTGCTAAATTAGTAACCAGAAGACAAAAGCATATTAATCAGGTTGAATTTGAAAACTCACTGAAGGAACAAATAAATAAGACAAATTCCATCTGTGGACTGAAAGTGAAGCCACCTTCGCAATCCAACAATGCAATCTTGACCATGAAGCCTCTAAATCCAGAGAGACAGAACCAATTACGAAAATCCAAATTAAGTTTCTGTCTGTTTGTTTTAAGGATTGAATGACTAAGCTAAACCAAGAATAATATAACACAGATAGAAACCCAATGCCGTTACACGCTTAATTAGCAGATTGATGACCCATAAACAGAATCAGACAAAACACAGAAGATCATGAAAGAATCATAAAATTAAAGTTGTCATGGTTTCCCCATTTAATTACAGCAAGACAGTCAATAGAGAACACACCAAGCAGAGCAAAAACAATGAAGAACCAATACCATACGATGCAGCAAAACAGAACCCATCAACCATGATCCATGAGTCGCCCTGTTAAAAGAATTCTAAAGTGAAGCTACAGCTACACAGTTTAAGAACGAACCTGTTGCAAATGTGATTTTGCAGCTAGAAACCCGTTTGTGCACTTCCACAAACAACACACAGGAGGAGAGAGAGAGAACCTGGCGTTAGAGATAGAATAAGAGCCGAGAACGGTGAGGGGAGAAAGACTTTACTCGTGAGACTAGGGGATGTAACTTTTGACACCTGTCAGAAACTAAAGAACAGTGGTTTCGAACACCTGACAAATTATTATTTTTTCCCCTTTTTTTTTGGGTTCAAACCTGACACATTACAACAGTCATAAAATGAGACAAAAACCATCTGACACGTTCCTTCCCCACTTTCTCGGATTGAATTTTGCAGTTTTTTTAGTGAAAACTTCTGGAAGAGAATCTACGCGTGAGCAATGTACAATAGAATGTTGCGGAAGGTGAAACTAGCATTTTCTTTAGGCATCCAATGAAGCACGGTCATTACCAAATTAAAAATAAAATAATAAAACACAGCACTTCAACCGTTTGATCTTTGATTCCGTGTCATCATGATCAAATTGTGACGTGTCAATGTAGATTCTATCTGATTGAGTCTTCGCCCGTCGTAGACGCCATAAGGACATGACATTTTCCTGGGGAAAAACCAGGAAACCTTATTGTTTATTTAAATAATTATACAAATTATAACTCGAAGACGTAGTTGAGACGTGCAAAAACTGGTTAGGACGAACTTGAGTTCCACAAAATACTATTTTAAAAAAATAAAATAAATAAATATATGACAGTCTAGATTCGATGACATAAATCTAGTTTATTAGTGCCATTCATGATTTTATTAGTTTGAAACTTAGTCATAAATGGAGCCCTAAGTCGATTGATAGAGCGGTAAGATCCATATTTTTCAGTGAAAATGTCATGGGTTTGACCTTTACGGACGACAAAACTACCTCTGATGATGTAATTGAAATACGCACAAGCTAGCCCAGATGAACCTCAGACACCAAATCCAAAAAACAAATGAGACAACTTTTGTGTTGTTTAAAGATTTTTAACCCAAATCTCTATTCTATGAACCTGGTAGATGATGTGAGACTTTTAATTAACAAATGAACCACAATAGATTACAAAATCACCTGAAATTAGAACTGCTATAATCAATTAATATACAAGTATCCACTTGATATGAACTCTTCCTCTTTATTGTTCTTTTCCTGCTATCTTCAACAGTCACTGGTTAAACTGTAGCCCCTCCTTTGTTTCCTCCAAACAGCCATAACTGCTTACTGTAGATATCTAATGTCAAATGTTATGCCCACAAAAAAAATGGCATTATTTGGTCTATCCATCATGCCTCTTAGATTGCTGCCCTGAATCCTCGTTTCTTGGACTCTGATTATTTTTTATGCAATTCTTTTTTAAGTCCAGGAAATCCATGGCATCCCAATACCTTTCTATCCTCCTACCACCTTTTCTTCGTTTGGGACTATTTGAATTTCCCACAGGAAACAAATCAGAACATCTCCAATAGTTTGATATTCCCAGTGGAATTGGCTGCAACAAGTGTGGAAGTCTGACCGCGCCAACATACGGAGGATATGAATTGAGTAGCATTATCATCCTCATGGCCAAACAATGAGTCCTCACAGCCAAATTCGAATGACAAAACTGGCATTGGGAAAGCTTTGTGGTAAATGAAAACCTGTTGCATAGAAAATGAGAACCATATCATAATGATTAAAATGGGCAGAAAATGCGTCAGGTATAATTGCCTATAAAATGGATTTGTCTCCTCCCCATAATTATAATAAAAACATGCTTCCACTTCAAGTTTACAAAGAAAGATTACGAAATGCCTAACGCCTGGCCAACACAAGGAAATCAAATTAACTGAAGGCATTGACAAAAGAATTCTAAGAGCTTAAAAACCAAAAATAAAATAAAATAAAATAAAAATGAAAGGAAAGCTAGGTAGGGCTAGCTTTGAGGTCAACAATAGACTTACTGGTGTACTTGATACATCTGTAAACAAGTCCATAGGCTGGGAAGAGCATCACGGTTCAAGTTGGTTGTAACAACTATCTGGTCATCATGTACAGACAATGAAGCTGAAATCATTTGGGGAGATGTTGACACAGTTCAGAATAACAAGAAGTCCAGAAGGAAGCCAGGTAACTGGACTGGCAATAGATTTTATTTAGCATGTTTACTCTGTTACATGGACCTAATACTTTTGGGTTGATTTTATATTAGGTCAGAGGATTCTGTAAGCTCTGATGCTAGGGATTTGATCCCTATATGAGAATGGGATCAGGGTAGAATTCTATTTAGTAGTCCTACATAAGTGTCTTTTGTGGTAAGCTCTTAAGCTTTAAGAGATCCTCCCAACACACATGGGGGATTTCCTGTTTTGCTAGTTTCCATGAAGTTACAAGTACAGGAGATAATACCCCCCCCCCCCCCCCCCCCAAAAAAAATCAATTTCAAAGTTTTTTAAGGTTGTGCTTGATTCTGAGAATGGCTCTGCTGGAATGAGGGTTGCTCTACTATGGAATTCAGTAGGGGAAATTTGGTGAGATTCTGATTCAGGACAATCAGCTAAGACTAGTTCAAACCAGCCAACTAGTCAAAATAGAGGGTCCCCTTGCGCCACAATTTTGGTCAATCAACTGACACTGCTACAGTAGGAGATGTTGTGTTTTGACCCAAATTCTTGTACCCAATTTGGAAGATGGACCTACACCGACATATTTTGGTGGGTGACCCGAATGACCCGTTTTCGAGATCTTGTGGCTGACCCGTCTACCTGATTGGAGTCTATATATAGGTATCTTATGTTCGCCAACCACATTATTAAAAGATTTGGGATTTTTCAATTAGGGTTTTGGGTGAGAATTCTTGTGACGCCGTTCTGGGCAATTGGTCGTGAGATCTCCTTCTATTCTTCTTCTACATAGTGAAAAACCTCTTCTTCTTCGCCCGTGGACGTAGCATACTGCGTTTATGTGTGAACCACATTAAATATCTGCGTGTTTTCGTTTTGTTTATATTTCAATTTGCTATTTTGTGGTGTTTGTTTTAACAAACTATTATCAGAGCTCTTGGTTATTCACGATCTGTACATCCATGGCTTCTACATCAACGAAGTACAACAACAACAACAATAAGCCTTATCCCAACTAAATGGGGTCGGCTACATGGATTCTTGCCTTCCAATCAGTTTTGTTTGAGGTCATGCTAGATGCAAGGCCTAAGCTATGCATATCCTTTCTCACTACTTCTCTTAAGGTAATCTTAGGTCTACCCCTAGCTCTTCCAGTCCCTTTAATGGATTATATCACTTCTCCGTACAATGGCATATATAGGTCTCCGTTGAACATCATCATGCCACCTCAAACATTTTTCTCAAAGCTTATCATTTATGGGAGCAACTCCCAAACCAATTCTAATATGATCATTCCTTATCTTATCCTTCCTAGTTTTGCCACTCATCCATCTTAGCATCCTCATTTCTGCTACATTGAGTTTAGCTATATGATTCTTTTTAACAGCCCAACACTCTACACCATACATTATAGCTGGCCAAACAACGGTCCTATAAAATTTTCTTTTAAGTTTTAATGGAATACGCCAATCACACAAGACCCCAGACGCATCTTTCCACTTCATCCAACCTATTTTAATTTTTTGGGAAACATCATCTCTTTACATCATCTCTTTATTTATGATTGAATCTAGGTACCGAAAACAATCACTCTAAGGAATCTCCTTATCGTCAACTCGTCAAGTAACACCACCTCATCGTCAGCCAAATCATAACTAAAGTTACAAACTAGATATTATGTCTTCATTCTACTTAGTTTAAAGCCTCTTGATTCCAAAACTGCTCTCCATGATTCTAATTTGGTATTAATCCCCACTTGAGTCTCATCAATCAATATAATATCATCAACAAAAAGCATACACCAGGGGACCTCCTCTTGAATGTCTTTGGTTAATTCATCCATTACAAATGCAAATAGATATTGGCTTAAAGTTGATCCTGGATGTAGCCCAACTATAATTAAGAATTAATTACTTTGTCCCCCACTATTCTTACAATTATCACTGAACCATCATACATATCCTTAACTATGTCTACATATTTACTTGCAACACTTCTTTTCTCTAGTACTTGCCAAATTAACGCTTTAAGAACTCTATCATAAGCTTTTTCTAGGTCATAAATACCATATAAAGGTCTTTCCTACATTCTCTATACCTTTCCATAAGTCTCCTAATTAGGTAAATAGCTTCCGTTGTAGATCTTCCCGGCATAAAGCCAAACTGGTTCTCCTTAATTGTAGTTAAGTATCTCAAACGGGTTTCAATTACTCTCTCCCATAATTTCATAGTATGGCTTATCAGTTTAATGCTAGTATAGTTATTACAACTTTGAATATCTCCTTTATTTTTGCAAATTGGAACCACGATGCTCCTCCTCCATTCATCTGGCATTTTCTCTATGCTCATAATCTTGCTAAACAACTTAGTTAACCAAAGTAGTCCATGGGTTCTTAAGCTCTTCCATACTTCTATTAGGATTTCATCACGACCTTGTGTCTTATTGAGTTTCATCCTCCTTAGTGCTTCTTTTACTTCGGACATCGAAATTCTCCGTATATAAGTTCGAAAATTGGTGCCTTGGTGAATGGTGTAATCATTTGAATCATATGTGCTTAAAGTATGCACGTTTAGTAAACTAGAGAAATAGATTTTCCATCTTTACTTAATGTCCACATCACATACTAATAATTTACCATCTCCATTTTTAATATATCTTCTGAAACTCATTTGAAAAATTGCCTCAAAACAAGAATCCATCTGGGTTTCTTAGGACTACTCCTACCTTCTTAAATCGGACTCCATCTGGACCTCCCCTATCCCCTCTAACCCTTCTTGGGTTTGGAGAAAGCTCCTCCTTCTCCGTCCTAGGGCCCTGGCCAGTATCACTATCCTAGTATATTCAGGATCTTCCACCTATTTCTGGCTTGATCCGTGGCATCCAATGGGCATTTTGTACTCTCTTCTTGGTCCCCGTCTAGTCTACAATACCTGCATCCCTAGAGACGCCATCCTATCTTCATTCATCTCTAATGGTTCTTAGTCCCCCTCCCCCCATCCCAACCTCATGCATGTCTGGGATTCCCTTCCTCCCCTCTCACCCTCTGGCTTCGATCTCACCATATGGCTTCCTTCTCCCACCAAATCCTTCACTACCTCTTCAGCTTGGAACCTCATCCGTCCCTTAGACCACCTTTTTCTCTCTTGCCCTTTCCCCCACTCGCTTTGGTCCTTAGCCATCTCCTTTATTTGGCCTTGGTCGAGGCACCCTTGTAGTTTTGCTAGTGATTGGAATTGGATCTTGAGAATCTTTTCGGGTTCCTCTATTTTTGACCTAGTAGGTAAGCTAATCTTTGGAGCCACTATCCACCACTTGTGGTGAGAGCGCAACCTCAAGAGATGGACCTCCAAATCTCGCCCCTTAGACTTGATTTGGAGGCCATTTGTTTGATGTTTCTTCTGGCTTTCGTCTCTTCCCCACCCCCGGTGGCAGATTCCCCCAAGGACTAGGCTTATTGTTAGATATTGGGGTCTCTCCGCTACCTTGCGATCCTCTTCTTGATCGGTTTCCCCACCCCCTCTCTTTCCTCTTTTTGTCATTTAATATATTATTTATTCACCTGAGAAAGCAAGAAAGAAAAAAAAGCATGGTCAAGATCTCTACTCTTCCTATCCTTCATCTTACCTATCTTATAAATAGATTTTTCCCCTTCCTTCGTGCCCAACTTATTGTATAACTCTTCATACTTCTTTTCCCTTACTTTTTCCATAATTTTCTTAGCTTCATTTCTATCCAACCTATACCTTTGGAGATCCTCAACATCCTTAGTTTTTTTGCCATGTCTTAAAACTAGCCTTCTTATTCCTAATGGCAGCTTGAACCTCAATATCCTATCACCAAGTCTCTCTATGAGAATGGAGCTTTCCTTTTGAATCACCTATGACATCTTTAGTCACCTTTTTAATACACACAGCCATCTCATTCCACATTGCATTAGTATCCCCCTTAAAATCTCACTTTCCTTGTTTGACTACTTAATTAGCGAAGGATTTCAAGCACTCTCCTTTTAAGCTCCACCATCTTATCTTGGGGATAGTTAATCTTGCGCTTTCTATGAGTTTTTTGGGTTAGGCACATATCCAAGACCACAATTCTATGTTGTGTAGTTAAGCTTTCCCTTGGTATCACCTTGCAATTCTTACACAACAATCTATCAATCCTTCTAATTAGGAAGAAATCTATTTAACTTCTATGATGTCCACTTCAAAAGGTAATTAAATGCTCCTCTCTCTTTTTGAGGTACTTACAATAGATAGATCAAAAGCGACAACAAAATCTAAAATTGAGATCCCTTCCTCATTCCTCTCTCCAAAGCCATATCCTCCATGTACACTCTCATATCCTCTTTGATCTTTCCAATGTGTCCATTTAGATCACCTCCTATGATAATCTTTTCTCATCGACGAATTCCTTGCATTAAGCATTCATATTTTTCCAAAATTCTAGCTCTAGACTTTCATCCAATCCTAGTTGAGGTGCATATGCACAAATTAAATTTACGAACTCTTTCTCCATTACTAGCTTGATAGCAATAATCCTATCACCCACTCTTTTAACATCCACCACATCATTTTTAAAATCTTTATCCACTATTATACCAACTCCATTTTCATTAGTTTTATCCCTAGTATACCCATTGTTGTCACGGCAATGAGGCGATGAGTCGACGAGGCACCCTCCGAGGCGTTTTTGAGGCAGTCGAGGCGTTTTAAGTGAAATTTTTACTTTTTAGTGTACATCTCATACACTAATTCATTATAAACATATCTTATATATAATAAAAAAAACTATTATTAGCCATTTAGCCTACCTCAAGTCATCCAACATACTACAAACCACACATAATAAAAACAGAGACACGTACACCAGATAAGAAAAAAATCATTACAATGATACAATCAGGTAGATGAAATAGAGATGGAACAAATTCAACGAAGAAGAATCGTTACAAATAAAAAAAAAATGCAGATACACCAGATTGCAGCTCTGAACCATGCAATTAGGTGCAATTTGCAAGTCACTGACTCACATAAATGGTGAACAAAGCTATGGACGACATACAACTACATAAGTATATAACATAGTTACAACGTAGGGAAGAAGAAGAAAAAAAGCATTCCAGCGACTTACCGTCGCCTGAGATGGTGACTAGAGTGACCGGAAGCTACTGCAACTTGGTCGCTGACTAGCTGCAAGCCTGCAACCGCAACAGTTGCAAAATGGATTTAGGAAAAAAATTAATGATCCGTCGCAGAAAGAAAAAGAAAAAAGAAAAAAAGAGCATTTTGGCGACTTTCCGTCGCCTGAGATGGTGACTAGAGTGACCGGAAGCTGCTGCAACTTGGTCACTGACTCGTTGCAAGCCTGCAACCGCAACAGTGGGTCGCACGGTGAACAAAATAAATTTGGGAAAACAAATAATGATCAGTTACAGAAGAAAGAAGAAGAAAGAGAGTCGCACGATGGCACGTTGCTGCCGCCGGAGGTTGGCCGCTGCAAGCTTGCAACTGAGATACAGTGGAGTTTTGGTTAATGAAAAACAGAAACCAAAGTCTAGAATTTGACGCTGGCTGTCGCCCGGTGACGCTGGCTGTTGCCGGTGTCACTGGTGTTGCCAGTGTCACTGGTGGTAGGAGTCGGAGACGAAGAGAGTAGCAGAGGGAGAGTAGAGAGAGCAGAGAGGTTAGGGGTTAGGACTTGATTCGATTGAGTATGCTCGAATGGGATTTCAATCTCATTTTTCCATTTTTTTTAATTAATTTAATGTTACAAATAATAATATGTAACACATATATAACAATTCACCCCTTAGATTCTTTCCGATTGGAATCTACTTTTCAAATTATTTTTTACCTTTGATTTGGAATAAAATAAGTTACAACTTTTAAAACCCAATTAGTCGGTCGCCTAGTGGAATATTGCATCCGAGTCGTCGCCTCAGACGACTCGGAGACGCCTCAGAGCCGAGTCGAATGCCTTATGGACTTTTCCTGAGGTGAGTGTCGCCACAGGCCCTTCATATCCGCCAGGACGCCAAGGCGACGCCTTGACAACTATGAGTATACCAAAGTTTGAAGTCATCCAACTCTTTACCTTTTTTACCCTTCCATCTAGTCTCTTGAATGCAAGCTATATTAATCCTTCTTTTTCCTTATAACGTTCATCAATTCTAAGCTTTTACCTGTTAAAGATCCTACATTTTCAAACTAGCTTCTTTACCAGCAATCGTCCACAACGTGGGAACCCTTGCTTAATTATCACCGCATCCAGGCGCCGAAACGATGCGTCGCTTACAGGGGACGCCCTAACTAACCCTTACCCACTTATCACTACACCTGGGCCATAGTGTAGTGCTTTGCTTCTTTTGTCGAGGGACGTCCTAGCATAGCGTTTATCATATATGGTTGAATCCATGAAAAGGGTTTGGCTAGATTTTTCTGGCGCTAGCTGTTGACCTGACGCACCAACCCTCCTCCTTTACCTAGGCTTGGGACTGGCAGCAAAACACTGGCGGAGTTGCATTAACGAAGTACGGTATTCAAAAATTCAACGGGAGCATCAGTTCAGTTTATGGCAAGTTCATATGTTGGCATTTCTTACTTAATAAAGAGTGAAGAATGCCATATTTGCGAAAACGAAGAAACCTGCAGCTATGTCTGAAGACGATAAGAATGATATGGATGATCGAGCCCTCACCACAATTCAATTATGCATATCCCGAAGTTCTGCAAGAAGTTCTCTTGAAGAAGACAACGGCATATTGTGGTCGGCATTGGAAAGTTTATACCTCACAAAATCCCTCACTAACAAGTTAAGGCTAAAGCAACAGTCATATACTTTGCGTATAGGTGAAGGTACTTCTTTCACATCTCATATTGCCACTTTTAACTTTATTGTTATTGATTTGCAAAAGATAGATGTTAACATTGAGGATGAAGATTAAGCCCTACTATTGTTATGTTCACTATCATTGTCATATAAGCACTTTAGAGACACCATGGTCTATGGTAGAGAGACAATCTCAATTGCAGATGTCAAAACGAATTTCTAAGTAAACAGAATATTGATGATGAATTGACAACAACCAAATCTAAGGGTGTTGGTTTGACGGTTAGGGGTTAAATTACCAAGAGAAATTCGGACAATGACAAGAAAAAATCTAGGTCAAAATCAAGGAATACAAACTTGACCCGTGATTATTGCAAGAAAAAGGGACACATCAAATTAGAGTCCTATAAGCTTCAGAACAAGCAAAAAGCAAGTGGTGGTGCCAATCAATCAAAGAAAGAAAACTCTGCAAAGGCTAATGTTGTTGAAGATGGGAGTAATTCTAAAATGCGATTGGTGTCTGATAACAGAATTAGATCTAAAGAAGAATGGATCCTAGATTCAGAGTGTTCCCACCATATGTGCCTTAACCGTGAGTGGTTCTCTACTTATAAACCTTTTCAAAGTGGAGTTGTGTTGATGGGGAATAATTCTCCTTGTAATATAGTCGGAAAGGGAAATATCAAAGTTAAGATGCACGATGGTATTATCAGAACTCTAACAGATGTCTGGCATGTTTTTGAGTTAAAAAAATATCTCATCAATTTGGGCACCTTTGATCCAAATAAGTACAGAAACACAACCGAAGGTAGAGTCATAAAGGTCAGTAAGGGTGCCCTCTTATTAATGAAAGAAAAGAAGGTTGGTAACTTATATGTCTTGCAGGTACTACCAGTCATTGGATTTGTTGTATCAGCTTCATCAGTTTCTGATTTAGATACTACAAAATTATGACACAAGAGATTAAGTCATATAAGTGAAAGAGGGATGGTTGTGTTGAGCAAAAGGGGTCTATTATGTGGTCAAAGTATAAGAAAGATGAGTTTTGTGAGCCTTGTGTTCGGGAAGCAAAAGAGAGTTTCAGTACTACTATTTATAGGACCAAAGGAGCTCCGGACTACATTTATTCAAATATATGGGGGCATCCAAGGTTCCTTCAAAGGGAGCTAGTGTTAGGTCTTTATTTACTTTTATTGATGATTATTCTAAGAAGGTCTGGATCTACTTTTTGAAGCACAAAAACAAAGTATTTGTTACTTTCAAGCAATGGAAGCTTTTAATTGAGAAGCAGACTAGAAAGCAAATTAAAAGATTGAAAACAAACAATGGCCTAGAATTTTATGAAGGAGACTTCAATGAGTTCTGCAAAAATAAGGGAATTACAAGACACCATGCAGTTGTGAAGACACCTCAACAGAAAGGAGTTGCACAACATATGAACAAAACCTTGTCAAAAAAGGCAAGGTGCATGTAATCAAATGCAGAACTTGGCAAGGAGTTCTAAGCAGAAGCAATAAACATAGTAGCATGGTTGGTGAATAGGTCTCCTTACACGACTATTGAGTGCAAAACTCCAAAGGAGGTATGGATTGGTAAACCTGTTGATTACAGTAATTTAAAATTTTCTGAAGTCTTACTTATGCACATGTGAATGATGGAAAGTTGGAACCTAGGGTTACGAAGTGCATTTTTCTTAGGTATGGATATGGAGTTACTAGATTCAGGTTATGGTGTCCTGATCCAATTAATCCTAAATTTATTATTAGCAAACATGTAACTTTTGATGAGCTTACTATATTGAATCCTATAAAAGAAACTCATATTCACAGTGATGAAATTCAGAAAAGTTATGGGGAGAAGGTGTAGTTTGAAGTGGACGATCCATCGACAAAGAAAGCACAAACAACATCAATTCAACCGCCCACTCTTACTGAAGAAGAATATGCTCTGGGGAATCGAGAAGAAGAGAGAGTACAACATTGTCAGAAACAAGCCAAAGAGGAACATTAGGTCACCACAAAAATATGGGCATGTTGAAATTGTTGTTTTTGCATTGTTTGTTGTAGATATATCTGCAACATATTCAAAAGCTATTTCTTCAGTTGATTCTTCAAAGTGATTGTTGGTCATGAACCCCAACTGCAACATTTGCTGGTTTGGTTTGGAAAACCTTGAACACCTCTTCTTTTCTTCCCCTTTTTCTAGATCTATCTGGGAAAAGCCCTCTTCTCCATATGGCACTGTTCGATGCGTTCCTTCGCATTTGGTCTAGATTGGTCCTTGATTTAAGAAACTTTTCGGGTTCTTCCATTTGCGATCGGATTGGTAAACTAGTGTTCTGTGCCTTAGTCTATCACCTTTGGTGGGAGTGCAATCTTCGGAGATGGACTTCCAAAACTCGCTCTATAGACAACATTTGGAATGCCATCTATTTTGATGTTTCCTCTAAACTGGTAGCTATTCCCCATCCCCCTGTTGATGATACCCTAAGGAATAGGCTTATTGTTGTCTCCTGAGGTCTTAGTTCTTCTTTTCGGTCTTCTACTTAAAGACCTTGTAATTCTTCTTTCTCTTTAATATAATTTTTTATTCATCCAAAAAACAAAGGAGATTGGGTCTCTTTATAAAAATTAGACATGAGAGTTCGTTAAGCCACCTAAAGGGAAGAAAATTGTTAGTAGCAAATGGGTCTACAAGAAGAAAGAATCCACCACAAATGATGGAGATGCCAGATACAAGGCATGGCTGGTTGCAAAATTGTTAGAGATTCTAGATACAAGAAAAAAATCCACCAAACGGTAGAAAATTGTTGGTAGCAAATGGGTCTACAAGAAGAAAGAATCCACCACACATGATGAAGATCCTAGATACAAGGCACGGTTGGCTAGTCAAGTACAAGGTGTTAACTTTAATGATGTATTTTCACCTGTTGTTAAGTATAGTTTCATTTATGTTTTGCGTACTAAGTTGCTATGCATAATTTGGAGTTTCAGCAACTTGATGTGAAAACTGCATTCTTGCATGGTGAACTAGAAAAACATATTCATATGCATCAGCCTGAGGGTTTTGTTGTAGAAGGAAAGGAGGACCAAGTTTGCTTGTTGAAAAAGTGCTTATATGGTTTGAAGTAGTCTCCTAAGCAGTGGTATAAAAGGTTTGATTCTTTCATGGCTACTTTAGATTACAATAGGTGCAAGTATGATTGTTGTGTATACTTTAGAAGACTTTTTAATGGTTCATTTACATATTGGCTATTATACATTGATGATATCTTGATTGCTACTAAAGATATGGATGAGATCATCAGGTTGAAGCAACAGTTAAGCATTGAATTTGAGATGTAAGACTCGAGGGCAATAAGAAAAATATGAAAATTATGAAGGATTGGAAGGCAGGGAAGTTATGGTTATCTAAACAAAAATACATGGAGAAGGTGTTGGAGTGTTTTGGCATGAAAGATGCAAAACCTATTAGTACTTAGACTTTTAGCTGCTCTATCACCTCAGACAGATGAAGAGGTGAGTTATATGTCACGTGTTCTATCTAGTGTAGTTGGTTCCATTATGCATTCTATGGTGTGCACTCAACCTGACATTTCACAAACCGTTGGTGTGGTAAGTAGATACTCATCATGTCTAGGTAAAACTCATTAGGAAGCAGTGAAAAGGATACTTAAGTATCTAAGAGGAACCTCCGACGTGTGTTTGGAGTATGGGAGGAATGGTGATAAGTTGACAGGTTATGTTGACTCAGATTATGTAGGTAATCTTGACAAATGAATGTCACTCACAAAATATGTGTTTACTTTGGGAGGTTGTGTAGTTAGTTGAAAGACTACAATTGTATTATATACCATAGAAGCAAAGTATATGGCAGTGACTAAAGCAATTAAAAAAATTATTTGGCTGTGAGGCTTAATTAGAGAACTCATAATGGTTCAGGAGGTGATTGTTGTCCATTGTGATAGAGTGGTATTCACTTAACTAAAGATCAGATGTATCATTGGAGGACGAAGCACATTAATGTTCGGTATCACTATGTCAGAGAGGTAGTTGCTGAAGGCAATATCCAGGTATTGAAGATTGGTACTAAAGACAATCCAACTGATATGTTGACAAAGCCTTTATTTACTGACAAGTTCAAGCATTGCTTGGTCTTTATTGGAGTTGGTCGCATTAGAGCTTAGCCCACGAAGGGGCTATTGGAGAAGATGAAGATTATTCAGCTTCGTGGTTAAGGTGGAGGTTTGTTTTGTTTAGACCCAAATTCTTGTACCCGCTTTGGAAGATGAACCCGCACCGACATATTTTTGTAGGCGAGCCAAATGACCCGTTTACTCGATTGGAGTCTATATACATGTATCTTAAGTTTGCCTACCACATTATTGAGAGATTTGGGATTTTCCAATTAAGGTTTTGGGTGAGAATTCTTGTAATACCATTTTTGGCGATTAGTTGTGAGATCTCCTTCTGTTCTTCTTCCACATCATTAAAAACACTTCTTCTTTTCTCATGGACGTAGCATACTGCATTTGTGTTTTCGTTTTCTTTCTATTTCAATTTGCTATTTCGTGGTGTTTTTTTTAACAGGAAAAAAACATGAAGAAGGCAAAACCACCATTCACATGAGTAGTATCACAGCCCTTTATTTAGTATCTTGGGAATGCTTCATAGAAGATTTGTAGGGCCCAAAATCAGTTGCATGAAGATTTTATTCTTGGGAGATTTAGGATCTTTGTTTAATTTCTATTTAAGTTATACATGCATGTAGCTGATACATAAAGCCTAGTAGTTTCTAATTTTAATTACTTCCTATTTCTATATTCATAAGATTCTCTAGTCACTAGTAATCAGCATATTAGTTTATATTTTTAGTTTACTAACTTTCTATTTCTTGTCAAGATTTAGCCAAACTATAAATAGGCATTTACATTGCAATAAAGAGAACACTTTGGGAATAGAAAAAGAGATGAATTGAAGCTTTAGCAGTGTGGATTTGTACCCCCCCCCCCCCGCGTTCTTCTTATGAGTGTTCTTCCCCTTCTTCAAGACTGATTCTTCTGAGATTTCCCCTTCTTTCCCTTATCTTCTTTATCCTTCTTTCTTCTCTATCCTGTCCCCTAATAGATTCCTTCTCCAAAGTTGGCTGAGAAACCAAATGTAGATCCTTTATTTCTTCTTTCATTATTCTGTATTCTTCTTATTTCCATTTACTAAAGATCAGATTTTATTTTTCCACACCCTCTTCATCATTGTACATGTGACATGCAATTTTCTTGTCATCTCCTGAACTGCATTTTAGAATCTAGCAATCACCAAAGGCAAGAAGAACAAAAAGGCACAGAGACCAGTAACCTATAGCCAGCATACCCAACCAAAGTTCCAGTAATAGACTTGCTGATTACAATAGTAGCATTTCCATTCACATGGGAAGAAGAACTAACAAGAAGACAAACAATTAACAACCAACAAATGTTTCCTAGTAAAATATGAAGAAGGGAAAAAAAAGTAAAAAAGGATTCCATGATAGAGGAACTACCATCCCTGTTCAATCAAAAGCCTGATTAAATGGTAGGTTTCAACAGCTATTTCATGGATATGGAGAAGGTTCAAAGACAGTACCTCATTAGTTTCTGAGCCTGTAGCAATATACCCATCAGATACAGAGAGGCCCACAAAATTCTACAACCAGACGGCAATATGTCAGCAAAAAAGAAGGATAGAACAACACAGGAATGGATAAAACAATCACAAAAACTCAGCCTCGGCTACTTGGATCCAAAACAAAAAAAATTGGGGAAAAGTAGCAGTCAAAACGATGAGGGGAAATGATAAAGGGAATATGGAATGATATGGGAGTGTAAATTGGGGAAATAAATAAATAAAAAGGCAAAAGCAAAGATAGCCATTATTAATCTTATAAGACGGAAATCATCTGAGCAAACAGAATACACAATCAAGCAACAGAAAATTTGCAGGATTTGAATAAATTAACTTTTGACTTCCTTTTTTTCTTGAAGGGATTTTTTTTTTTTTTTTGGGGGGGGGGGGCAGTGTTGGGTGGGGAGGTGTACCAACTATGACCCAGAATTGCTACCAAAAAATGGGTTCCCACTGGGCCATTGGCCAGAGCAGATTGATCAGAAAATCTAAATTCTCATTAGCAAAGAGCATGGGATGGCATTGTTGATCAACTGGATTCAAGTGAGTTATGCCATGCAAGTTAAAGGTATTATAGCTGGGATATCTGTTATAAGATTTTTAAGAAAGAAATTCAAAGCACCAAGAAGAAAATCTTATAATCTCACTCTACTTTTTCCTTGATTTAATGAAAAACATAAGTAAATTATAAATGACAAAAGAAATCACAGAAACCCATAATTGTCAAAATGTGATACACATCATCCCATATTTAATTAACATTGGACCAGAGACTCTAGAACTAGAGAGATGCTGGGAAATGCCAAGGGAAACACTCTCCTCGCTTTGCTTCACATGGACCAGCTTGTGAAAGCATCAGGCATCTAAGCACATCAAAACTGACTGTCACAATATCTGGAATGCTGTTAATAACAAGCTCATTGTTACTCCCATGGTGGGAGATCTGCCGAGATCTTGTGAGATATCTCGGTTTTTTTCATAAACCGAGACGAGATCAAGGGCGAGATCTGCGAAATGGGATATCTCGCTATATCTCGCCATATCTCGCCCCAAATCTCGCCATATCTCGCTGGAACTCTTAATTTTTGCCATTTTTTTTTGCGGATTTCAGCCGAAGTTTCACTTGCAACTACTCTTAGCACATCTACAACATCAAAGGAAACTCAATCATCCTCTACTTATCTTATGAACTTATGCGTTAATGACTTATATAGAACTTCTAACGGTTGTATACTTTTATCATTCTATTCTCAAAAGTCAAGATTGTAATACTCATATGAATGTTATCTTGATGACATTTAAGTTATTTGATGTATTTGATACACTTGATTTTCATTTATATGCCTTAATGGTTTTATATTACATGTTATATAACCTTGCATTCTCTAATCTTATAGAATTTCGGTTTCACACTATGGGTAGACTTAGAAATCATACTTAAGGCTGTTTTCTCACAAATCCAAGGCCATTATTGTGTTCAAAAGGCCTTAAATAGGCTAAATACCAAGTTTTAACTCAACTGGGACCCTAAAAAACCCACCGAGATGGGCTACCGAGTTTTTTTTTTGGGTGAATAATATATTAAATAACTGAAAGAGAACAAGAGAACATATACAAGTGGGGAAAAGAGGGGGTGGGGGAGAGAACAGTCAATTTGAAGATTGAAGAGGGGGAGAGAGGCTCCAAGAACTAACAATCAGCCTATTTCTTAGAGAATCAGCAATAGGGGGTGGGCAAGAGAGCGAAGTCTCGTCGAAACATCAAAATAGATGGCATTCCAAATCAAATCACGGGATCGGGATTTGGAAGTCCATCTTCTCAGATTACGTTCCCACCAAAGATGGTGGATAGTGGCTGCAAAGACAAGCTTACCCACATGGTCACAGATAGAGGCACCTACAAAGTTTCTCAAGATCCATTTCCATTCTCGTTCAAAGCCAAAAGGGCGTCGCGATCTAGGCCAAATAGTGGCAAGGGCTAGGATCCAAACAAAGCGGGATGGCGGGCAACCAAAGAAGAGATGGTCCAGGTCCTCTAAATAGTTCCAGCAAGCGGCATAGTTGGGGCTAACAAGAATGTGGCGGCTAATGAGAAAAGCTTGGGTAGGAAGAGCAAGGTTAAGGGTTCTCCAAAGGGTGAGGGAGTGGCGAGGGATGTGGCCTTTAAACCAAACAAGCTTACACCATGGGACCGGGGGTGAGGGGGTTCTGAGGAGGTTCCAGGCTGAGGCAATGGTGAATGGGTTAGAGGGGGATTGAAGCCAGGTGATACGGTCCTCAACGAGGGAAAGGAGGGGGGGAGGGAGGGAGGTCCAAACCTGTGTGAGACAGGGGTGAGGGATGGTAGTCCAAGACCCAGAGGAAATGAAAGTGGAGAGGGGGGTGGATTTAGGGATACGAGAGTCATACACAGTTCTGGGACCAAGAAGAGTGAACAAGATACCCATCGGATGCCAAGGATCAAGCCAAAAAGAGGTTGAAAGACCAATAGAAATCTGGATAGAAATTGCAGAGATAGTGCGGTCCCGGAAAAGCAGGAGCTTCCTCCAGATCCAGGAGGGGTTAGCAAGGAGGAGACAGTCCAAAGGGAGTCATTCTTAAGGAGGTATGAATAGACCCAAGGGACCCAAATGGAATCATGTTTAGAGGCAATTTTCCAGATGAGTTTCATAAGGCACGCCATATTCATGTCAGAAATACGACGGATCCTCCTTCAGAATAGGGCAGGCAAATAGCTTTCCAAGGTATGGGATGGAGGAAGCGGGAGATCTCTTGGCCTTTCCAGAGGAAAGCGCAGAAGATAGATTCCAGAGAGCGGATAGTGGATTTGGGAAAGGAAAAGATACCACACCAATAAAGATAGGAGGATTGAAGGACAGAGCGGATGAGCACAACTCTCCCAGCAAAAGAAAGAAGCTTACTCTTCCAGAGTTGGAGCATTTTCCGAATATGGTCAAGCATGGGGGAGCAGTGATGGCGAGTAAGCCTACCAGGGATGAGGGGGAGGCCAAGATAGGTGACAGGGAAGGAGCCAAGGGAAAACCCCGTAAGTAGGAGGAGAGAGGCACGGGTAGAGTCCGAGGTACCAGAGAGAAAGATAGTAGACTTCTCGAAATTGACTCTGAGACCGGAGAGAGAATCAAAGAGAGAGAGAGTGGACAGGATAGATGAGATAGAGGAATGGTCAGCCTTAGAGAATATCATGAGATCATCCGCGAAGGCCAAGTGGGTGAGTTTCAAGGATCAACACTTAGGAATCGGAGAGATGAGCATTTGATCAGTTTTGGATTGAAGGAACCGGCAAAGAACCTTAAGGCCTAAGGTGAAAAGATAAGGAGAGAGGGGACATCCTTGACGGATCCCGACTCGAGAAGCAAAGAAACCCGCAGGGGAGCCATTAGTGATTACAGAGAAATGGGGGGTGGAGATGTAGGTCTCAATCCAATGGATGAAGGGTGGGGGGAAACCCATAGCCGATAGAACTTCACTAATAAAGTCCCAACGGATAGAGTTAAAAGCTTTGTGGAGATCAACTTTCATGAGGGCAGCAAGAGAATGGGCAAATCTATCAAAACCTCAAATAATCTCAACACAGAGGAGGATATTGTCAGAAATGTTGCGGCCAACAATGAAAGCGGATTGGTTAGGACTCACAAGAGAGGGAATGACAGACTTTAATCGATTGGCCAAGACCTTGGCGATGAATTTATAGAGGAGGTTACAGAGAGAAATTGGACGGAAGTCCGAAAGGGAGGAGGCACCCGGCTTTTTGGGGATGAGACAGAGAAACGTATTGTTGATGGATGAGAGCTGGGAAGGATTAAGGAAAAAGATACGGATAACATGAATGAGATCAACTTCAATGAAGTCTCAGGTGGCTAGAAAAAATCCTATACTGAAGCCATCCGGGCCAGGGGCTCTATTAGCTTTATGGGAATGGATGGCAGCATGGATTTCCTCGGGGGAGGGGATAGAGTAAAGGGATGACAAGAGGGATGGGTCGATGAATTTGTTAAGGATGGAGGGGTTAAGGGGTGAGCGATGAGGGATGGAGGGGGAAAGGAGATTCGAAAAGAAAGAGACAACTTCTCTTTGATGCTAGGAGGGTCATAGATCCAGACACCCCCATGAGAGAGAAGGCAAGGAAGGTTAATGAAATTGTGGCGAGCTTTGAGAGAACAGTGAAAGTAAGCTGTATTAGCATCTCCCAACTCAAGCCACTTGATTCGAGATTTTTGGCGGAGAAAGCTTTCCTCATGAGAAGAAAGCGAAGAGAGGAGCAAGGAAAGAGATTTCTTTTCCTCAGCCAAAGAAAGGCTAAAGGGATTAGCCTAGAGGAGATTGAACTCTGGAGAGATCAGCACAACAAAAGGAGACTCTAGATGAGATGTTACCAAAAGAAGACAAATTCCAGGAACGAAGAGCCTCTTTGGTATTACGAAGCTTACGAGCAAAAGCTACAAGAGGGAGAGAGTAGCAGTGGGTGGGCTGGGACTAAGCATTGGAGACAGTGGGAAGAAATGATGGGTTGGAGGTCAACATATCAAAGAATTTGAAGGGTTTGGGGCCAAAAGACAGATGATCAAGGAGATTAAGATGGCAAGGAGAATGATCCAAGAGGAGGGGAGGGGAGAAAAGGGCATGAGAAGAGGGGGAATGGGAAAGCCAAGGGTCATTGACGAGGAACCTGTCAAGCTTGGAAGCAATACGGGCATTACCAGATCTTCGATTTTGCCAAGTGAGATGGTGGCCACTCCAACGGAGATCGGAAACACCCGCATCATCAATCCAAGAATTGAAAGCATCAACAGTTAAGGGGTTAGGGGGGTTACCTCCAATTTGTTTGTTCGAGAAGCGAACAATGTTGAAGTCACCCCCAATACCCCAAGGTTGATCCACCAAGGAAGAAGAGATAGAATGGAGATCAGACCAAAGGGAGACTTTATCAGAAGGACGGTTGAAGCCATAGACAATGGACAGATAGAAAGAGGGGGATGAGGTAGAGGAAATGTGGAAATGTAAGATTTGAGAGGAAGAGAAGAGAAGAGTGGGTTGGAATTTTGAAGAGTCCCATAGGACCCAAATACAACCATTAGAAGAGTGGGAGGAGTTGGAGAGGAAAGACCAAGAGGGGGCAATGGAGTTGGCAATCCGACGGGCATTGTCACTATGAACATGGATTTCAAGTAATGCAAAAAAAGTAGCCTTAGACGAATGGATTGATTGTTTTAATTCAGCTTGCTTGTCAAGGGAATTAAGACCCCTTACATTCCATATAATGATGTCAGTCATTTAAATACACATGGGGATTAGCAGTGTTAATGTTGCATGGGGGTGGGGAGTCATCTTGCCAACTAGATATGCATGATTGAATATCCACTGAAAGAAAATGGGACGTCTCACACAAGGAAGAATTAAGGGGGAGGGAGATTCAAATATATCAGGATCAATGGTTGAAACCCCCCCCCCCCCCCCCCCCCCCCCCCCCCCCCCCCCCCCCCCTCCCCCCCCCCCCTCCTTCCTCCCCCCCCCCCCCCCCCCTTCTTCTTCCCCCCCTTTCTTTTCCCCCCCCCCCCCCCCCCCCCCTCCCCCCCTTTTCCCCCCTGTGCTAAAATAACCACTTTTTCTTTTGTTTTGTGCTTTTTTTTCTTTTTTTCTTTTTTCCTGGGGATGATAGTTTGGGGTGGAGCCCTTTCAACATTGATATCATGTCTTCTGGCTTGAAAATCGGAATAATGAGATTTTTTTTTTTTGAGGGGTTAAAAAGTGGATACATCAATTCTAATTACTGATCTATGCCGGTTCAAGACACTCAATTGGCGCAATGGTATAGAACATATTACATTTATTGTTATGAATCTTATGATGCTTGGTGAGATGAAGTTTGCTTTTAATCTTTTTTGGATAATTTTTCATAATTGTGATTCTTGAATTTTTTTATTTTCATTTTTATGATGTGATTGTTGAATGTTTGTTTAGTACTTTAGTTTATTATAGTATTTGTATTAAAGTATTTAAAAGTAGTAATATTAATATTGACTAAACCGCTTTGGTCGGTTTGTAGCGCTTAGTTGGAGGGTTTTGTTTAGAAGGTTTGGCACTTGGGCGGTTAGAACTGGGGGTGAGATGGGCGGGGGGGGGGGGGGTAGGTGGGCTTTTGTTGGTTTTGGTGGGCTTTTTGGTTTTGGGCCAGGGTATCTTCGAGTAATGGGTTTAAAGGGGTTGGGCTTAATAAGCGGGCCAGAGCCTGAAATGTTCAGAGGACCAAGAGAGGGAGGTGAGATGGGCTTTGGGCCAAACAGAGAGGGCCCAGTCGAGGTAGATATCGTAATTCCAAATAAAAGGTGAGGCGGTGGAAGGATAGAGGGGCTGAGAGAAGGTGAATGTTTGGCGAAAGGTTGCAGAGAGGCGTTGGTCAAAGAAGAGGAAGAACTTCTCAAAGGGGTAGGATGCAGAGGGACAGGGTTCACGACAAATTCAAGGCTATCATGAGAAGGAAAACATACCTGGAAACAGGTTATAGGCGCCAGTACAATCGGAGACCCAGGGTTAGCAGGCTTTAGGGGAGCAGCTGTTCGAGAATCGTCGATCAGGGGGTGATCCGACACGGCAGAGGTAGATACAGGCACAGTAGGCTCAGAAGGAGCAGTCTTCAACAGCAAGGCAGTCGTACGATGGATCTTCTTTTTATTCTTTTTCCTTCGATAAACATTTCCGGCGAGAGATGTTGCCGGCAGCAGAGTAGCAGTGGTAGCATCATCAGCGGCAGGAGTAGTGGTAGCATCAACAGAGATAAGTTCCAAACGGTCAATCAATTTGTGAGGAACAACTGATTCCAGGGGAGACATCAGTTCTACTAACGGAGGTGTCGGCAAGATAGCACAGTTCGGACGGCCATCATCAGCAGTGGTGGACAGCAGGATCGTCCGAGAAGATTGATTAGTAGCAGCGGTGTTCGTCGAAACAGCAGGTAGAGGGGCAGCAGAAGACGTGGCAGGGGCAACAGTGACAGGGGCAAGAGCAGCCGAGCACGAGTGGGTTTCGTGGCCAAAAGTTTGACAGAGGTGGCATCGCGAAGGAACCCAGTCGTACACGATAATTAATAAGCATGCATTTACCATTATTTATTTGATTTAATTCCCCATACTTATTTAATTAAAGAGATCTAATTAAGTATTTTTGTGTATTTTTCAGGAATAAAGAGATTTTGGATATTAGAGATAATATGGAGTAAAGTTGGCAAATATATTAGATATTGGTGGATTTTAAATCATGGCATTCAATCTTGCTGCTCAAAAAATCATGAAAAGTGAGATCTTAGCCAAATTGGAAATAGGTGGAGGTCTAAGGAACAAAATTGGTAATAAATCTGAAAATCGGGTAAACAGACCTACCTTCAGTATTTTGGGCATATCTCTCCGTATGAGCTTGGATTTCGATGATTCAAGATGCTATGAAACGATATTGAAAATATCTACAACTTTCCAGTTTTGAGTTTTTCCAAATTCCGAAAGAATAAAGGTCAAATCGACGGGTAAAGAGAGGGGATTCATTGTGTGCGGGAGACATAAAAGAGAAGCCAACCACAGAAAAGAGGACGGCGAATGCGGCTCTCATCTCTCTCATTGCTGAAGAAGAAGACCACATCTCTCTCTCTCTCCCTATGTTTCATCTTTATTTTTCTTATGAACTTTGTAATAATGAGTAGCTAGTTCCTTTGCTTTGGTATGTAGATGTACCATGCTTATTTCATTAAGTTGATTGTGTTTGAGTTTGGCCAAAGATGTTCTATAACTCAGCGAACTAAGCGTGCCAAGCTTCCGTGAAGGACGATAGTCTTGCGAAGATAGGGCATATCTAGGAAGACCATCCCTAATTTACTTTGAAGTATAAAGTTATATCGGTTAGGGAAAAGCATTGGGGATTCGAAATCCCAAAGATCTTCACATATTCACAGTTAACATTTTACATTAGTTAATAGATTTAGTTTAAATTTAGTTTTGTTAAATTCAATCTTAGTAACTTAGCCTTTTAGTTCCCCATAGTTCGACCCCGTACTTTCTGCTAGCTAGATTAGTATAGGATTTTATTTTTGATTGGTTAGCGACACGATCAATAATTTGATTAAGGTGCTTGCCAGAGTCGTCAAAGATAGAGATACAAGGCGGCAGGGGCTTCGAGGCAGGAACGTCAACACAGATACGAGCATAAAAGAGACGCTCCATCCTGGAAGTTTCCAAGTCCGATCGTAGAGGGCGACCCAACGCAAATCCGATACGGCTAAGGCAATCGCAGCTCCAAAACTCCAGGGGAAGTCCAGGGAGGTTGAGCCACAAGGGGAGAGAGTTGAAATCATCCCGGCGGAGAGGCATAGAGGGTTCCCAAGGCTTGATGAAAATTGGTGATTTCCCAACGTACCATGGGGAATCCTCAATGGCTTTGGAGTGACAAGCAGCAGAAGAGAATTTGAAGAGCAAAATCCCATTATCAATAACAAAAGATTCCAGGGAGCCAAGCGCGTTCCATTGTTTGGCAAGGGAGGCTTTGATAATGCCCAAAGAGAGGCAGGAACCTAGAAACTGACCCAGAACAGCAAGTTTCCAGCGGAGAACCTCAGGAGAGGTAGCAGAGGATGGGTAACGAACCAGAGGGTAGACCTATAAACGGACCGGATGCGGCTCGAATACACTAGTATCCGAATCCGAATCCGATTAGCAAATCCGCTATCCGAATCCGAATCCGAATCCGAATCCGATTAGCAAATCCGCTATCCGAATCCGAATCCGATTCCGGCAAAAATTTAGAGAAGGCATCCGAATTCGAATCCGAAATCAGATTTCGGATATCCGATAATAATTCGATCCGATAAAATATCCGATTATTGATTGATAATTGTCACTTTTTTACATTTTTTATTATATGTTTCTAATTTCTGATTACCGAATACTGCTATCTGAATCCGATTACCGGTATCCGAATCCGATTATCATCTATTTTTAAAGAAAATTTGTTAAAATACTTTACTCTATCCGGATATTATCCGATCCGAGAAGCAATTATCCGAATCCAAATCCGGTTGTTTAGCGGACGGATACGGATATTTTCCAGTAAGAAAATTTTCGGATACGGATGCCCTTAAACGAATACGAATGCGAATTCGGAGGTGGATTTCGGCTATCCATTTACAGGTCTACCAGAGGGACAAGGGAGCCAGGAGGAGAAGAAGAAGGAATGAAGGAGAGAATGCAATCAGGGGTGGAGGGTTGGAAAAGGGTGTTCCAGGCAGACGGAAAGGATTGGGAAGGAGCTTGGGGAGTTGGAGATGGCGGAGGATGGTTAGCAGAGGTGAGGGGGTTTTGGTTCAAGGTGGTGGAGGGGGACGGCAATGGAGGGTTAGGGGGCGGGGGATGGAGGAGAGGGATCCATCAAGGGACAGCAAAGAGAGGAGGGGAGAATGGTCGTCGGAGAAGAGACAAGGTTACCGGAGAAGGAGTAGAGGTCGTCGAAGATATCGGTTTTTCATGGTAGCGATTTCCTACCATGGTTACTCCATTCAAATCAACTGGATGATGTTTTCACTAAACCAATAACTCCTTTTCTGGCAAGTTTGTTTCAAGATGTACATGAGTGACTTGTATGCCCCAGCTTGAGGGGGAGTACCATATTAGAAGTGTGCCATGATATGGGGAGTGTTCCCATCATGGTTTAGCTCAGTATTTTGTTTTCTAGTCAGTCCGGGATCGTTTAAAGGTTTTAGATTTTGCATCGTTTCAAAGACTCCTACTAGGTTTATGAGTGTGGATCCCTTGTACTCTTTCTAGTCTCCTACTATTATAAATGTATTAGTTAGGGAGAGCCATAATTATCATGTCTACATATTCTTCAAACACTCTCACCTAATCTTCCTCATTTGCTTATTTTCTTCTCTTGCATGGGTGCTGATATGTGTGTAAAGTACTGTCACAGAAAATAAGGAAGGAGTGCTAAAGAGAAATCACCACCCCACCAAAAAGGCAGCTCCCTGATGCATTTTGACCCCAGCCCACCCAGACCCAACCCCTCCCCCTAAAAAGAGAAAGGGAAGGGTTCTCTTTTCTGTTCTTTTCCTTTTCTTTTGGGGGGGGGTGTTTGTGGAAGAAAATCCAAATCCTAACTTTTATTTGTGCAAATTGCAGCGGCCACAAATCAGCAGCCAACAACCAAGTTTCTTCTTCATGGTAATTCTATAAAGTTCAATCAATAGACCAAAGCAATGCCTAAAAAAGAATTAGAATTTATCACTAGTCATAGCCAGTTTCCTTAAGCAAAGACAAAAAAATAACTCTGGATGACAATTATTGACTACACAAAAAAATATTATTGGTTTGAAGGAATAAAAATGCATAACTCTACTGGTGCGGTATCTTCACCCTTCCCAAATCCACCATCCACTCTTTGGAATCCATCTTTTGTGCCTTCCTCTGGAAAGGCCAAGAAGTTTCCCGTTTTCTCCACCCTATTTGTTGGAAGACCATTTGCCGTCCCAAATCCGAAGGAGGTCTTGGAATCTGCCGTATTTTTTATATGAATATGACTTGTCTCATGAAACTCATCTCGAAGATTGCCTCCAAACATGATTCCATTTGGGTCTCTTGGGTCTATTCCTATCTCCTTAAGAATGACTCCCTTTGGACTGTCCCACTCCCTTCTAACCCCTCTTGGATCTGGAGAAAGCTCTTGCTTCTCCGTGGCCGTGCTCTTCCCACCATTTCTATCCAGATTTCCACTGGTGTCTCCACTTCTTTCTGGCTCGACCCTTGGCATCCGATGGATATCCTGTTCACTCTCCTTGGCCCCAGAACCATGTACAATCTTGTATGCCAAAATCCACCCTCCCTCTCCTCCTTTATTTCCTTTGGATCTTGGTCCACCACCCCTCACCCAAGTCTCACATAGGTTTGGAACTCCCTCCCCCCCCCCCTTCTCATCCCACTCTGAGGACCGCATTACATGGCTTCATTCCCTTTCTACCCCTTTTTCCACCGTCTCGGCTTGGAACCCCTCCCCCCAGGTCCCATGGTGTCAGCTTGTTTGGTTTAAAAGCCACATCCCTCGCCACTCCCTAACTCTTTGGAGAGCCCTAAACCTTGCCCTACCTACCCAAGCATTTCTCATTAGCCGCCACATCCCCGCTAGCCCCAATTGTACCATTTGTTGGAATAGTTCAAAGGACCTTGACCATCTCTTTTTTTGTTGCCCGCTCTCCCGCTCTGTTTGGACCTTAGCCCTGACCTCCATTTGGCCCAGATCGCGAGGTTCATTTGGCTTTGCTCGAGCTTGGAAATGGATCTTGAGAAACTTTGCTGGTGCCACTATCTGTGACCAATTGGGTAAGCTTGTCTTTGCCGCCATTATCCACCATCTTTGGTGGGAGCGTAGCTTGAGAAGATGGACTTCCAAATCCCGATCCCGAGATATGATTTGGAATGCCATCTATTTTGATGTTTCGTTGAGACTTCGCTCTCTTCCCCACCCTCCCTGTTGTTGATTCTCCAAGAAATAGGCTGATTGTTAGTTCTTGGAGTCTATCTTCTCCTATCCAGTCTTCTCCTTGACTGGCATCCCCCGTCACCCTCTTTCGCCCTTTGTACATGTCCTCTTGTTTGCTTTCAGTAATTTAATTTATTATTCATCCAAAAAAAAAAATGCATAACTAGAGTGAAAACAAGTTAAAAATATTCAAATTCAAAAAGAAAAGTTGAAAAAAAAATTATTTTTTTTTTCCTTTTTCTTCCATTTTTTCAGGATCTTCACACATAAACTTGCGACCCTGTTTAGTATAACATATGCTTTCACATCTAGAAACTTATTTGAATCAAGAAGAAAATGTACCTTTGTATTTGTGTGCCCTGTGAAGGTTTGAAGTGGACTGTCTAGCATCCCAGACGAGCATGCTGATAAATCCCAAAGCTTCAGTGTGCTATCAGTGGATGCAGAAACAAGAGTGGCTGAATCTACAAACTTCACATAACTCACAGTCTTACTGTGACCAACTAATGTGTAGAGAGGAACTTTTATGCTACGAAGATCATAGTAATAGATTTTATGATCTGCTGAACCTATTGCAACTGAATGTGCAGAATCAGGAGGGAACTGCACACAGCAGATGTTAGCCTTTGCTTTGATAGTACTGAGACTTCCCCTCTGCAGACACATGTAAGGGAAGGAAAAATTATACATCAAGATCAAAACATAATGTGGTAAAATTAACAGATGAATTCTACCTAAAAAGAAAAATTAACAGATGAGAAGCATGTTTGGATTCAAAGCAGACATCAACCAAGGGTCAAATATACCTGATTAATATTCCATAGTTTAACTGAGCCATCATCACTTCCACTAGCTAACTTGGTTGGATCTGCTAAAGAAAAGTCTACCGACCATACACGTTTCTCATGCTCCCTCATTTCTGTAAATACCTGACCTCTTGTGACGTCCCAAACCTGACCACATTTGACATAGGTGATAGGTTAATGGAATATCATACTAAACATAAAATGAAAAATATAACACAGATAAAGGCTTGGTGCACCTGCACGATGCCATCAAAGTCACTTGAAGCAATCTGGCATTTGATATAACCATTCCAACATATACTTCCAAGTTTTGATCCACTAGACATCTCGATAACAGGATAATGAATGTCTCGGTCTTCATTTAGAATTATGTCACTTTCAAAAATTTTAATTTTCCTATTGACACCAGCTGTAGCAAAAAATTCTCCATCACGATCAAAACTCAAAGAGCACACAAGGTTGGAAGAATTTAATAGGTCCCCTTGCTTCAGGTCTGCCCTTACTTTTAACTTGCTGAATGATAGATATTTGCACAAACCCTCAAGGAATGGATTTATCCATCCACTTCTTCTATCTTCAGCAAAACCCTCCTTGAAAGCTACATTATCAACAGACCAGCCATCAGTTACCACAATTGACCCCCTTCCACTACTACTGATTGGAGAGCATCTGTTATGTGGTTTTGCAGTTGGCTTTGTAAACCTGCATCTTGTTGAGAAGTAAGCAGCCTCCAATTTTTTAAAGTTCTTCATCAGTCGATAATTTTTGGATAATATAGTTTCCAGGTGTTCTGGCTTCTGTACCTCAGCTTGGTTCCCATAAAGTTCTTCTTCATCAGAAACCTGAAATCCTTGCCTGACACGTTTCCTGGACCCCAGGGCAACTGACCCCTCTTCTATGGCAAGATTCAGTGATTGGTGACCTAGCTTTTTCAATGCTGAGTTATCATCCTTGTTTGGTTCTGGGTACAAGCCCTCCTTCTTTAGGATACTGTTTCGCTCAAGAACTTCTTCAATATCAGAAGATAGGCAGCAAATGGCATAGCGCAATTTATCAGCAGCTTCTTGTTTTCTTTGTTGCACATGTAACAGGAAGTCCAACACAAATTCCTGTTCTTCAATTTGCTCTTTGAGACTTATAGCTGATTGGTGTTCTTCCACATTGGTACTTGGTTCATTGAAGAACTCACTTTTCAACAGGTCACTGATAATTATAAGAGAAGAATAATTAGTATCCAACTACTTTAATCTCAGGGAGTGCAAAGACTACAGCTGACATAAAGGACACAATGTAGATGCCATCTCAATTATGATTCTCAGACAAGAAGACAAAAAATTTTCAGTCCAAGGGGGAGAGAAGATTTATTTAAAAAAAAAAAAAAAAAAGGTTGACATGAGGAGGAAAATGTGTGTCCAATGTGACACCTAAAGTAATTAAGAAGGTAAAAGTCAGGATACGTTGAGGACCCACCCAACATCAAATATCACTAGATTAACAATAAACAAGATTCTTTATTCATAACTTGTAAGCCAATGATAATAGGAGGAAAACACATAATTTAATTTCTAATGATTAAAAGCACTAAATTGATGTAATTAATCACCTCAATTTGAAGTATACGTGTCAGGTTAAGTGTGCCAAGGAATTAATTATGACCATCGCCTTTCTAATGCAAGGCAGCTAATACTCTTCCTGTGTCGAAAGGTAACTTTCATCTACCAATGGAGATCCAGTCCTAAGCCTATCAATCAAAAAATATCTACAACCATGAGGTAGATAAATAAAAGAGAAAAGACAACAAATATAAGTAACATATTTTTCAAGTCTGCCAACATAAATTTTTCTAGTTTGTCAACATCAAGTCAAGCAGATGAGCGACTTCAACAAGAATATAAATCAGCAGAGACATCTTGAAAGCCTAAGTAACAAACCAGTTTAGCACCCAAATACAGCATATGTTATCAATATGTTATCAAATGGTGCAAACCCCACAAACTTGCCAGCAAGTTCTTGTTAACAAACTCTTCGAATGTTTGTCATTATTCCCATGTTCCAAAGTTAATCAAAAGCCTTTCATTGAAAGTAATAAATAAATATGTCAATCTTTTCATATCAAGTTGTAATGGATAGGATTAGAAATTGAGCGGCTTAATAGCAGAAATGGATGACTAGCTAAATGCATTACTGTAGCAGCTGAAATTTTATCAGTTAAGAGTATCTTTTGTTCACTACATTCAAAGTGAATTCTCAGCATGAATCCTAAAGGTGGAAAAAATACTATAGCCTACTGGACATGATAATAATTTTTTAATGTCATAATTCTATTTCCAAAAATAAAAATAAAACATTTTTCTATCTAAATCAGAAGGCAGCAAATTTCACTTTACTCAGCCAAAGAGAAATCCTGTCGGTCAATCAGCAGGATAGAAAGGCAAGGAACAAATGCAGATAAGTAATGCTGCACCCACCTCATCTTAGGCCTAGAACTAGGCTCAGGGTGCAATAACCAAAGGCAAAATGAAGCTTCTTTTGGCCATTTCAACAGCAACTGAGGGGGTAGAACTCGATGCTGGAGATTGGACATTGTTCTGATCCTTTCACCCATCAAGCTACACGGACAGAATAACTGCTTGTAAATAAAGCATCATGGGTTTAAAATTAGACGAAGGACCATAACAAAGCCTACGTTTCAACATCCGATTAGAAATACTGATCAAGAACAAGCTACAACAATACAAACCTCAAAAAGAAGAGTGCCCAATCGATAAATATCTGAAGAAAAAGAACTTGAAGCACCAGCAACTTCTTCGGGACTAGCGTACCATTTGGCCTCCATAAGCAAAATCCGCTTTAGTGGGGAAGTCTCCCAATTTTCTTCTGCAACTTCAACTTCTTCGTTACCCTCCACTTGAGTTCCTTCTCTCTCTTCAATTGATGATAGGTATGTCGGACAGGCTGAACCTGACTGCAAACTACTGGTCTCCGATTCCCCAAAGAAAGTAGCAACGCGAGAAATCCTCCGCAGGGAATCTTCGGCAGCAATCCTGCCTCCGCCACAAGGCAAGTCCTGGGGGGAAGATGAGGAGTAGTTCCGTGCCATTAGAGTTTGGTAATTCCAGGCACTGCCATGTGAATCAGCACCTGAACTGAAACGTGAAGAAGATTCGATGAAGGAAACCCGATTAAACGACGACACGACGAAATAGGATGGTCGCACATTATGGAAAATGACGCCCTGCGCATGGGCCAGGTTCACAATCTCCACAACCTGCCTGAAGATGTTAAAGCACTCAGTAGTGTCAACAGAACGGTCTGGTTTATCCAACCATTGCCTCAAGCTGATATCACCCCGTTCTAATGCATGATCAACAGTTCCCACAGCCTCCGTATCTCCAGAAACAACAGAAGAACCGACCTGGTTATCAAGCTGAGCAGAGTTGGGCAAAAGTACCCAATCAGTGTCTTTCCTCCATGGCGTAAACCTAGCGGAACTGACATTATTCGAGGCATCAACGGATACGCCAAACCTGTTAGCGTGAGCTAACCCAGCACTCCTGCGGGAAACAACACAAGCATTCAATTCGCTAGAACTATCGGACTTCTCCAAGCGGGACTCTGTTGAACCCTCCATCAGTATCCTCCTATAGCAGCTCCAATACCTGAGGAAACGCCATGAAGCAACACAATGATGTTCCGACGTTTAACGTCACTTCTTAAACCACCATTTTGATCTGGTAAAAAACACAACTTGGGCTGACAATCACAACCAACAGTCCTAACTTGGTTTGGATTTCTCCAGGAGAAAAGGGGAAAAAATCAAACCAGTCCACCACTTCAGTTCCAGAAATCAAACGTAATCATCTCCTGTACAGACATAGATAACGAGCTTTGAGCATGGTATTCTGAGCAGAAACAAGGCAAACATATCTAGCCACAAGTACCCACTTTCAGAACAGAAAAGCTAATTTCAGCATTAGCCAAAAAAACATAACTACAATCCAGTTCTACGAGTATAGATCAACTCCAGGTCCAGTTTTAGAATTCCAATCTGGAAATAAAGTATCAGAAAAGTAAAAGCAGTACGAAGAGGAGAGAGTGCAAGTAGGATATACCATAAGCAGATTTCCTGTCACAGGCTTGATCCTTCTCGTCCAAACTGAGAAGAGAGCCACACAGACCTGCAGCTCTACGAAGTCCCAACAGAGACCAGCGTCAAGTTGTCAACCTCGAAAAACCAGAGCTTTTATTTAGCTTTCCTCACGCCGGCCAAAACCCACAAATCTCTTTCATTTCCATATGAGGCAAACGCCGGGACTGTCAAAACGCATGTAAATAGAACATAAAATGAGTGCATGTGTAAATAGAATACTCATTTAATAAAACCTAGAAAGTACAAAATCTTGCAGAATCTCGGGTTGGTTTCCTTGTATTAATTTATTGTTGCTCTGCGACTCTGCGAGCCTAAGGTCCTCAATTTCGTCATCTTCGCTACTATCATTTCTGCTTTATTGAAGGTAACGTACGTGGAACAAGCGCAACCACGACTTCACGACTTCTATCTCCTCGCGATTGGATGGGGCCTAAGCAACTACTTTTGTGAGTGGACTAGGGTTTTCATACGAGTTCGACGCAAGAGACACAGAAATCGGACAGATGGGATGCTCATCCCTAATTTTGCGCACGGAATTCATTCATTATTCAGGCTAGAAATGACAAACCAGATTCGATGTCTCACTCGGCGATCTTCGTTAATGGACATGCCAATGCAGAAAATCTCAGGGAAAGATCACGACTCACGAAGCTTTCCCTCTTCATTCACGAAATCATGGAAGTAAGTTGAAGTACTACGATCGACATATGAAAGATGAAGAAGAAAATGAAAAATTAGTGACTCTCGATCTACCGGAAAGCAACCCATTTATTTTTACGAGATCGATATTTGCAAATCAAAGTATCATACATGGGTATTTTCCCGCGCTGAAATTGAGAGCGATATCACAAGACAACTAGCGTGTGTCGGCTTTTTTTTTATTTATTATTAATTATTAGCAAGTGTCTCATGGGAAGTTGCGCTGGACGACAATCGACATTAGGAGTTAATGGAATAACGGCTACCCTATTGTTATCCTCTCCACGTACGTTAACAGGGATTACCCTCAACATGTGATGGAAAAAGAAAGAAAAAAAAAATTCCCTGTAAGATGTAAGATAAAAAGGACAAATGTATTGATTAAACTAAGGTTGCGTTTGTTTGTTGAAATAAAAATAAGGTTGGAAAATTCTTGAAAAAAATGTAAATTTCTTACTTTTTCTTTAAATTTCAAAATTGTAGATTGTTGATTGCTTGGGGTGGAAAGTGAGAGACAAGTTTCTAATTTTTTCCTGGTGGTAGACTGGTGATGTGGTAGACTAGTAGTCCAACTTTTCGACCCCAAACCATTTTAAAACCTCACAAATTTTGTAGGATTTTATGGTAAAATTTGAAAAAGTAAAAAGTAGAACCTACTACTATCACTTTTCCATAAAACTTTTTCTTTTCCTTTCCTTCTCTCACCTACACATGAGCCCACATATTTTTTTTCCCACTCCTTTTTTTTTTACCCCACCTTTGCAAACAAACGTAGTCTAATGGAACAAAAAATGACATCACCATTGTATATATGTCAATGAGTGGGGAGCACATACTCCTCCTAATGATTTTTCACCACAAATTTTGATGGAACTTACATCTAAATAATAATCAAATAAAAATAATATGATGGCTAAACTACCATGCAAAATGTTTGGCTAAATATTCATAAAAATTCTGTCATTAAATTTGGTAGGATTAAATTTAAATAATTTATTGTATTTAATTTAATAATAATATTTATTTCACATCCGTTAATGAAAATTTTTGCCTACGATAAAAATATTTAAAAGTCAAACCTCTAGTAGGTCTTGCATGTGCCCCCACCAAAATTAATGGTGGACCCCCAATGGGCCCTTAATACAAAAGTAATTTTCAATTTGTTGAGGGAAAATTCAACTTATACTCCTAATAGCCATCATATTTTGAAGTTCAATTAACCAATTCATTGGTACACATTAATTTCATGCTATTTTTCGCCCTGAAAGTGAAAGGAGAGAGAAAAGAACATTGCATGTGTGTAGTGAAAAGATGATCTATCTAGTGTCACAGTAAGTGGATAAGATGTAACAAAAAAAAATAGTATGTATGTATCCGGTAATCGCAGAGCTCTTGGGCCTAAAACGAACTCAAAGACTGGATAATAAATGTATTCAGTTGCGTTCCCCCATTCAAGAGATTGTCTAATTTGGACAATGGTAGATAGTGACAACAAATGAAACCACCTTATGAGACTATAGAACAAAATGCATAAAAGACATAAAACAATCATGAAATTCATATCTTGAATCCTTGATCATCTAATTTCCTTTTTATTGAAAAATTGAAGTTCCTAACATGCATAGTATTAGGTTGCGAGCATTCAATATAGCATTATAGTAACCCTGATCTCCCATTAGCCCTGACCTCTAATTTTTTATTTCGTAAAGAAAAATCTCATAAAATTAGCTTTTTCGCTTGGGGTTTAGAATTGAAAGTACACAATTAAGTGGTTGTATGAGTTAAATCACTTTTTGTGATTTACTCATCAGTTATCAAAAAATCTTAACTGTGAATAAGTTGTAATTTTAACAGTGAATAATTGAATGCTATATAATTTAGAGCATAAAAGTTAGTGGTCACTAGTTTCACCCTAATAATAATAAATATTGTATAATATATTATTTTTAATTTAATCATAATTATCAACCTCTCATGTTCTAACATAGGATCCTAGAAAAACAGGGCGTTGAAGCATTAAGAAGACAAAAGTTAAAGACATCATTTTTTTTTACGAAATGCAGCCTTTGATATTGTTTGTTTGTTTTTGTTTTTGTTTTTTTGGTTTTTCAATTCAAAAGCTAAAACAATAGGCTTACATAACTAGTCATCCACAGACCATAACTATTCAGCAAATCTCAGCTACTTGGCCATCCCCCACCGAGGAAGCAAAGCCCGATGTCGCATTTTTTATTTCTACTTGCATCTCTTGAAGATAATTCTTCCTCTTCGAGAAATTTGAAGAGAGGCGACATATCCTCTGTATCAAAATCCTAAATTTCAATATCTCTGACATATACTCTTTATCAAGATCCTAAGTTTTGGATGAGAGATAATTAAGAAGACCACAACTCCATTCCCTTTAATTTGGATTCTTTATTCAATTCAACGTACCTAGTAATGGGGGAGGAATGGGCCTTTGTGGTTTATAGCCTTACAACTTATAGCAATTTGGCTAAGATCCAAACTGGGAACTTATCCATAAAGGAACCCCTTTACTAAGGACTCAACTACTTAATAACAAAAGGACTCTTAAAGAAACCCTAATTGGACTCATACACAAGACACCTTGAATGGATCAAATTACTAACTCTCAAGAGTCCTTTTTGAAAGTATGATTCTAACTCAGAGTCTTACATAGACTAGGACTCTGTCATAACTCACAAAACATTAATCCAAATAAGAAAATGAAGATATATCAAGGAAATTCCAACCAGATTCTTCTTGAGCTCTTAAAGTGCTGGAAAAGTGACAAAAATACGCTTAGGTATTTGGCCAGCTCTCTATTGGGAGTGTAATTTGAGAAGATGGACCTCCAAATCTAGATCCTTAGATGTGATTTGGCATGTCATTTGCTTTGATGTATCTTCTAGACTCTAGTCTCTTCCCCACCCCCCAAGTTGTGGATTCCCCAAGAAACAAGACTATTATTGTCTCCTGGGGTCTAAACTCCACATACTCCCCGAGTAGTAGATTGTGATAGCTTTCTTCTCCCCCTCCCTCTTCCTTCTCTCTCTTGTACTGTGGTACATTTCTTTCCCTCAGTTGGGGCTTTTGGTTAATGATTATTTCATTCATCCCCTCCCCCCAAAAAAAAAAAAAAGAAATCAGCTCAAAGTACAAATATATCTAGGGTCCCACAAACAAGATGGACCCAAAGACACCCTAACTTGGATTCAACGAAAATTGTCAAAATAACCAAAATACCCCTGATGGAATTAGGGGCTGTATTTGGGAAGCAACCCTAGCCCCTATGCTGCCCTTGGAAATGGTTTACATAAATAAAGCTATCCTATTAGACAGCAGGGTATTCTTTTGCAGTGTACTGGTTTTATAAATGTTCATACAATTGTTGTTAGCAGATCATATGCCAATTTCATCTTTGATTGATTTTTTGAAGTACTCAACCTTCTACATAGGCACTTTTCAGCAAGATTTGGGAGGAAGCCATCTTGCTTCTATTAATCTTCTTCTTCCCTTTCCTCGGCCTTTATTTATATTTTTATTATTTCTTGGTAATACTGACAGTCCCTCAAAGTTGTTTCTTTACTAATATACTGTTCATATATTAATGCAAACACATGTAGTTCCTAGACGGGGACAGATAAAGTTCCATCGTGATAGAACACCAAGGAGAAGGGGGGGGGGGGGGGGGGAAAGGTTTTGCGAAGGAGAAACTTCTACCCAAATTTTTAGAGGAAGGTTTTTTTTTTTTTTTTTTGTATAGTCATAAGCCCTCGCTGAAACAAAGTCTGTGCTGCTACAGTGTCATGTGCCTTACCTAGAGGACTTCTTTTCTTCTTTTTCTTAGAGGACTTGAGGTCCACCAAGAAATTGTCTCCAGATGGGTTATGCTCTTTAGTGGGTCGATTGCTTCTTTGACACTCAGTACGGTCAAGGACATGTAAAGAGGGGAGACGGGGGAGTATCCGAATCGAGATCGGAAGGGATCAAACTACAGGCCTGAGAGATGATAGTGCAAGCAAATTTCGGGGAATGGGCTTGGGAATTTCAAGAAGGGGAGATGGGCGAGGAAGGTTTGTAATGCAATATTTTCTTCAGTGACCTTGTAGAAAGATACCAAGCTATCCAGTTGTTTTTTAAAATGTTAACTAGGGCAGGAAGTTGGAACTGAATCTGGGTATGCTAATGAACATGCTAATGTATTGGGGTCTTCTTATATTTCTTGTGGCGAGTTTTGCAAGTAGTTTAAAAGATAATGAAAGGTTGGTTAGCTGGAGCTTATTTTTGGTCAATTAATCTCTCAAGTGAGGTCCTAATTCCTCTTTGGATAGCAAGAGAACTTTAATTTTCTCTTTTTGGATCTAAGATTATCTGATTAGCTGATCGGCTGGTTTGGTTTGCATGGGCTTCTTTCTGAAACTCGTGGTGGCCTATTCTGGGCTGGACTTTGCAGGGATCTTCACAGGGTTTAAATGGGCTGGTCAACCCAATTCAGATTTCTGACACTAAATATAATCCTTCCACTGCACAGTGATCAGCGATTGCCTTTTCTATACCAACTCTGTTATGCTCCCTCTCTGTGAAGTTGTGAACTGCAAGTAATCTGTTGCCAAGTGTTGCCCTGAGTTTTAGTACAATGAGAATTCCAAAAAAGAGAAATCCACGTGTCAAATCTTTCATTACTTTTGGAATTCAGAATCCAAAAAGTTCTTCTGTGATCCATTGTCCACTCCCAAGGTAATCCAACCTTTGAAAACTATCATTCAACTTATTTAGAATTCAGAAAGTTCTACTTTGTCATCTGCACCTATTCTACTTTTCAAAGGTTGCATTACATTAGTGGTGGAGAAGGGCGAATTACTATGACTTTAGTGTGAATTACTATGACTTTTGGTGCATAATCCTGTGTTCAGAATAGTTCCCATAACAAAAAAAATAGATTCAGCAAGTAGCTGGTAAAAGAAAAGCAAAGAGAAGAGGAGATGACACAGGAGTAGTTCTTTGGGCTAGGCTAAACCTGTTTGATAGTTCAAAGTTCTGGAATCAAGTTGAGTTTTTGGCTGTAGTAGGATATTTGTAATATGTATTTGCATTTTGGATGTATCTGGTTATCTTTTACTTTTGCTAGAGTTCTTCTGTTCCAGTTTTAGTTCTGAGTCAAATTTGATCATAGATTTACTAAGATAATCAGGAGACACATAAACATTTTGCTTCCATTCAGAATAGATGAAATCTTATTTAGTACTCATCTACATGATTCATGTATATGCAATTGCATAATTAGAGTGAGGAAAAAATTGTTGTGAATACCCTAAAGTTGCTGAATGTATCATCTGATCTATTATTGTTCTTCGTCCCTTGCAGGCTGCTAGGAGGCCAGAAAGTTAAAGAGAAAAAAAATGCACCTGTCTGAAATAGAGGTTAGACAAAAACTGCTCATTGAAGAACTGTGACACTTGCAGAATATGGTATGACCCTCTTTTTTTTTTTTAATGAATAAATAATATATTAAAAAGAACAAAGCAAGAAGGATCCAAACAAGGAAGGATTTGGGAGTTGAGCCCCCAGAAAGCAACAATGAACATATGTTCCTTAGGGAATCAACAACTGGGGATGGGTAATACAAATGATTCTAGAGGAAACATCAAAGTAAATAGCATTCCCAGATGACCCTCTTAACTCTTTCTTCATCTAGTATTTTGTTTCATCATTTGCATTTCTGATGCATAACTTTTCTGACTTTTCCCCCCTTATACAGATCTAATCCAGGAGGAAGAAATGTTAAAGCTGAAAGAGCAGATGCGTGATGAGGTAAGGCTAGAATTGGGAAAACTAGAGAACAATCATAATGATTTGTTCCATTGGGCGTGATATATACCTAGATGTATTTGACATATTTGAGGCACAATGCATGCTCTATGATGCATCACAGAAAAAGATTGAACCTGTTCTCAAATTTCAACTCCTTGGCCTCACGGCATGAATTCTGTTAATTCTGTTCTCCGGTTCAGTGTGTATGATTCAGTGTGTATGGGATTCTTCCTGGCTTCCAGCACATCATATTTTTCTTCTTTGTTTGAAAATGGAACATCCCTTTGTTTCATCATCAGGTCCTCATTTTATAAAACTTTGCTGTTTCATCACTCTTCATGATGATGTCTTTACCTCTTTACTTTTAGGATATCTTCAACCAGAAAAAGACAATAACAGTTACTGATTATACCCAAAAGAAAGCCAAAATAATGCTTATCTTGCTGTTGTCTTCACACGATTACAGGGTCATACGGGCCTCTTATCATTTTTCTGGTATTTTGAATTTTTATTGTTAATGAACTTGGTAGAAACTACAGAAGTAGAGAGTCAGAGAATGATCTCTCATTGTCTCAGTCTGAATGATTTTCTTTTGATTTTCAAGTTTACTGGATCGTATTACTAACATAAAGAAGTGGGTTTGTTCCAATGCTACAATTGCTTGTCAACCCAGAAATGGTTTGTTGGAAAGGAAATGATAAAGAGTTCCTCTTTAGTTGCTAAAGTGTGACCCACTAGAACAAAAAGCCATACCATAACCCTACTGCTAGGCTGGATGGATTAGGTATATTATTTTGATGGCGATGGGAATAGGATCCAAGGGATTTGAGTGATAAAATGTCAAAATGATGAAAAACTAGGGGCTTACACTTCTTTATACAGGTTGGCTTCAGGCTCTCTGAACATCTAGCATAGCATAGCCAGAAGACCCAGAAGGGCCAGAACCAAGGCAATATGAAGTTCTTGTTCCAATGTCCTTGCTGCTCATGCTTCTGCTTCATGAAGCCCAAGAAGGGTAAACCTAAAGAGGTGGTCAAGGAAAGTAAGGCAGATAAACCTAAAGAGGTTGTGAAGGAAGACAAGGCTGATAAACCTAAAGAGGTGGTGAAGGAAGGTAAGGCAGAGTGAAAAATGTAGAAAAATTGTGCTTCTCTGTAACTGTTTCTGAGGATTATTCTTCTTCTAGATCTATCTTTCTTTCTCTTTGTAACACTCATGAGGAATGTGCATTTCTCATCCAATAAGCTGAGATGCTTCTTCCAAATCGATCCTTGTTGATGCTTCTATATTAAAGTATTATGTTTGCAAAATTTGAACATTAGCATGATCAGTTTACTTGCTTTCTTCTTTCTTTTTAATTTAAGCAGTAGTCGTCTCTGCTAAAAAGCTGGAAAGACACATTAACATCACTTTTCATAAGGATAGGCCTCTTTAGTCCTGATTTAATGTCTCACAACGCTCATTGCTATTTCCCGGAAGTTTCAGATCTGCTAGCTTTGAAACTTTATCAGATGTGAAAACCACCCTTGGAAGAAATGCAAAAGGTGGAGAAATTTAGAAAAGAAAGTCCTTGATTTGATCTGTAAAGAAGCTACTAGGAGCCCTAAGCTCGAGAACTTAATAAAAAAATAAATTAAATCAATTAGAATTTAAGAGAAAACCAATGATTCCAAATCCCAACTTGGGGTCAAATAAAGGGTCACGGGAGGGCAAGCATATCATCATATGGCCTAATTCCACTACATCACTCTTGATCTTTATAATCAAGACGTCTTTAGTCCTCATGGCTTGTTTCAATGAAATTCTCTCAAAAAAAAAAAAAAAAATGGTTCAAGGGACTACGAAAGTGCTTGGTACTATTTGGACACGCTTCTGATCACAAATACAGGAGGGCCTCCAAGATACCATTACAATAACATTATGGGTCCCATTTCTCTTATTATTATTATTTTTTAAATTTGGAAGTCCTACATGATTTTGTGTAATTTTGCTTGGGTCATGGGCATTAAATGTGCATGACTGTCAAGTCGAGATTTTGGACTGTCGGATCCAAAATCTCTGTCGAAATTGAACCTCGACCGTTGATTTTCAATGGTCGAGATAGAAATTTCGACCGAAATTCCACTCCGACGGTTGGCTTGATGGTCCATCGCATTAAATGTGCAGGACCTAAGCAAAGTCCAATTTTGTGGTTGAGAAGTGTAAGGGGGAGCAATTCCTTTCAGGAAGATGATCCAGATTTAAACCTTAACCCAACTTTATCATTCTTTAGTTCAATCTATGCTGGACCTTGCTTTATTCATGCGCAAGATTGTCATGCGGTACATCTCGGCCGGTCGGATCTAGATCTTGGTCGAGATTTCAATCTCGACCCTTGAGATTCAACGGTTGAAATTGAAATCTCAGCTAAAATTTCAGATCTGACAGTTCAAAATTTCGCCTAGATGTCATGCACATTACTGAAGCAATTTCGAGTCTATGCCTAGCAAGAATATCAAAGCTCATCTCAGCCCAAGTCCACATGATTAACTGACTGAGCTTGATTGACCTTGATGGACGTAAAACCTAAAAGGGGATGGAATCCCAAGTAGATGGTGGTGGTTTCCCTAACCCTGTGTTTATCTACAAAAGAGAAAAAAAGAAATGGAAAAGATAGGCATGTGGAACCACTAATTGTCGAGGTGAAAAAAATAAACATATAAGACCCACATACAATGAGTGGAAGAATAAAAAAGGAAAAGAAAAGAATTGGTAGAAAAATTAAAATATGGGTCCCCATGATATATAAAATAAAATTTTTCCCCATTTCTATTATTCCACTACATCTAAATAAACAAACCTATATTTGAAAATTTGTAAAAAAATATTTTTTTTCCCATCCTTTTTCCCAATCCCACTTCAAATTGTTCAAAAGAAACACAGATTTTAAAAGATCAAAAGAAAGTCGCTAGTCAATATTTGGAAAATAAAATGCGGTTTAATATAAAAATCCTGCAACTTTATGAAATAAAAATCAGGCTGGACCGGGCATCAATTCTAGCCCGGTCCAACCTTGAATGAGGGCTTACATTTTCTAACCCCAATCTGCCCTTAGAGTTGAAAAACTTAGCCCAGGCCTCTTTAAATAGTGCACACTGCACGAGAAGCCAATTCTGATCATGTTAAATGGGCTGGGCTTACACATGGCTGGTTATTGAGCTGAGTTTTCTTGCTGGTTTTGGGCCTCCATGAGGCTGGAGGCCCATTGTGGCATCAATATACTTGGACCCCCCCACCCCTCCAAAGATTTTGTGGGCTTTCTTAATAGACACCAGTCCCTCACCACATCACAAACCTCACAAAAAAAATACCCTTTCAGAATCAATCAGGATCATGGGGTTCACATCCTCTACAATTCCCACCGGCTTGCAATTCCTGTAATTCCTATATAGGATTGTGACACGTGGCAGTTAATTATTTAAGGGTCAGAATTATCATCCAATTAGAAATTGAATCTAATAAATCCCTAAATTTGTCAATTGTGGGTTAGTTGAGCGGTTAAAAGCCCAAACTCCTATAGAGAGATCTTGGGTTCGCAGAACTTCGCACCATCCGGCAGCACCTATATTAGTAATATTCTCCCCCTCCCCCCCATAATACAAACTTGTTGGCTACAAAAAAAGAAAAAATCCCTAATTTTTTTCCCAATTTTGTCTCTCTTCTTTTCTTGAGACATAATTCTAGAGATTTTATTAAATTCAGTTCTTAATTGGATTCTAATTCTGACCCATGAATAATTAACTGTTACGTGTTACAATCCTAAATAGAAATTATAGGGAATTGCAGGGGTTGAGAATTGTAGAGGATGTGAACCCATGAATCAAATACAACAATTCGAGTTGCACGCAATTTTAGAAGAGTTCTGAGAACCTACTCTATACGTTTGTTCTAAGAAGAGCCAAAGAAAATAAGTAAACTAACATTCACAAGGTGACATTTTTTTCTAACATCATCTAATTGATATATTTTTGAAGCAGGTGAGTATAACACATGCATGTAGCTTAACAGTGATGAAGGAAATAAAAAAAATAAAAGAACTACTAGATTCCAGTGAGAAACTCCAAAGCCACTTTCAAGAGAAGTTTGATTCTCCCTCCAAGATCCTTTCATAACTGCCTTTTCTTATTTGGTTAATATACCCATCTTTTCATTTGACCAAGTTAAAACATTTTTAGCTTTCTCTTCCCATTTCATTAAACAAAAGTTTCTTGAATTCACTTTGAATCTGTTCCTCCACTACTTAGCCATTTTCCAATACAAAATTAATAAGCTTTAGTTGAGTAGAATCCACAATTTACAAACACAAAGAACTGCCCTGTCTTTTTAAAGTTCACAAGTTGCAGATTAATTTCTGGAATCTAAATTTTTTAAACTCCATGCCCAGATTTTCTCTGATTCTTTAATGTGCACAGCATAAACACTCTAACATATTCCAGTTGCACTCAGCTTCCTGGTAAAGAATCCTAAAAAAATCTGTAACCTTTAGCTTAAACAGTAATGGTGAGGCTCACCTTGACATCTAATTTCTAAAGATTTGGGTTTGGGTTTTTTAACATTTTAAAAGTTTTATTTCTTCTAATCATCAAATAAATAGGAAATCAATGAAACTTAATTTTATAATAGATTTACAAGATTTTGGAACTAAGAAAAAAATATTTTCTATGGTTATAACCTATTCAAATTAATTTGATTTTTCATTCGAATCAAGTCAAAATCGATGAAAGCGAATCTCATGCCCCATTCTGAATTTTTAAATCTTGTGCTTTACTTTATAACCATCCAACATTACTTCTTGGAGCATTTTGAAGTAGCCATGGAACCCATTATTAGATTTCAAAATTCCAGTATAATTAAGAAGACAATCTCAAAGTGTTTGGTAGAGATATATTCCTTCGTATTTTATTTAATAAAATAAGATGATAAAACTGCAAGTAGAATCAATAAAACCAAGAATTACTTCTGGGTTCACGCAATCTGGTAAGCATTTACATGGTTCATCTGAAAGGTACGTCCATAAACCAGTAATGATACTAACCCAAAGCCGAAACATTCAAACTTAGTAAAATTGATCTTCACTAAATAATATAATTTGTATTAAATTAATACTCAATTATATAATAACAATTACATCTACTTACTTGAAGTAAATTACTAATTTGATATCAAAGAAGGATCATAATCATATAATCAATGATAATTAAGTAAGTAGAAGGTGGATAAGCAGTAAGACTGAGAGAATCAATTCTATTAGGAAAAATCTATGATGGCCAATCAATTGAGGGCTTTGGAATATGTGGAACTGGTCATATGATTGGGTCAACAGAGCAATTCAAAATTTTCTATATAATAACTAAGTACATTAGCCCTATTTTACTTCACCTACCATTTAGAAATATATCTATAATTTTTTTCTTCTTTCATTTGTAAAATTTTCTAATATTATAGACAATTTTTAATAGGTGTAAACATAGAATGTTGCCAACTCCTTCTCTGGCATATCTTTGAGATATTCCCATAAAATTTACGTGTCAAAAATCTTATAATTGTTGGATCATATATTTCTTTGCTGCTATTTCAATTGTTTGACCCTTTAATGTAGTACACCATTTCTTACTTCACCTAATACTTAAGCTTCTTTTTTATTAAGTTATTGACTTTTTAATAAATTTTAAAATTTATTTATAAAAAAATTAAATTAAAATTATAAATCTCTTTCTTTCTTTGTAATTTGTAGATTTTAAGTTTTGATGTTTATGGACTTCTAATTTTTTTTGGTAAACAGCACTTCATTTAGATAACTAAAAAAAAAGTACAACATAACTGCATGAATACACAAGGTTCGAAACCGAACCAAGGAGCGGAAAGCGACCAAACTGTCGTACATGCAATTGACAGGGTCATCCAGGCTAAGGGTTGGGACAAGCCCAAAGAACCCTTAGAACATAAACTGTAGCAACTACAGCACCAAAACACAAACACAACACGCCACAAAGGGCGGAGATACAACACCCTCATAGGGGGACATACAACACGCCTCAAGGGCGGACACAAAACTCGTACGGTTGTTGCGATGGTAGCATCGAAAGTGCGGAGAAGGTTCAGACCTGTCATCCGGCTCTGCCTTAAGGTGAAAAACTCGACCCAGAAAAACTTGTATCCACAGCTGGAGTTAGTCTGGGTGTGCACCAAGGAACGCTGCAACCAGAGAATTGATGTGTTATTTGATAAAAAAAAAAAAAAAAAAGCTGCAACCAGATGAGGAGTAGCCGGTGAAGGGAGAGCAGAAGTACGGGAAGGAGCGACCGGAAAACCTGCAGATCAAAGTAAAAACTCCAGATCTGGTCGTCCGAACAATGAAGAGGGAAAGCAAGCCGAAAACACCAGATCTGGTGCTGGAAGAGATGGAATCGGAGAGGCGAGGTGGAGATGGGAAGTGAGAAGATGGGAGAAGAAACAGAAGAAGAGAGGCTGAGATGGAGAAGAAACAGAAGAAGAGGGAAGCGGGAGAGGTGTGAGGCGGAGATGGAGAGGCAGAGATGGAAGCTGGAAGAGCCGGGAGAAGAGACGGGCCGGGAGATGGAGAAAGAGACAGAGAGGGAAAGAAGATGCAGAGACGGGAGGTGGCCAGGAGAAGGAGAAATAGACAGAGAGGGAGAGAAGAGGCAGAGGCAGAGGCGGGAGGCGGAGAGACTACCAGGCAAGCCTCTCCGCCTCAGGTGTTGCGAACAATGGATAAGAACTTTTAGCAGAGTGATTATAGTCTTTTATGAAAAGATGGTAAGATCAATGAGATTTTGAGTTCGAACATTCATCTCTTCGTACCTTCGCCTCCTGCCCCCCAACCTCAACCTTCCATCCTCGGCCCTCTGGAACCCAAATCCTTGTGATTGACCTAATGATAAATCCAAAAAAATAAAATAAATTAAGAAGACTTTTTTTTTGGGCATAAAAAAAGCTTTTATGTTTGGGCCAATTCCATAACTACACACATAACAATTAAACTAAGTGAGTTGTCCATCAATCCTTCCTTGTTCCACTTGTTCAAAGTTCACCATGAATGAGAAATATGGGGACCTTGTGGGACTTAGTGACTTATTACTCCCTCAATAAAACAAAATAAGACTACAGTTGCTATGTCATGTCCTTCTTATTCTTCATTTTTCATCCCCACCACCTAAACACAAGTGAGATCCATAAAAATCTTTCATATACTATTAATGTCCCACAGAACAAATCAAAATACTAGATATAACTTCGGTTAACAAGTTAGTTCTTAAGTAATAAAAATACTCTTCCAAAGTTGGTAAAAGACTTATACCTCGTAATATAAGTTTAAGAGTCCGAAGCTCTTTGGGGCTAGGGGTGAAGTTTTGCTTTATATTTAAATTATCTGTAAAAAAACTACCACTCTAAGGATATAGTCAATGTGTACATAAGTTGATCAAGACAAAACTCAGTTATAAAAAAAAAAAAAAAAAAAAAAACTATTTTAGTTATGTGAAGTATCTATTAAAGAGACCAATCAAATGATGAGAAATTGATCTAGAAATTATTTCTGTATTGAATTAGTGTTGTATTTGTAAACTTTTGATTTTGGTGAGAAGCAAAGTCTTCCAATGACAGTGAATATATAAGATGTTCAAAGACATGGATGTGGGACCCACATGATAACATGCATGGGCCCACTTATCTCTATCATCTCTATGAATTGATATAGGTGGCAGTTGCAATAGAGACACTCACACTCACTAGTCAGCAAAGACTTTATTGTTTTGGATGAAAAAGAAAAACAAATCAGAGACTGAAAATAAAATAAAAGGTGTAGGCCACTCCATGGAACTAAGGTGGAGAAGGAGAGTAATTAAGTTTAAGGAGTCCAAGAACTAATCATCTAACCAAATTAGGGTCAAGTCAAGGTCTTCCTCTATATCATTACCTTTTAATCAAATTTTTTACTTAGTGGGCTATCCTTGTTAAAGCTAATCTTAGTAGATTACTTGGATAATTAAAACTATCTTCATAAGCTAAAATACGTGTCTCTAATCTCTTAATCTGTATTAAGTTGATTTGTCGTGTAATCATCATAGTTTAATTATCTAGACGTAAACCGTCATCTTCAAACTTCGGTGAAATTTAAAATTGCTTCCGAACATGTACTCTCTGATTAGCGTGGTTCTTGTGTCTAGATGTAAGCCATCGCCTTCACAATATAAATACCCTTGAAACCCTGGTGAAATCTAAAATCACTTTCAAATCTATTCATTTTCCGGACACTTTCATTAGATATGTTCTCGAATTCTCTTCTATTCGACTCTTGTATCGGCATCAGAACGACGCAACTAGATAGTATTCCCTTATCAGTCAACTTAATTATTATAAATCTGAAAATGATTCCGAAAGAATTTCTGTTAATACAACAAAATGCAGAATGTCCAAGCTGACATAAACACAAGTGGTGTATGATGGTGAAACATGATTCATGCATATCTGGTATGACCTTGTCAAGTTGAATTCGCGTTGTCTACTAAAATATCTATTAGATTTATTTCCATGTAAACATGATTTTAAGAATCGAATCCAAATCCACTAATATAATTATGGAATTACTCATGAATAAACTTAGATCATCAGTAAATAATCTTTCTTTGAAAAGGAAAAAAAAAAAAAAAAACACTACCTCAAGTGTTTTCTCCTCCATTCTTTTCTACTAACCTTAGGGTTTTTTGACATTATGAACTGACTTGAATCAAAATAGGTAGAAATTTTGATCTTATGAATGCTTCCAAACAGACAAATCCACCAACAAATCTGAGATTCTGGTCATGTTGTGAGAGATTGGAAGATCTGAGTTAGATTAGAATCAGTGAATTGTTGAAATATATAGAACCAATACATAAAGTCAGAGGTGCAGGCATAGCACGCCATGACAGATTTAGGACTTGAAATTGAGAATAGATTTTCTTCCATTCTGCCAACCTCAAAGAGGCTTCAAGTGATTGGTTTAGATTCTGCACTAATTTGGACACCATGGATATGAATGCTGGTTGGTTCAGGTAAAGCTGATCGATCTAAAATGCTATTGGCAAGATCTGAACTCAAGTAAAAGTATTTCTTCAAAATCATAAGCTTTTTGACTCTTATCAAATATCATCATAACCTTCATAAAGGAATTTTACAACTCAAAAAATTTCTTTGCTTTCCCTTAAGATTTTGAAAATCAAATTTTATACATCTGGGCATGGGGAAAAACATTGGGTTGGGGCCATGGTTCCCTAGATTTTTTACTTGTTCACTTTTTTAATTTTGTGAAACTTTTCTCATTCATTTCTTTAAATTTTAAAAATTTTTTTTTCGACAATCATTTCATGTGCGAAGTATTAAAACTTGTAACTATAAAAATATTTGATAAAAAATTCATTGTGTGTTGTATGAAATATCAATATTTGACCATTTGTGATATCAAATCCTACCCCTGCATCTGGGTTTTGTTTGAAAATGAACTTTTCAAATTTGAGATTATTTTGATACTGATTCTTAATCTGATAATACACTTGATTTTTCTGGAAGGCTTCAAATCCTCTGTTTTTTTCACCTTTCATTGTCTCATTTGTTACCTGGAAGACGAAACTGAATGATATTTTAATACTGAAATGGTTTGGTCCCTTCTTTAGTCTTCTATGGTTCGTTGAAAAATTTTAATACTTTTTTTAGGTCTTTGAAAACTTGGAATTTAGTGGCCGGTCTCATGATGTTAAATAAATATTTAAAAATGGCCAGACCCAACCCATCATTGACCACCCCTCTCTCTCTCTCTTTCTCTCTCTGACGGTGTGGGTTTTCAACGAAAGCAGACACTTTTAGGTCCACAAGTTCAAGCTCTGGGTACTTTCATTTTTACACCAAATGCCATTGACTCACTTCTTATTTTCCATTCTACCATTTTACTAATAAATTCATGATTAAAAATTTTGTTTATATTGTTATGAAAGTTGGGTTTGATTTATTTAGTCTCAACTCGTTGTTAAATCAAGTTGAAATCTCTTCTCTAAAATCAAATCAAATCAAATCAAATCATGGAGTATATAGAGAAACTTGAAATCGTATTGTATAAGATACACATTAATACATGATGAGGAGAAGGAGAATTTGTTTGCTTATAATTTAATCAAACAATGTGAATTAGGGAGAAAAGGGGGAGAAAGGAGACTAGAAGAGGAAGAAGTTGTTTGCTTGTGTTTTAATCAAATTGTATGAAATAAAATCTTGTTAACCCATTAATTTAGCATGGGGTGAGGTTAGTTAGGAACTCCACACCATAATGACATTTAAAATTATGAGAATTTGTAGATGAAAGGTCTCATCTTTGCACTAGTGTATATAGGGAAAATGGGCAAATGGTCCCCACTTTTTCCCTTTCATCTTCTCTTTTCCATTATAAATGAGAATTTGATTCCTCCTCTCTCCCCCCTTGTTTTCCCCTTTTCCCAATGCTCCATTAACCATATTAGCTTAAGTTCCAGAACAGAGTAGTCTTCCTACCTCATGTGGGAATCAATTCAAATATTACTAAACAAAGAAATAAAGAGAAAAAACTAGCCCACTTCTGACATGATCAATTGCTGCAAGCTCATCCATGGAGGTATCTTGTTGATGTTGTCCTATAATGATAAGAAAGTAAAAATCCAAGAGAGAGTACTGTGACAAGTAGCAAGGAGAAGAAATAAAAGGGTTTTGAGGAGAATCAAAATGATAATCTAACCTGACATATTATACCATTTTGTCTATAATGAATAGGGGGAAAAGGCAAATTTATATTGTCTGTTTCTTACAGGTTTGAGTGGTAAGTTAATGGGTGTATCCCAAGCAACAAAGAGTCAGCGTCAGAGCTCTGAAGTCAATGGCAAAATTTTGAAACTTTTGATGACTTCTTCCACATCACAACCCATCTTCACCACCAGACTTGAAATTCCAAGCACAACCAATGGGTTCCCTCTGTATTTTTGCTTTAAAACCATTGGGCATTTTATTAATAGCCAATGAAGAGTGAGGACCACCCACTTCTCTCTCTCTTCTCCTCTAAAAAACTAAGAAGAGCAAACCCATTATCACCAGAACTGCATAGAAGATAAATAAATAAAGAAAAGACTAATAAGAGATAGGGGAAGAGTGAGAGAAAGAGTTGAAGAGAGAAGCAAGGAAAAACAAAAGTCATCTCATCATCTCATCAAACCTTGTTCTTCACACATCCTTCTCTCTTTTTCTTCCTCTCTACCCGAACCAACCCAAGCCCTTTTCCTCTTTTTTGCTTCTTTTTCTTCGTCTGCGTGTGAAAGCAGTAGAGGAGAATTCCATTACTGATCGATGGAGAACTCTCCGCGACGCCAAGAGGGAGAGAACCCATCTGCCTTAGCCTCTCCAAAGAGCAATAGCAGCAGTAGCAGCAGCAGCAACAGCAATGGAGTTCAACTTCCCTTGACGCCAAAACCCATCTCCAGATCTGATGCTAATGCTTACCCAACGACCTTCATTCAAGCTGATACATCATCCTTCAAGCAAGTTGTTCAGATGCTCACTGGATCGTCAGAGACAGCCAAACAAGCTTCCAAGGCAACCCCTGCTGATCCATCCAACAAGAGCGCTATACCTCCGATTAAGTCTGGACCCAAGAAACAAGGTTTCAAGCTTTATGAGAGGAGGAACAGTCTGAAGAATCTAAAAATCAGTCCTTTGATGCCTGGAGCACTCAATCATCCAAATTCTGGGTTTTCGCCGAGGAAGCCAGAGATCTTGTCTCCAAGTCTGCTCGATTTTCCTGGACTTGTTCTGAGCCCTGTTACGCCTTTGATCCCAGACCCCTTTAATAGGTCTCCTCCAACTTCTAACGGTAACGATTCTATGGCGGAAGATAAGGCGATTGCAGAGAAACGGTTCTATTTGCATCCATCTCCGATTTCGACTCCCAGAGACGCCGAGCCACGGCTTTTGCCCCTGTTTCCGGTTACATCTCCCAAAGTTTCAGGTTCTTCTTCTTGAGATGTTTAACTTCGGTAAGCATGTATGGGCACTGAAGATGTCGAACTTCTGGGTACTTGATTGTTTGTAGAGAAATATAGAGATATTATTGCTTCAATTGTAGAACTTTTATCTACTACATCGTGGTTTCCCCTTTTTCCCCCCCTGTTCTATCAACCTCTGTTTATCGTTTTCGATCCGTTAACACTGAGCTTGCTCTCTCTCTCACTATGGGTTTTCAGTTCTGTGCTTGTCTTTCCTTTTTACCTCTTTTTCGTCTTCTAATTTCATGGGTTCTGCTTCATGCGAGAGGATTATTCCTCTTTCTAGTTGCATTTTGGAGTCTGCTCTGCTTTGGAGTGGGGTTTCAGATTTCCAGTAAAGAAAGAAAATTTTTCTTATTTAGTTGTTACTGTTTGGTGGGACTTGAGAGAGAAGGTGACTGCCGCGCTCTCTCTGTCTTCTCACTCTTGTCTCTCCTCTCTCTCTCTCTCTCTCTCTTGGTTACAAAATAATGTACATTGAATGTGACTGAGATCCAACTCAAATTTGACATTATTTTACCATTAAAAACTACCGGAAAATGGGGAAGAGAGTTCGTAAGTCAGGAAGGTGAAGACTTCCATTACAAGAATTTGGAAATCTATTGTTTCGTATCACTGTGGAAGGGCTGGTTTTTTCAACCCTTAAAACAAAAAGGGTTGGTCTTTTACGCCAGCTGTTGAGCTGGGATTGGATGGAAGCGAAAGGAATCTTGACCCTTGATGAATGATGTGAAAATAGGCCAAACTATTCAAGGGCCCAGAACCTTAAGTACAGGCAGGCATTCTAGCTTTTGCACTTTTGACCATTGTGATTTGTGAGTTATATAAGTTTCAATCCAGGAAAAAAAAAAAACTCAAAAGTCTTCAGCCATGCCCTTCAGGTTTAGGTACTAATAAGAAGAACTAGGGTTCCCCACCCCACCCACTTTAAAACAATATGAAAATGAAAGTGTTTGGGTTTGGGGAACGGGGTGTTTGGCAGGTGCTTCAAAGAGAGGATCCAACTCAGTGCATGGTGAACACTTTCTGATATGCCTTGGTTAGGTCGGTGGAATCACCTAAATTTGGATTGGGTAGGAAATAGGGATGGTTTTTCTCATCATCCATACCGTTCCATTAATACTGGAATGGCTTTTATTGATTGCCCAAAACCACAAACTATACTAGAGATGCTAAAATGATTACCAGGTTCTGATGCAAACTAGGAAGATTCACACGTTTGGCAATCAGGGTTCTGGGTTCTTGTCCAGGGTGTCTGTATCTTGCCAAAGATGCTGTTGGTCTACGTATTGAGTAGTCAAAACGATCTGATGCATCATTGAGAAAGAGATGCTATAGTGACAGCAGAGGGAAGGGGCAACCTTGATTATGTATCAGTATTTCCTGTTTTCTTATGTCGTGTGCTGTCATTGGGTTGGTCATGGAATTGATAGATGCCGTCAAAGAAATAAATCAAACCTGTCAGTCCAAATCCCCGTTGGGAGACTCACCCACCACAGCCAGGTGTGCGACCCGGGTCGAACACCGGATTAGTCAGGGCAAAGCCTTGGAAACCGGGGTTAGCAACCCAAAGAAGAAAAAAAAAGGGCATCAAGCGCATTCCAGTATAGACACAACAAATTAGAGTTGATGAAAATAGCTGACGAAGACCAAGTAACCCACCTGTGTTCTTTAAACTCATTCAAGAATCAAAATTGGATACAAGAACTTGGGAGTAGTTCAGTTTTCTTTCTAGAGTTGGAAGTTGGAAAGAGACCTGCAAATGCAGAATTAATGTGTTTCAAGAGAAATCAGAGTGGAGAATTGAATCGGGTCCAAGAAGATGAAAATCAGTAGACAGAAGTGAATAAGAACAAAAACTGTGGTGGTCAAAGGAAAAGGATGGGTGATTTTGGCTCTGAACTGCCATTGTCGTTCGGCAATGGTTGACCATCTAACACAAATGGGGACTTTCATGTTAAGTGGTTGGCTAATTCATTAATCATCAATATCCCCATCAATATCCCCATCAATTATCATTAACTTTCTCCAGTTAGTAAGTAGTGAATAAAGTACAAGCGTCATCACCTCCTCACCCCAAAGTCCCCTATCTGCACCTATTAAAGAAAGGAGACAAACGTTGGTTATAAAATGTCAGTACTTACCACATCTTGCACCATGAGCTTCTTTTTTTCCCAGAAGAAATTAGGTTTCTTAAAGGTAGTTGTACAATGAGCTCGGTGGCTGGATAGATATCACTGGAAACTAACACAAGCATTTTCCACAAACGGGTCCCATAGCCAGCTCTGAGTCTCTGACCATGCATTCTTTTCCAGCACTGGAGGTCCTACTTTGAATTCCTGCGGAAATTCATGACATGGGCCAAATGCAACACGACTCTATAAGGCCATACTACAGCTTGATTTGGCTTTCTTGACCTCTTTTCACACGCCCCAATGACCACGGGCAAGACTAGTGTGAATACAAGTGGTCAAGTCACATATTTCAGCTTAAGAGATTTTGAGATTGTTGGATAACTATTTATTGACTTCCATTGCTCATTCAGAAAAATACAGAACTGAAGAACTCAAATTTCAACAAAGGACTGAACAGTCTTAAAACCATGGTTCTCTGGGAGTGGTCCATTTCCTGGCCGAACAGATATTATCACTTCCAAACCTGAAAAAATGCATTAGTATGTTATTGTAATTAGTGCCTAATCAAAACAAAGGCTCTCAAATATTTCTTTTCTATCTTCATTGTAGTGGTTAATTAAATCTATCTTCAAGAGTTTTTCAACAAAGGATTTCACGCTGGTGCCTTGCAGCACAAATGTGAAACAGGAAAGTCAGTCTGTGTCCTGTGACCTCCTTCAGGCGTGCACTCTATTAGCAAGCCACCAACCGAACAAGCATTTGCCACTTTTATAATAAAATGGCAATTTTTTAGCTACTTGACCTGCCCATTTGATACTTGTATACCGATTTTCCTTTTTTTGAGGGTTAAAGTGATGATACTTGTATTACTTAATTTAGGAAGAAACTGAAAATCTTGTATGAGTGTATATACATGCATACCTAAATATATTTACCAGATGTAAAAATATGTAAATAGTAGTGCAGATGTGTCATATCAGAACTCTAGATGAGGATCAATGAGAATCAATGAGAAATAGAAATTACCAGCTCCTTTTGCAGCCTCAGCTTCCTGATAGATATCAGTTACAAATAAGATATCTGATGGCTTATCAACTCCAATCGACTGTGAGATCTCAAAGTAACTTTGTGTTTCCTTTTTGTTTCTGTAGTCCAAAAAAAAAAAAAAAAAAAAAAATAATAATAAAAAAAAATTATATATCTTATAGACGTCCAGAGATGCTGCAGGTAAGCTCCCACATAAAAATTGGTATGCATAAAAACAGAGGTATGACACAAGAAAACCATACCCTACTGTGGTGTCAAAGAATCCACACAAAAATTTTCTCAAGTCCCCATAATTTGAATTGCCAAATAAAAGCCGTTGAGCCTCCCTGCTACCACTAGAATATATATACACCTGAACAAAAAGACACAGGTGACACAGGTGACAATTAGCTCTACAAATGATTTGTTATAAACAGGAACTCCTTTATGAACAACCAGAAGGATTCAGTAAAAGGTGAGAATCTAATGGACTAGCAAAAGAGAAGAAAATGGCTGAGGACTAGCAATTAAACTTATACTAACAGATATGTATTACTGGTACTTTCGGAAAGAAATTGTAAATCCCTTCATAGGCCTGGAAATCTCTTTCAGTAATCTTTTGTCCAATACGATGCATATCAAGCTTGAAAGATCTCAAAAATTCCCATGATCTTAACTTGGAGAAACCATCAAATGGAAGATTAGCCTTCAATATGCAAATGATTTTTTATAACTTAATCTTACATATCTGCCTTATAGAGAATAATGATGCTTAAGTAGTTTATCTCCCCATATAGTGGGTTCCATTTTGAATGTGTATATCATGTATATGCTAAAGGCATTTTAGAGCTTTTAACCCAACATCTTCTATAATGGAGTTTGTAAGGGTTAGGTGCAAGCCTTAAAACACTTACAGTTAAGAGTAAAGTGGCAGTAACACTGGCTTCCCCCCCCCCCCCCTTTTTTATTTGCTTTTTTGGGTAAAAGGAAACAATGGGTTTGATAGTGAAACTGATAAAAAGAAAGTGGTTGCTTAGGGAGTCATATAAAGCTACCTTGCAAGGGTTTCCGATAAAGCAATGAAATCTGTAGAAATGTGAGGAGCTTATTAGTGGTTGCTTTAGGCAATATTTTGGCTTATTGGTGTGAAAACCCCAATGAACAGGCTTATTGTTGTTGGGTTTAGGCTCTACTTTTGGGTTTTCCACCAAAAGACTAATTCCCCCCCCTTTCTTCCCTCTCTTCTCTTCTGCATATTCTTTTTGCTTCTCTCTCCCTTTTGGGGTTTCGGTAAAATGGAATTTAATCCATCCAAAAAAAATATTGTTTTTGCATTTTTCTCCATTGTTCTTTCTTAATCCTTAACATTATATTTAAAGGTGAAGAATTTCAACATGGGTCATCGCCTTAACTAGGAAATTTGATGTTTGAGCTTTGAAGTATTATTGAGAAAAATGCTTATAAAACAGCTGGACAAACTAGAAGCCACAAACACAGAAATCTAGTCTGGGACTTGATAGAAAAGAGGAGTGCCCGAACCACTATCAGGCCGTGTAAACTGATCAGCAAGTCAAGTAAAAACAAGAAGATAGAAGCAGCATAGGAAATTAATCCACCTAATTCCCAACAATAGTCCAATATTCCATTGAGGAATGCACCATAACACTGCTGGAGTTCCAGCAAATCTTGAAGGCACTTCTCTACTTCATATCATCAATCAACAGCAAATCTTGAAGGCAGCTTCAATAATAATCTCAAAATTTCGAAGGAAACTTATATTTAGAATTTAAAAACTGACCATTTAATACTCCCACCTTTGAAAAGCCATAACATACTAGTATTTGACACTCCTCTTCAAGTAGGACTCTAAATCACTGGAAAAACTAAAAAGTAAACACCGACAGAGCTTTAAACTCTAGGACTCCAAATACGATACATACTTGGAAACTAGCACTAACTCCAACTCAAGTAACTAGTTAATCCCTAGTTCCTAATTCTTACCATTATCTAGGCCTATTACAGTGGCCAAATTCAACGAAAAAACCCATTGGATGAGGACCTAGAATTTGTAACCCAGCCCGAGACTTATTTCCCCTAGTGAGCACTGCTTGCTTTTAGGTAACGAGTTTGTGCATGTGTGGGTATAAATTCTAGTACAATAACCACCCAAAAAAAAAAAAAAAAAAAATTCTACTACAGATACATACACAGCCAACATACAAAAATTTGTTTTCTCATTCTTAATGAACTATAAACAAACAAACAAACAAAAGGAAAAAAAAAAAAGTTTGCTAAGAAAGGATCTTTACTGCTGCTAAAATTACTAATGCATGAGTAGAAGATAATATACTAAAGTAAAACTAGTTTCTTGAATTTCCATGTAAATATAAATGCCATGCCGATGCATATCATGAATTCATGACTACTCAGCTAAAAAACAGTGCAAAGAATGACAACCTTGATACCCATAGCATGCCATTTCTGAAGAGCATCTGGTACATCTTCAAAAACTACTCCTTTCAGTTCATTATTTTGAAACCCAGTTCTCCATATATGACCCTGCATTGAATACAAATTAGGATGTGAGAGAAAACTTGGGGGGGGGGGGGGGGGAGAGGTTGGGGAGCTACATTACAAGTAGCCATAAAGTAGCTCCAAAATAAATTTGGTACCTGCAACTGCTTCAGGGAAGTGATTTTACGGTCAGCCTTGATCATTGCTTCAATATTGGCAACCAAGGATGTTATCAACTCATCTTTTCCTGCGTCATTAGCAGGAATGGGCACAGCACCGGCAACACCTTGGCGCAAGTCCTCCTCAACCTATTATGATGTTAGCTCTATTCAAATTCCCTTATCCTGCATCACTAGTGGGATGGTACACTGACCCACACATATATCCAGCGGCCGCAATTGGTATAGAATATTACAATAACAGTTGCCAAGGAGCTGCCTAGGTGTCTAGGTGGATTTTGAGTGGTCAATGCAGTGGTTGCCTTAATGGCTATTTCATTCAAGTAATTTACTTTATTCATAAATAAGCAAATCCAATATAAATAAATTTTAGAAAAAGAAAAAAGAAAAATCCAAAGTCTTAAAAAGTCAACCCCCCAATTCAAGAACACAAAACTGGTTTTTGGGTGTCGGAGAAATTTTTAACTTTCTAATGCTGCAGAGTTTTCAAATCTAAAAATTCCACAGATCTTAATTTGTTAAAACATTGGAAGAAAACAAAAAGGTGGCAAACTATTCAATGTTTTGATATCTAAAAGATTATTTTTTCCCAAGCAATTTTGACAGCATTGGTATACACCATATAAGGTTCGACTGGAACATAACTCTTCCAATATAAATCAGATTTAAGCAACTTGGATTTGTTGGAGAGCTGGTTTGTACCCAGCTACTACAAAAAGTTTCATGTAAAAATAAATTCATTTAAGCAGCCAAACTTCACAGAGAACAAAAAGGTTTATCTAAATTGGGAGTGCTTTAATTTATCAGGGATAAGATCATTTTTTGAGAATAGTATAAATCAAAGGTGAGACTAGGTATATCATGAAGATGACTAATTTCAAGAATGGTATAAACCAGCTATCTGTTTTGATTGTTTCAAACTTCCAATGGCTTGCTTGCTCAGCTCTGTTGTCTTCTCATTCTATGTTGATTTTTCATGACTTTATGTGGCTAAACATTGATTTTTGATGAATTGATGCATGGTTATCAAGGTGACAAGGCGAGGCGAGGTGAGGCAATAGAAGGCAATGAAAGCCAAGGCGACACCAAGTCGCCTTGACTGAAAAATGGGCCTAGGTGACAAGGCTGCTGCCTAGGCGGACGCTTTGACAACCTTGAATTGATGTGGCTTTCTATTGCTTGATATGGCTTGATGTTGATTTTTTATGAGATAAGGGATAATCTTGTAACATACTATAATGTTAAAAAAAATAATATCTGGGAGACGTGGAGCCTTTGCAACTATGATTGCAATGACACTAAAAAAATTAAATGGAGGATTAAAAAGAGAACGGAAACCAGATATCTCTGCTCTACCGGTCATAAATATAAATGGTAATATATGATAACAAAAGCTAGAGAACTTACTTGAGCACGCAGCAACTTAATGTCAGCCTGAGTTTCTTCAGTGTCATATGTTGAGTATAAATGCTTTCCCACATTATCACGTGCATAAGGGAAAAGAACATCTGTAACAAATGATATAGGAGTAGTCGTCCCCTCAATGTCCAGAATAATACTGTGCTGCAGACAGCAGGAGACAAGAAGAAAAATGTAATCCCATATACACATGGCAATGGATAAAGCAATCAAAAATACTCATAAATTTGTCAACTGAAAATTTTAAGGTCAATATCCAGGCTCCCGTCCAGTTAGCTATCAAATCAACAAAACCAATATACAAAAGAATATGAGAGTCTACAACCAGAGATTGCTTCTTTAAAGAAGACCTCTAGAACTTACATGAGATAGCTCCAGAGCATTATTCAAATTCAGTGGACCTCCAAAAGCTCTTTGAATTGGACCATGGCTAGGAGTAGACCAGTCCAAGCCCAATTGATAAAGTTTAATAGCAGCATCAAATAGATAGTGATAACATTCAGCCTGACACAATGACAATCCAATTAGAAGATAACAAAACCAGTTAGCTATCCTTTTTCAGCTTGACAGAAACACAGAGCTAAAAGCAGGGATTATCAGATCAAATTCTTTGACGCAATCTGAAAACTAAGATTTACCTATAAACATCACTCATTTAGTTGTGCTTGTATTTTCAGACATTATAAAGACAACAAACTCCATCCCTAATCCTGCTATATCAGACTCTAATTCTTCATTTTCCTCTTACAAATATTTCCAGCATCTCTTTGATGATCAACCGTTCAGGCAACTCATGATTATGATGTTATACTATCTTCTAATCCAATAGATGCAAGTAAATCTGAAAGTTCCTAAAAATGTGCAAAGAAACTACAGTAGAATTTCATAAGATATCACAAGTTGTATCAATGTGTGTCAGTGTGCAGCTTTATTTTTGTAAAAAACACATCCTTGCCTAGCTATCAAGATTCTTTTCTTATATCATATTTCAGTCACTCTAATAGCCCCAGGTATGAAAGGAAGTAATTAAACTTGGTCATTTAATCCTGTTACATTTACAGGTGTGGCATTTTAGAGCTTCCAAAATCCACCATTTTTGCCATAATCTCTCTTCTGCACCTTCCTCTAGAAAGGCAAAAAACCCTCCAGATTTCTTCACCTTGGGCTGTCACTGCTCCCTAAATCCAAAGGAGGCCTTGGCATCTGTAAGATTTATGACCATAATTATAGTTGGCATGCTCGAGACCTAATTTGGAAATATTCCTCAAAGAATGACTCCATCCAGTTAAACAGGTTTTATTCCTATCTATTTAAACATGACTCCATTTGGACGATCCCCCAACCTGTTGAATCCTTTGAAGTATACTGCAAAATTCTTCTCCTTCATCTCTAGACCCTCCCAGCTACTTCCTACTTGATTGCTGATGGATCCTCTATCTCCCTCAGGCTGGATCCCTATCAACCAAATGGAGCTCCCAATAACTTACCAAGTGCTTCTCTGGTATCCCTAAATCTGCCCACCTCCCTACAATCACCTCCCTAGGGTCTTAGTGCCATTAAAAAATATAAAGGAAAAAAGAAAAACTTTAGTTAAGACAAGGTTTCTTGGCTCCCATCCCCAACAGGCAATTTTAGCACTTCTTCAGCTTGGGACCTCACCAGACACCATGTTCCTCCTGTCCCCTAGTCCAATATTGTCTAGTTTAAAGGCCACAAACACCTGCCAACATATGGAGAACCCTCAACCTTGCCTCCCTGCCCTATTCTACCTCCTTCACAAACATGTCCATGTCTCTCCCTTCCCCTTCTACCCTAGAATGATACTGAGGACATTGACCACTGTTGCAAGTCAAGAATTTAAGTGAGAAGGGTAGTTTTATCAGTTAGTATGCTTTTTTTTTAATTTTAGTCCACATCGGGTACTCTTGTATTCTTTCCCATCATAGCACCTCCACAGCTTCTGCCACCTACCACCACCAAAAAAATCCCTGCAATACCTTTAGAAGAGTCGCAATACTCCAGCAACTCATCTGGGGCCATCAAAATCCCCTTCCCCCCTTCCCTACCAGCTGCGATCTACCCTAGAGGAATCACCAGTCTCTTGTGATACTCTGAGGGTAATTGACCCTCCTTTCTTCTTTCCTTTCACCTGCAGTAGGTCCTAGAGAAGTTGCAATCATCTAGTGACACCTCTAGGCCAACCACCTAGCCTTCCCAACACCAATTGATGGTCCTAGAGCTACCCATTTCTCCAAAAATTACTTCTAGTGCCAGCATTCCTTAGTTTCCATGATCTGAATATCGTCCCTAATTTTTTGTCTTCATCCTTGACCTTTTATCGTGGATTCCCTTCCACGATTTATCCCTAAATTTTTTTTCCCTCATTCTTAATTAAACTTTGTTCCCTTGATGGCTAATCCAATTACCCCCACCTCTTTTGGTACATCTGAGGATCTTCCCGTTTTCACCTATTCCTCGGGATCATGATCTTTCTCCTCTTTAGACGGCCATGGTCAAGCTTAATGGGACCAATTATCTTTGGTGGCCCCGCTCTGTTTCCCTTGCCGTTGGTGCTCATGGTCTGACTGGCCATCTTGATGGAAGTACTACTAAGCCTCATACTCTTGGTCCGCAATATACTAAATGGTATACATATGAGTGTTTTGGTTATAGGATTTCTCCTGAATTCCATTGAACCAATCACAATCATAGCAGAGAGTCATCCCCTTCTTGAAGTTGCCACTGTTTGGAGAATTGCATGAGATACATATTCTAAATGGGTAATGATGCAAAGTGGTTTTAAGATTCGGAGGAAGATTCACCAGTTGCAACAAAATGATTTTACTTATCCCAGTATTACGATACACTTAAGAGTGTATTATCAAACACTGAATTTCTATGAAAACTTACCCCAACCAGTGCTGCTGATGTTGCTGCTCATCAGAATTGGGAAGACAAGCTCCGCATCTATGGTTTTCTAGTAGGCCTAAACATTGAGTATGATCATATTCAGGCACACATTCTTTCCCGAGAGCCCTTTCCTTCTCTTGAGCAAGCCTATGCAATGGTTGATATTGTGGACAGTAAGCGGACAACTATGGGTACATACATAGACTCCTAATAGATCAACATACTTGTTGGTTCTGGTGATTCTAAGCCCCCGATAAAGTGTGAATATTGTGGGAAAAAAAAACCATACAAAAGAGAAGTGTTGGAAGTTGTAAGGATGTCCAGTAAATTTGCATAGAGGATGTAGGAATTAAAGGTGTCAATTGGTAGAGTTTTGGTACGGTATCAACTTTGAATATCAAAACTGAGAACCATACCGTACCAAATTTATATGGTACGGTACGATATTTGCAAAAACGGTGTGGTACAGTTTCGGTATGAAATCACTGCGGGAAAATGGTTTAAACATGGCATACAATGCGGTAAATTTAAGTACCAAAGAACCCATTCCACTTTTATTATTGGTTTATTAAGATCCTATGCTCTAAAGGAAAGTCCTTATTGTCCAAAGTGGCAATAAATGTGCTTATTACCATAGGATCATGAAAGATAGTTCAATGCTTTTGACCTGTATCATCAAATATCTAATCAAGAAGAGCATAATTCAGAATGAGATTTTTATTGGGTCACTGTGGATATGATCTTTTTTTATTATACATAAACGGGGTTAAAAACCCAAATCAATTTAAAGAGAGCTGGTCAAACGATCCACCTGAAGGAACTCCTCTATACCGTGAGGGGGTTCTTGAAAGAAATGTGAAGGAGACTCCAATGTTGTTGTTCTCTTCGCCATCCAATCGGCAACCATATTTGCTTCTCTATTAGTATGAGTAATGATGATGTTTCCATGCAAATCAACCAACTCTCGAATCACCACAATAATCCTTGTCATCCTTCCTTGATTTTGAGCACTCGGCTTCAAACAATCGATTACTTGTGAAGAGTCATACTCCACGTGAACAGGTAGCATATTTCTTTCTACTACATAGCATATGCCTACACAAATAGCATGGAGCTCAGTTTCGAGAACACTTGTCTTGGGGATTCTATGCACAAAACCTCCCATGTACACCCCTTTTGAGCTACGAAAAACCCCTCCAATTTGATTGAAATCTTCTTTACCGGCTGCAGCATCCACATTGCATTTTAGCCACCCTTCCATTGGTCTCTTCCACTTTGCCTTTCTTCTAACACTTTGTGATAATGATTGTGGATTATTATGCTGGGTCCAAGCTGCCTCCACATGTGCGTAGTATTCTTTTATCATTTCCACCCCTCCCCCTTGGTCGAGTGAAGTCTTCTTTATGATTATCACGATTTCTCCAACCCCATAGTAGATATAGTGTGATGCGAATTTGGATGACCATCCTTTCTGTTGTTGTGATAGATTTCCACATATGTTTAGGTAAAACCAATCACGACGATCACAATTGAAGAAATGTTCATGTTGATTCATTGGAATTAATCGTTTCCATACTCCACTTGCATATTGGCAATCTTTAAATACATGTAGACTAGTTTTGGCTTCATGAAGACAAAAGTTATAGAAGGAGTGGCTCATGAGTCCCATTTTCCATTTCCTATCATTAGTTAGCAGCCTGTTCAGACTTAGAACCCACATGAAACAAGAGATTCTTTGCGGCACCTTTAACTTCCAAATGGCCTCCCAATACCTGCTATCAAAAGAAATGTCCACACCAAGACTACTGGAATCTTTAAACACTACATATGCCGATTTTATTGTAAATCATCCATTCTGTGATGGATTCCATAGCCATACATCCTTTCCTTCACCTGTACTTGGCGATGAGCATGCTTCAATTTTAATGCACCAATCAAAAGGTAATATATTTTCGATTTTTTCCTTTCTCCAACCTCCATTTTCATCCACATATGATGATATTTTTTCTTTACTCATTCCACTTGGTATATCATATATAGCTTTTGACTTAAGGTTCTGCCCCACCTCCAACCAATTATCTTCCTAGAAAAATGCTGAAGTTCCATCGCCAACATCAACTTTGTTGTTGCTAAGAACTTTGGGAGCTACAGTACAAATGGCTTTCCAGATGGGAGAATCACTCGGACTAGCTTTGAATTTCTCTTTTCTTTTACTGCTTCCATATTTTGCCTACAAAACAAGATGAATTCCAGATAGTATTATAATTTAAGAAACCCCCAAGCAAGCTTCATCTAGAAAGCTTCATTCACCTTAATGAGATTTCTAAAGCCCAATCCACCTAACTCTTTTGGTTTGCAGATAGTGTCCCACCCAATGAGATGGGATCGCTTTTTGTTTTGAGTATCACCCCATATAAAGCCTCTAGCTGATTTTTCAACATCTTGAAGTATTCCTTTTAGTAAGGGTCTTGACTGCATAGAGTAAATTGGAATAGCCATAATAACTGATTTAGCAAGGGTTATTCTGCCAGCCAAAGAGAGTGAATTAACCTTCCAATTCGACAATCTATTCTTCACTTTAGCTAAAATATGGTGGTAATTTTCCTTCTTAACTGTCCATTTCAGATTTGGATTCCTAGATATTTACCAATTTCTTTTGTTTCAGTGAAATTGCTGACATGGGTGATGTCTCTAGCTTGAGTGTGACTGACATTGCTAGAAAAGAAAATTCTAGTTTTTGAAGAACTGACCTTGTTACCAGAAGCCATACAAAAATTGTTGAGACAATTATTGATTGCTGCTACCTGTTCAATCGTAGCTTCGGCAAAAAGAAGTACATCATCTGCAAACATTAGATGAGAAATGCATGGACCGTTCCTCCCAATTTTGATAGGTTTCCATCGCCCATCACTTACAGCATCCTGTATACAATGTGACAACCTTTCTATACACATCACAAAAATATAGGGTGACAAAGGATTTCCTTGCTGAATGCCCCTAGTGGGGTGAAAAAAATTTGTATCTTCCCCATTCCAAAGAACACCCAACTGTGATGTGGTTATACACTTCATAATCACATAAATCAAACTACTCGGAAGATTGGCCAGTATGAGGGTTTCTTGTATGAAGCTCCACCTAATTCGATCATAAGCTTTCTCAAGATCAATCTTGATGGCCATAGTGAGTTGTTTGTTGGATTTCTTGCACATAGTATGAAATATGTCTTGTGCAGTAATGATATTTTCCTGTAAATGTCTCCCTGGAATGAAGCTGACCTAATTTGAAGATATGAGGCCTAGCATATACTCCTTTAATCTAGCAGTAATAACCTTAGTAATTATTTTCATGTTCACATTACACAGAGAAATTGGCCTGAATTGAGAAATTAACTCAAGTTTGTACACTTTAGGGATGAGGGCTAGATATGTTTCATTCAATTTGGCATCTATTTTTCCTTTAAAAGTCTCTTTCACCATCTTAGTGATTGCTTTCCCTACCACTTTCCAAGATTTTTTGAAGAAGGCAACTTGGAACCCATCAGGACCGGTGCCTTCCATGGACTAAACTGTCTAACCGTCTTGTAGACCTCATCTTCTTCAACCATCTTCCCAAGTGACAATAACCAATCATGATTTAATGTCGGAAAGCAATGAAGGGAGTGAAGTACCTGAGTATTTGATTGCTCCTCGGAAAATAGGTTTTTATAAAATCCAGTGACATGTGTCTGTAGCTCAGCTAGATCGCAAATCCATTCACCTTCATCAGATTTTAGTTCTTCGATCTTATTCCGCCGTCTTCTGATGATGGTTGAAGTGTGAAAATATTTAGTGTTTCTGTCCCCATGTAACATGTGGATATGATCTTTAACACAACAACTTGTAGGTTGAAGTGGAAGAGTGGTTTTACGGTAGGCTTGGAGAATTGGAGTTTAGACACCAACGAATCTCCAATAGCGTGTACTTTAAACGTCAAGGGGCCAATCAGCTTACTTGACTTGAAACACCAAGCAAAAAATATTTAATGTAGACTTTAAACACTAGATGATTCTCTCACAGAGTAGTAAGGCACTTTCTAAGTGCGAAATTACATATGTAGCATCTATTTGACATGATATACGGTTTTATACGATACCACACTGTTTTATGCAAATTCGGTACTGTTTCAGGACATACCACGGTATGGTTCCATCAAAACTGGTACAATACTGAATTTTAAACGGTGCGGTTCGGTATGGTTGAATGGTTTGGGTACACAATTGACACCCTTAGTAGGAATGGAACCAGGGGTAGCAATCTAGCATCTGCAAATTAGGCTATTTCAACCACCGTGAGTACCCAACACCTCTTTCCTCAGATGAGCTCCAACAACTTCGTCTATTCATCAATTGATGTCTAGGCTTCATTTATCCTCTTTGGGATAGATTCCTAGTGTGAATGTTGCCCATGCTGTTACATCCACTATTGATTCCCAACATTCCACAAGTATTTTTGGTTGTCACAATGTCAACTCCATTTATGCCTCCTGGATAATTGACTTTGGAGCAGCCAATTACATGATAAGCTCATCCTCTTTATTTCATACTTATTCACATGTTTCTTTTGCTTAGGATGTTCGAACAGCCGATGGATCTCTATCTCCAATCTCCGAAAAGGGTTTCATTATCTATTTTCCTACACTTACCCTTTCTTTTGTTTTGTACATTCCAAAATTTTCAGCTAACCTTTTGTTTATTAGTAACCTTACACATGATATGAACGGCAAAATAATTTTATTTCCTTCTCATTATGTTTTTCAGGACTTGGAAATGGGGCGTACAATTGGCAGTGGTATACAAAAAAGGGGCTTTATTTATTGGATGGGTCTCCATCAGCTTTTTCTACAACATCTACATTGTCCTCTCCTGCATTAGTGGCATATTCGGCTTAAGCCACATTCCTTTATCAATTTTGCCTACATTATTTCCTGACTAGGTTAAACGATGTGATTTGAATGATTTTCATTGTGATGCTTGCATTTTGGCCAAACAAATAGACATATTTATCTTATTTCTAATAATTGTAGTAATATTCTTTTTTCTGTTATTCATTCTGAAGTATGGGGTTCCTCTCAGATTGTGTCTATTTCTGATCATCGATGGTTTATTTCTTTTATTTACTGTTGCACAAAAACCACATAGGTGTATCTTCTTCACCAAAAAAGTGATGTATTTTCTAGCTTTTAGAATTTCCATAATATGGTTAGGACTCCGTTTAAAACTATTGTAAAAGCCCTACGAATTGATAACAAGACTGAATATACAGGTGGGGCTTTTCCCTCTTATCTTAATGATCATGGGATTGTACATCAAGCTAGTTGTGTGGATATCCCTCCAAAAAATGGGGTGGTTGAGTGCAAGAATATACATGTTCTTGAGGTAGCACGATCCCTTATGTTCACCATGCACGTGCCTCCTCGTTTTTTGAGTGATGCAGTTCAAATCGCCAACTATCTAATTAATAGGATGTCTTCCCGAGTCTTAGATCAGCGCTGTCCTCTTGAGGTTCTTTTAGGGACAACCAACTTTATAGTTCCCCCTAAAGTCTTTGGGTGCGTTGCTTTTGTTCGCAACCATCATTGTAATGGTATGTTAGATCCCCGTGGGTTACAATGTATATTCTTGGGTTATCCTCCTATTCAAAAGGGGTATAAGTGTTACCATCCCGAGTTTTGTTGTTTTTTTGGTATCTATGGATGTTTTTCAAGAACATGCTCCTTTCTTTTCCCCTACTCTTCTTCAGGGGGAGAGTATAAGTGAAAAAGCTCCAGTGTTCCTTGAGATTCCTCCTGAAGTTTCTACTTTTGAGTCTCCTTTGGCAGATTCTCCTTTGGAAGATGGAGGGACTAAATAGGAATAACTGATGCATGATGTGTAGGGGGAGACTAGACCTCTGAAGGCCTACCAAAGGAAGCAAAAAATACCCCCTTTTGAGCCATGCCAGTTAGAAGCACTAGCTCTTAATCCTAAAGAATCCGCTCCTCCTGATAAGTCTTGTCTTTGACCTTGTTCTACCTATTGCTTTGAGAAAGTAGCCACGTACTTGCACTAAACATCCTATTTCCAATCATGTCTCATATTAGTCCCTATCCCCAAAATTTTAGAGCTTTATTTCCTCTTTGTCCTCTACCTCTACTCCTAACTCATGGTAGGAGGCAATATCTCACTTAAACTAGAAGAAAGTCACGGACGAGGAAATACAAGCCCTAGAAAAAAATGTGGGACTTGGTGTCTTTGCATGCAAGAAAGCCAATTGTTGGGTGCTAGTGGGTGTTCCTCATAAAACACAAAGTAGATGGAACCATAGAAAAATATAAGCCAACCAAAGGCTTCACTCAAACCTATGGCATTGACTACCAAGAGACGTTTGCCTCTGTTGCCAAGATGAACATAGTTCAAGCTATTCTCTCATCTGCAATGAATCAAGGGTGAAATCTTCAGCAATTGGATGCAAAGAATGCTTTCCCACATGGAGAGCTTCAAGAGGAAGTGTGTATGGATGTGCCTCCAGGCTATTCTAGTCCTGAGAGACATAGGAAAATGTGCAAATTAAGAAGAGCCTTGTATGGACTAAAGCAGTCCCTAGGGCATGGTGTGGAAGATTTCATAAGGCTATGATCTTCTACGGCTACAGGCAGAGTTATGAAGACCAAACTCTATTTATTACGCGGAATGGTTCTCATGCTACAATACTTCTGGTGTATGTGGATGATACTATCATCACAGGAAGTAGTGAGGAGGTAATTACAGCTTTGAAGACTTTCTTGAGGACAAAATTTGAGTTAAAAGACATCGGTAAACTCAGATATTTTCTCAGGTTAGAGCTAGCATACTCAACTAATGGAGTCTCTCTCTCTCAGAGGAAATACACTCAGGACCTACTAGAAGAGACAAGGATGTTAGGATGTAGATCTATTGAGACCCCAATGGAGCCCAATCATTACTTGAAGCTGAAGGCAAAGGAAGGAGAATTGGTTGATAAGACTAGATATCAGAAACTGGTTGGGAAGTTGAGCTATCTGACACGCATTAGGCTGAATATCACTTTTGCAGTCAACTTGGTCAGTTAAGGTGTGTTTGGTACCGGTCTTTTTTGAGGATGACGTTCTTCGCGAGAATTGTTTTCTAATGTTTTTATCAAAGAACGGTGGTCTAAGCAAAATTTTGACCGTTTGGTAAAATCTTTGTTAAGAACATTTAAGATGATGGAGATTTAAAAAAAAAAAAAATCTTATAAGGGCGGGAAGGAATTAGAAGTTGCATGTGAATGAAATTTGGGTTGAATGTCCCTCTTTAACTTAATTTTGACATGCTTTTTGTTTTTGAAAATGACAAAACAAGTCAAAGTTGTTTTCGAAAAGCCTTCTCAGACAAGAAAATTGGACCGGTTCATTCCCTAAAAACAAAAGAACAACCCATTTAACCAAAAGCTTTTTGGCGTTCTGAGAACGGAAGAACGTCAAAAAATTGTTCCTTGGCTCGTTGCCAAACGCACCCTTAATGCATGCACGATCCTTACTCTTCACATCTTGATGCAATGTATCGCATCTTGAGGTACATGAAGGCACCCCCAAGAAAAGGCGTCTTAATTTCTCTTCCCATTGGCATCTTAGAGTTTTTTTTTTGGATGAATAAATAATCAATTAAAGATGAAAACCAAAATACAAAGAAGGATCCCAAGAGGCAGGATCAAATAGGGGGATGAAGTTGGGAGTTGAGCCCCCAGGAAACAACAATGAGCTTGGTCCTTGGGGTATCAACAACCGGGGGGGAGGGACTAGCAGAAATCTTAGAGGAAACATCAAAGTAAATAACCTTCCAAATAGTATCAATAGAGCGGGATTTAGAAGTCCAGCGCCGGAGATATCGCTCCCACCAAAGATGGTGGACTGTGGCACCAAAGACAAGCCTGCCAACGCGGTCACATAAAGAGGTACCTGAAAAGTCACTCAATACCCAAGACCAGTCCCGGTTAAACCCAAAGGAACGACGAGAGCCGCGCCAAATGAAGTTAAGGGTTTTTCTCAAAAGAGAACTAGAGAAAGGGCAAGAAAAGAACAAATGCTTAGTGTCCTCGGTACCATTCCAACGAAGGATACAATTTGGTTTCACAAGGATGTGGTGGGACAAGAGGAAAGACGGGTTGGAAGGGTTGTGTTTAGGGCTCTCCAAAGGGTAAGTGAATGGCGGGGAATGTGACCTTTGAACCAAACCAAGGGGCGCCAGGGAGGGGGAGGGGAGGGGTTGCGAACCAGGTTCCAAGTTGAACAAGTGGTAAATGATTTGGTGGTGGAGGGAAGCCAAGGGACCCAGGAACCACTAGAGATGAAGTGGGAGAGGGGGTAGTTTGGGAATGCAGGTCTCATAAGCAGTGGGGGGGTGAAAAGGTTAAGAAGAATCCCCATCGGATGCCATGGATCAAGCCAGAAGGAAGTGGAGGAACCAAAAGAGATATGGATGGTAATGGCAAGAAGAGCACGAGATCTAAGAAAAAGTTTCCTCCAGATCCAGGAAGGATTAGGAGGGATAGGGGTAGTCAAGAAAGAGTTAGATTTTAGAAGGTAAGAGTGGACCCATTTGACCCAGATGGAGTCGTGATTTGTGACAATTTTCCAGATGAGTTTAAGTAAAGCAGCGGAATTGACTTCTTGGATTCTACGGATTCCAAGGCCCCCATCAGATTTGGGCCGACATATGTTGGACCAACTGACGAGGCAGAGGAATCGCGTAGATTCCTGGCCCTTCCAAAGAAAAGCACAGAATAAAGATTCCGTCACCGACGAGATGGCCTTTGGGGATCGGGAAAATGCCGCACCAATAAAGGTAGGAAGATTCGAGCATAGATCGAATGAGTTCCACCCAACCCGCGAAAGAGAGAAGCCGGCTTTTCCAGAGTTGGAGACTCTTGCGGATATGATCCAACATGGGGGAACAATGATGGCGAGAGAGCCTACCCGGGATAAGAGGGAGACCAAGGTAGACAACCGGGAAGGAGCCAGGCTTGAAACCAGAAAGGTTTAGGAGATTAGAACGCAGTGGCTCAGACACTCCAGAAAGGAAGAGAGTAGATTGGTCAAGATTGACCCTAAGGTCAGAGATGGATTCAAAAAAGGAAAAGGCAAAGATGATAAAGGAGATGGAGCTGTGATCAGCTTTGGCAAAAATCATGAGATCATCAGCAAAGGCCAAATGGGTGAGATTGAGAGCTTTACATTTAGGGATTGGAGAAATCAGGAGCTGATCCGTCTTGGCTTGAAGGATACGAGAGAGCACGTCCAAAGCCAGAGAGAAGAGGTAAGGGGATGGGGCAACCTTGGCGAATACCGACACGGGAGGGAAAGAAGCCCGCCGGGGAGCCATTGGTTAAAACGGAGAAGAAGGGAGTGGAGATGCAGATGTCAATCCAATGGATGAAGGAAGGAGGAAATCCCATCGCAGAGAAAACATCACTAATAAAATCCCAGCGGATGGAGTCGAAAGCTTTGTGGAGATCAACTTCGAGGAGAGCTGCAGGGGAGTCAGAGGATCTTTCAAACCCCTTGACAATTTCTGCACAAAGGAGAATATTATCCGCAATACTTCGACCCGAGATGAAGGCAATTTGGTTTTCACTAACCAGGTTTGGCATAACCTTTTTTAGCCGATTCGCAAAGATTTTGGAGATGAGTTTATAGAGGAGATTGCAAAGAGAAATGGGGCGAAAATTAGAGACAAAAGAGGCCCCCGCCTTCTAGGGATAAGACAGAGGAAAGTTTGATTGATAAAAGAGAGTTGGGAAGGATTGAGAAAGAAATTGCAGACAACATGGATAAGATTAACCTCAATGAGGTCCCAAGCACAAGAGAAGAAGCCCATACTGAATCCATCCGGGCTGGGGGTCGGTTAGATTTGTGGGAGCAAATGGCTTGAATGATCTCATCATGGGAAGGAATAGAGAAAAAGAGGGGAGAGATTGGGGGTTTACAAATTTGTTGAGAAGACTAGGGGGAAAGAGGGGGGCAAGGCGGAAGAGAAGAAGGAGAGAGGAGATTTGAGAAGTAAAAGACCACCTCAGCTTTGATTCCTTGGGGGGTCATAAATCCAGGAGCTTGTGCTAGATTGGCATCTTAGAGTTGAAGCATATACGTATGCAAATTGGGCAGGATGTCCAGATGATAGGAGATCTACATCTGGTTATTGTGCTTATGTGGGGCTAACGTCATGGAGGAGCGAAAAACAAGCTGGAGTTGCACCGTCTAATGCTGAAGCACAGTTTTAAGGCTTTGGCTCAAGGCATTTGTGAGGTAATATGTTGAAGGGTCTTCTTTAGGAGCTTGGGACAAATCTAGAAGAACCTATACAACTGTACTCCGACAACAAATCAACAATCAATATAGCTCATAATCCAATTCAGCATGACAGGACTAAACATGTAGAGATTGACAGGCATTTTATTAAGAAGAAGGTTGAGTTTGGGCTGATACAGATTTTCTTTGTCACATCTGTTAATCAGCATGCTGATGTGTTCACAAAGAGTTTGAGTGTTAAGTTGTTCAGTAGCATTATTAGCAAGTTGGGCATGATAGACATCTATGCACCAACTTGAGGGGGAGTGTCGTAAGTCAAAAATTTTAGTGAGAAGGGTGGTTTTATCAATTAATACGCTTTAATTATTTTAGTCCCACATAGGGTACTCTTGTATTCTTTCTTTCACATTATTATTATAAATAAAGGCCTGCTAAGTCACACTAGCATAAGATAGGGGTTTATTCATTATTCCAACAACCACCTATTTTTCTCTTGCCTCCTCGCCTAGAGGATCTGAAACAGTGCTTTAGCCTCCATTTTGGCCCCTTGCAAGAGCCTCTTACCTTTCCTAGGTAGTGGTTTTCACCAAATAGGGCCTTCTTAGGTTGGATGATATGCAATCCTGTTGGCAAGCTAGTATCCGATGTTGCTATTTCTTATATCTAAATGTGGCAAATCTTAGAAGATGGACATCCAAATCTCGCACCATTGTCATCATTTGGAAAGCCATCTTCTTTGACTTCCTTTTTTTTTTCCCGTAGAAATCTTCTTTGACTTTCCTCCAAGCTCCACCAGCCCTCTCCCTGAGATTCTTTGATGATCAAGGAAAACTGGAATTTAGACGTTTTTCTTCATAGCCCTTAGTGCTCGCCTTCCTAAGGCTATGCCTAGTTCCAACTTCCACCCCCCCCCCCAATTTTTTTTTCTTTCTCTTTCTCCTCTTTAGAGCTTTGGTAATAGATTTTTCTTTATTCACCGAAAAAAACTTAATGAGATTCAAGCCTCGATCCCCTTACAAAATATTCCACCACTTAAAATACATTAAATAATTGAATATATTGGTATGGTTTAGCCAGCCAAGACTCTCATGTCCTAATTTTTCTAACTTTCTTATTAAGTTTAGCAAATTCAGGTTTAATTTCATTGATGAGAAAAATAATGGCTGTTAACAAGATCGGTAATGTATGGTCCAATTTGACCCATTTTACGACACACGTAACCACATACTTCTTTGAAGTCACAAGTCTATACTCTATAGCTAATTTCCCTACTTTTCTACAACTTCACTTATAAATCCTTTTCATGAATGTAATCATGCTTGCTTACCATTCTTTTTGAGTTGAGTAAGAATTTCAAATTTCAGAGTCTTTTATCCTAAAGAAATTTTCACTGAATCAACTTTCTTATTTTGGGAAAAAGAACCACACTTTTCCCAGATTTCCATAACTTCAGGAAAATTACCAATAACCAAATTTTTTACCTTAGTCTTCAGGATAAGGAATATCTTCAAAAACCAGAGGGAAAAAATTGATCATCTAGAGCTAACAAAATAAACCTGAACTAGAAATAACAATGCATCTGTGGAGCAGTTTGAAGAGCATATTTTTGCCTTATGGAATGGGAAACCTGGTAAGGCTGAAATCTGATAAGCATATGCTTTACGTGATGGATATGATAATTGTATTAACTAAGTGAAATAGCTCGAATGCAACAACATGCTCAGTCCTTTGGAGATCACTCATGTCAATAAGGAATATTTGACATTCTGCTTCTCAAATAAACTGCTCATTCTCTAAGTTAATCTCATAAAACTATCAAATACAGAAATACCTGGTCATTTATTACCAAAAAAAAGATAACTGAAGGATTTTAACTTAATGTCACAAACTTATATTGTCCATAATGACAAAATTTTTAATCAAAAAATACAAAAGTAAAATACAAACCTGAGTTTTAGCTCTGATCCATGAGTCTCCCCACACATAAATTCCATGGTTACGAACAAGAACAGCAGTAGATTTTGGGTAAGCTTGAACCTGCATGTTTAAGTTCAATAAGCATCTGTACAATGTAAAAAGCATTGGATTCATCACCTAGTGTAGAGGGATACCATCTACTTTGACAGTGAGGAAAATTGACATGTAAATTCCAATGAAAGGCTATTCACAAGAGAATCATTTTCTGGACAACACCCTTGAGCTAAAGCAGAGAGTATAAGTAACAAATGATGATGCTAAAATTCATTACATTAAAAGCTAGCGGGTGAGAGAGTAAGAATGGCAAGAATAATTAAGGATCCACCCTCTGTGTGTATGTGACTGCTATAGCCTGATTCTGCTAATAATTGAGAAGCAACTCACGTATACTTTGGGCAGCACTAATTTATGTTTCTACCCTATTTCTGCATTTGCAAACTCTATTTTCAGCAGAAAGAAAGTGCTATGACAGATTTAACTTGTTGAGAGTTGATCCAGCCACTAAGAACAGGAACCCACAAGATAAAGCCAATGGATCCATGTGAGTGAATGGATTGTAATCATATGCTATGATGTCATAGTCATAACACCCCTTATCTTATCAGAGAGAACCAGATGCAGACTTATCATAGAAAGAAGAGGAAGAAAAGATTTTTCCTGCAGTTTGGTTTGGTTCACCTGGTTTCGACAAAGGTTGCAATTTAAGATTGATGAAGTTAGACTCAAATTTAAAGTCCCTATGGATTATATGGGTCATAGCCAAGCACTTTTAGGCTTTGCATTGTAAAGGCCCAACATGCAGAATTTGAGTACACTATGAGATAGGGCTATACTCTATCTATATATATATATATATATATATATATATATATATATATATATATATATATATATATATATATATATATATATATACACCTTATGTATATAGACCCCTATCCATAAAATGGTATCAGAGCAGTTTCGTTTCTTGTGGAACTGTGTAATAATTTCTTCATATCTTGATAAGCTATATCTTCTTATGGAGATAATTCGTGATATTTTTAATGAGTATTGTAGATATATTATCTATGATAATTCATCAGATTTGCATATTTTACCTTTGCATGTTAAAGATATCATTTATGAAAAGCTATATCTTCTTATGGAGATATTTATCTAGATTTTGATAAAATTATAGATAAATATACAGAAAACTTTACTTAAAGTTTACCTATTCCAAATGCCCATATGCAAAGATTTTACCAAAAACATTCTAATATCTTTAATGTCTGAATTAAAGAAATTGGAATATCTTGGTCTTGAGATAACTGGTGTAAAGATTACCTTTTTAGATAAATATAAGGTTACATGTCATTTCCGTTCTATGCAATTTAGACATAAATTGCATAGTAACAAGTATGAAGATATTCCAGATCATATAAACTATTTGATTGATCTTTTGATAAGTTTATCAGGTTAATTCCTCCAGAATCAAGATATCACAGCTTGAAAGAGAAAAACATGATGCTTTGGCATGTCTTCTCAAGGCAAAAGATTTACTTTAGATGAATGGAGCTCAGATCCACAAAGCATTCGAAGAAAAGAACCGTAAAGCCCAAGATCCAGCCCAGCAATTTGTCCAGGCTCAGCTACAAGGATATTCAAAGATGGAAGCATATGTCAAATCGATTGATACTATGCTCGAAGATATGAAGAAGATGATGGACCCTCCCCAACTGACCAATGAATGCCATACAATTTCAAGTAAGATTGGAGCTTCCTAGAAGAAAGCCTCCAAAATCAAAACTTAAGAAAGTAGTACATCCACTTAAAAGATATTTGGCAAAAACTAAGAATAAGATAAACAATAAATTTGTTGTCCGAGAAAGTTGTGGGAGCACTTCTCTTCTCTCTAAAGTCAGTGAAGATGCTACACAAAGATTGGTGTCTCTTCTAGAAGAAGATGACATCACCAGATATTTCAGGGAATAATTTCCAGGATAACGTCGGTGCATACTGTATACTGCATGATGTGACCTGATTCTTATCACTAAGGATTAGATAAGAATTCTCGACGCACTCTTGACGTGTCACCTTTGTGATGGCGACATAAAGGATGTAAATTTGAATTAAACTTTTATGTGATTTTAATTTGCATCTGTATTTAGGTTTGCTTTTGATCGTCTATATAAACGAGCCTTTGTTTGTGTTATAGTAGAATTATATAAAATTATATTCGGTCATTCTAACTATAACACAAACAAAGGCTTGTTTATATAGACGAGCAAAAGCAAACATAAATACATATGCAAATTAAAGTCATATAAAAGTTTAATTCAAATTTACATCCTGTGGCTAACAGGCTCCTACCTAAATCTTGTTTCCTTTATGTCGCCATCACAAAGGTGACACGTCAAGAGTGCGTCGAGAGTTCTTATCTAATCCTTAGTGATAAGGATCAGATCAAATCATGCAGTATACAGTATGCACCGACGTTATTCTGGAAATTATTCCTTGAAATATCTGGTGATGTCATCTTCTTCTAGAAGAGACACCAATCTTTGTGTAGCATCTTCATTGACTTTAGAGAGAAGAGAAGTGCTCCCACATCTTTCTCGGACAACAAATTTATTGTTTATCTTCTTCTTAGTTTTTGCCAAATATCTTTTAAGTGGATGTACTACTTTCTTCAGTTATGATTTTGGAGGCTTTCTTCTAGGAAGCTCCAATCTTACTTGAAATTGTATGGCATTCATTGGTCAGTTGGGGAGGGTCCATCATCTTCTTCATATCTTCGAGCATAGTATCAATCGATTTGACATATGCTTCCATTTTCGAATATCCTTGTAGCTGAGCCTGGACAAATTGCTGGGCTGGATCTTGGGCTTTACGGTTCTTTTCTTCGAATGCTTTGTGGATCTGAGCTTCATTCATCTAAAGTAAATCTTTTGCCTTGAGAAGACATGCCAAAGCATCATGTTTTTCTCTTTCAAGCTGTGATATCTTGATTCTGGAGGAATTAACCTCTTCAACTAATCTGGAACAATGCGCTCTACTCGTGGAGAGACCCTGGACTAAGTCGTGCATCTCCATTTTTGTAACAGAACATTCATCACAAGCGACAAGTGCTCCCTTAAAATCTTTCTAATCTGATTTTTCAATTTTGGGATTTTTGTAAAAATTAATTTCAACTGTTCTACGGGCACAGTCAAAAGCCTGTCTCAAATCTGTAAATCCTTGGTATAAAGGATTCTTAAAATCTTTAATACACATAGCAACATCTAACCATGATGTATAAAGTATAAACACCAAGTAATTTCTCTTATATAACCACATAATAGCGGTATCTTGAGGATGATCTGGATTGGGACATATTCATCTGGTAGCATAAGCTATTCATTGTCGTAGCAAAATAATATCTTTTATTTTTATTAGCTGGGTTTTGGATCACCTGATGGTGTGATACCCAGAGATTGTTTAAAACAACTTTATCTTCTTGACCAACTTCAAGTAAGTTCTTGAATTGGAATCTAGGATCGACGGTAAACAAATAATTCTGCCCAAATCGACATCTTCTTGGAACATGTTTCTCCTTTAGGTTACGAGAGCTAATCTTTAGTGGTTTGTCCCACTGTATCTTTTATTGCTTCTTCAAGCAGCTTTTCTTTCGTCTTTGGAGACGAATCTTTGTTCTGAGCTGGATCAGCCATCTAAATCACAATCAAAGTGATAATCAGGATCACATAATAAAACCTGTTCTTCAACTGCAATATTTTGAGAACATGTTATTCTGGATAAATAATCTGCAATAAAATTGTCAGTTCCTTTGACATGTTCAAATTTTATATTGACTCCTTTGTTAACTACTATATCTCGAAAGACAAGCCATCTTCTTTGAGAAATCTTGTTTTCATTTAAATTTTTATAGAATTTGACTATGGCTTCGCAATCAGTGCGAACTAGAAACTTCTTATTTTGTAGAAAGAACTCAAAAGCTTCAAGTCCTTTAATTACTGATTCTACTTCAAAATCTATTGCAGCAAGGTGCATATCTACATAGAACTTCAGTATTCTTGGCCGAATACTCATTAGGTCTAATTTTAAGGATTGCTCCCCGTCCATCTTGAGATCCATCAGTTTCAAGTTTCAACAATATGAAACCCATCTTCTTTAGGATATCCCATTGGTTGTACTTTGGAGATCAGTTCTTTTATCTTTTTAACTAGAGCAATATCTTGCTGGTTAAATCTTTTTTCTCCTTTTTGTGAGGTTTTCGTATAGAGTGGTCCAAGCATCTTTCCAAGATCTCTAATGAAATCTCTGGCTTGGTTAACTAATCCAATGAAAGATCTTATTTGGGTAACTCCTTCAAGTTTATCTGGAAAATCAAGGGCTTTTCTGGCAATATGGTCTTGTAAGGATACTAATTCTTTGCCTAAATTTAAGCCTAAAAATTTGATTTCATCTTTTCCTATTTCCATTTTCTTTTTGAAAATAACTAAACCATGGTCTTTAAATAATCTGAATACAACCAACAAATGTTGAAAGTGATATTTCTCATTCTGGGAATATACCATAATGTCATCTATGTAAACAACTACAAATTTTCTATAAGGTAGGAAAATTTGGTCCATTCTACGCTGAAATATCAAAGGGGCATTTTTCAGGCCAAATGGCATAACTAACCGCTTATAATGTCCTCTACTTGTGACAAAAGTTGTCCATGGAATGGAATCTTTATGTACCATTATCTGATGAAAACCTGACTTTAAATCAAACTTACTAAAAATTTTGGCTTTATCAATATGTGCTATAAGAAAATCTCTTATAGGAATATTATAAGCATCATCAATTGTGTTATCATTAAGACGCTTATAGTTTATCACCATTCTGCTTTTACCTCTTTTCTTTTCAGATTCTTTATTAACAATAAAAGCAGCTAATATATGGGGACTATCAGAATTTCTGATTAATCCAAGCTTTAAGAGTTCATTAATATGTAAGTCAAACTCTTCATCATCTTTAGTGTTATATTTAGGAGTACCTGTAACAATCCTAAGATCTGAGGTTTTTTATTTCAAGTTTAATATAAGGCTTATCTTTATCCCAATGTTCAAGGGGATTTATATCTTGAATAACCTTTGCCTTTTCAAGTTTTCCTACAATCTGTTTTATCTGGTTTATCAATTGAAATGTTTAATCTTCTAAAATCTACATAATTTGAATCAACTTGGTAACATGATTCATTTTCATATTCTTCAAAATCTAACATGAGGTAGTTTTCAGAGACATCTGTATCTTTGGAACATTTTGAAATTTTACAAGATCCAGGGATCCTGCATTTACAATCTTTCGGCAAAACTTTATTATCCTTCACCATGTTTTGCTCGGAACTCTGATGGGAAGGTAGAGTGGGTATAATCACACTCGGTCTACTAAGCTGAACACAATGTTTATTGATGGTTAAAGCACCATCCATTACTAAAATAAAACTAAGGCCAATCAGTAAATCCCATGGCGAATCTCTAATAAGTATAGTTCCTAATTGTAACCATCGATTTTGGCCACAGTTAGTTTGGAAACTAATAAGAGGATTTTTTAGCTTTTTAGTAACTGAATAGCCTATATTATCTATTCCTCTAGTAACTATTGGAGTAATTTCAACTAACTCAGATGGATCAGTAAACCATTTAGTGTTAATGGTAGATACTAAGCATCTTGTATCTATAATTCCTTTAAGGTTATGGACTTTGTTTCTTACTCGTAAGTGGCAAGCAACCTCAAGTTCTTTTAGGTCTGGTTTCAGTTGACATAACTGAACTTGGCCTGTTTTAGCTATTCCAACTTCCGGCTTAGAAGTAGTTGGGATGTTTGTATTGGTGGATCCGAATCCTCCTTTTCTCTGTATATCTGGGCCAGGTTCATAATTTGGGATAATAATGAACTGGGCAATCTTTTCTCCTATGGTAATCGGTCTGTCTTGATCTGAATGATTAAAGAAAAATATTTTAATTGGATCATTAAAATCTGCATCAATAACTCCTCCAATAATAGCAATTCCTTGGCTAGCAAAGGAAGATCTTTCTTTAATCAATATTCCAAATCTTGGGTTAATCTGGAATGTTACATAGGTATCTACTTGAGTCATTGATCTAGCGGCTAAGATATAGTCAACAGGGCTGAAAACGCCATATCCTAGACTATACCTAATTGATTTTTTGGGTAGCATTGCTATTTCAGAAAACCATCTAACATCTAGATTTATGTCAATATCCTTAGTTTTTGCATTAAGGATATCAATATGGTCTTGTAAAAGTTCAATCTTAGTAGAATCTCTTTTAGTTTCTAGTTTTATAATTCGAACATTTTTTCTCTTTGTTCAACAAGTATTACAAAATTATCTAGACACTTATTGCATCTTTTTTCCAAGCAAGTCCTGCATTGGTATTTGACATCTAATCCTGGATATAATTTACATCCCACACATCTAATATGGAAACTTCCTGCCCTATGTTTCCAAGTATGCTTATCCTTTTCATAGCTTGATTTCATCATAGCAATATTTACTAATTGATGAAATAAATCTGGCAAATCTTCTTCACAAGGACTTTCCGTATCTTCACAAGGTACATTTATTGAGACAATACTATATACTGACTCATTATCCGACATTTCCTTGTCTACAACAATTAAACATTCATTGGTATTTTCTACCACTACTGCTCTTTGGTGGAACTATTGACTAGTTTAGGACAGTCCTTAACTAGGTGATCTAAGGATTCACAATTATAACAAGCTAACCTATTTTTGTAACTTCTTTGTGGATTATATCTTCTTGCATGTCTATCTGGGTTAAGAAAAGGTTTCTTCCTTTTTGATCTTCTCATATACCATTCCTTTTTAGGCATTCTTGATGTATCATGAAATCATTCCTGATCATATTCATTTTTCTGACTAGTAAATCTTTTGTATTGCCTTCTAGATCTTCTTCTGTCAATATCTTGTTCTCCATACACCTGATAAGTCAAGCCATCTTTACAAAATCCAAAGTTGTTTCTCTGGAATTGCTGCTGGATCTGTATAAAAGTACATTCTTCGATAAGCTTATTCATGATATGTGTTATTCTAATTGACACATTATCACGAATGGGTTCATTGGGTATTGGTTCCCAAGAATCTTTAATTTTTTGTCCTAAAGGTCCTGGTAGCTTTTGGAACAATTTATCCATAATAGCTTGACTAAAAATATTACCACTTTGGCTTGCATAGTAATAATATTCTTTTAGGAATCTTTTAATATATATATGTAATCATTGAGACTTAGTTGTTCAAGACTAGCTAAGGCTTTAAGCTGTAACTTGGTCTGCATACTATTTGGATCTTGTCCAGTACAAAGCATGTGTATGAGACTAGTAAAACTATAGGTATTTGTTCCTAAATCTAATAAATCCTTAAATTTATTGGGAAATTCAACCTTAAATCTTTCCCAATTAGCTCTGATTGTTTCACCAAGAAATGTTTCAAGGTATCTATACATCTCGTTGACAGTCCATGTCTTTTGTTCATTAAAGAACTCATTGATCACACCCTGTTTCCAAACTTCAAGGGTAGAATCCCACATCTGAGGATCATGAAATCCTAAATTTAAGAGTCTACCATTTTGTGTAGCAAACCTTAATTGTACGGGTGGTTTGATGGGCATTGGTTTTCCTCTAGGTTTAATTCTAGCACCCGGTTCCATATCTTCTAACTGGTAATCTATTTGTTCAACCGTAAGACGAGGTCTATCTCCCCATCTCATATCTGAATTTGCTGGACCATAAGGTTGGTTAGGATCATAAGGCCTTCCTTGTGTATTCATCTTAACATCTTCAAAGTTTATCTCTGAAGGGAAGTCATCAAAATCAGGCTGATTCATCCCAACTCTGGCTGATTCTATCAGAGTTATCTGGTCTTCTGTATCATCTATGGATTCTACTTTATCATCATAGGATTTTTCTTCAATTTTATCTACTGAATTTACAGATTCTTCAAGAAATATGTTAAATCTATCAAAATCTCCAGAAGATATATCACATGATTGAATTTTTGTGATGAAATCTTTCTTCTCCTGGTGGGTGTATTCTTTCATTTCACGATTTTCAGGAGGAAGATCTTCAAAACTTATTCCATATCTAGAATATAAAATCTTTTCAGCCTCTTTAATCATCTTGCTATCTTGCCTTAGATATGGCCTTTTCTCTTATCTGTCTAAGCCTAAATTCTTATACCATTAGGTTCTTTGATCAAGTTCCTCTCCGATGCTAGATTCGGCATCATCTTCTTCAATGTGATCTTTATTATGGTCTTGTATATAATTATGAAATCTAAGGAGTGTATTACCACTCATATCTTTATAAAGGGTATTTTCTTAGGGAATAATAACCTTATTATCTTTTTGATGAACTAATTGAGTTACATCCCATTCTAGTCCTACTAGCTTTGTGGGATCAACCATAATTGGTTTTTGTAACTGGATATATCTTGATGCTATCCCTTAGATTACTTCATCAATCTTAACTCTAAAATTTATAGTAGAATTATTGGATGATTTTCCCATAAATCCTACACAAACTAGGAGATTATTTTCTTTATAATCTTCGTAAACCCTTAGTTAAGATCTTAATTTTTATCTTATGGATATCTTTTGATTTCTTTCATAAAATCTGAGCAATATAGAACAATCCTAAGTTATTGTTCATATCTATCTCAGCTTATAATGGCATTTTGGAGATCCATCCAACCATCATCTGTAATGGCAACCAATACTTTGGTTCCCAAACCTTTTATGGTCAAACCTTTTACTCCTATGACAATTACGTTGCCTAGGTGTAAAAGATTCATTTTTGCTGATCTCATCAGGTCTTGTACCGCTCTATCAGAAAGTAAGTTGATGATTCCAACTTGTCTTCCTACAACTTCAAGGGCTTGTTCATGATATGCTTGAATTAGGCTTGTATCACGAACAAATCTATTATTAGCATACAACTCTTGGGGATGTAATAGGTCCAATCTTTTGTTTCTGAAGTTATCTATATTCTGGTCAACATCTATAACTTCTTCTAAAGACATATTGTGGTCATTAGGTGATCTAATCATTCTGCGGAACATATTTCCAACAAAAGATCTTCTTCCAGAGGATTCATATCCTCTATTTCTAGAGACTGATCTTTCAAGAGTATCAAATCTTCCAGTAAATGGTCTAATGATACATGATACTAATCTTTTTAATCCTATCTTGTAACCTTTTGTAGGTTGATAATCTACAAAATTTCCCTTTAGTGTTCTTTCTCCACTAACCTTCAAGTTCCTGAGAGAAAATTTAGGCCATCTAGCTGACTACACAAGTTTGTAGGCAACTTAGGTGCACTAGTACTTGTGGTAGGAATCTTCAAAATTTTTTCTGAAATTATTTTTAATAATTCGAGGATAATATTATTTTGGGTAATAATTATCCTATTTGGCACTCTTGGTGCAATATATTTGGTGATTCTCATATTATCTGCAGTAAGCTAGGCAATATAATCTTGCAATCTTTCAATTGCAGTGGTATAATCTCTATTGGGGGCAGGAGTATCTCCACTCATAGTCCAAACAATCTTTTAGTCAAAACTTCAAGTTGATCTATCTTAGAATCAATGATTTTAATTCTTTGTTTAAAATCTTCTGATTCTTTTTCTCTTTGAAGCCTTATCTTTTTAGCTTCATTTTCTAATTTTTCTAATTTAGATAATGTTTGTTTTTTAATATCTTATGGTTCTTTCATCTTTAGCTGAGTAATTAATTCTCTAATATCTTCCTTTGAAGGTATTTTGGATAAATTAATCACTGGTATTTTGTTTTTATATTCTTCAATCTTTTGATTGATATAATCTAAATTTCTTATAATCTGTGAGTTATCATCTTTTAAATTTAATCTAAGCTCAATATCCTTTAGTATGAGATTTTTCTCACCTATACTATTAGCTAAAATTCTAAGAATCTTTTCAACTGTTTCCCAATCTTTCTTTAGATTTTTTGATAAACTTATCAAAAGATCAATCAAACAGTTTATTTGATCTGGAATATCTTCATACTTGTTACTATGCAATTTATGCCTAAATTGCATAGAACAGAAATGACATGTAACCTTATATTTATCTAAAGAGGTAATCTTTAAACCAGTTGTACTAACTATCTCAAGACCAAGATATTCCAATTTCTTTAATTCAGACATTAAAGATACTCGAATGTTTTTGGTAAAATCTTTGCATATGGGCATCTGGAATAGGTAAACTATAAGTAAACTTTTCTATATACTTATCTATAATTTTATCAAAATCTAGATAAATATCTCCATAAGAAGATATAGCTTTTTCATAAATGATATCTTTAACATGCAAAGGTAAAATATGCAAATCTGATGAATTATCATAGATAATATATCTACAATACTCATTAAAAATATCACGAAGACAATCTGGTTTAGGCAAATGTTTGTGTTGAAGTATACGTAAATTTGGGATTTTTACTGTTCACGTGAATAGTAAAAACAACTTTTATTGTTCACGTGAACATTATTATGCTATTGTTTTTATTCTATTTTCTATTTCTAATGTGGGAGTCTTGCTACATAAGTTTTGGGAGTTTTTTTAGAAAGCATAGTTTCTATTTCTATTTTGGTGGTAGTTTCTATTTTCAGAACTTTCTATTTTAGGAGTTAGGAAGTTACTAAAGCTGTAATTTTTTGTTTCCTTTTTTCTAGAGGACAATTACTTGTCTCTCAAGTTGTATTAGATTCATTTAGAAGCTATAAATAAAAGGGCTCTGTGATTCTAGACTCTTTAGCTAAGAATCATAGGCTTTTCTACTGGTTCTTCATCTTTCTTCTTCTCTTCTTCTTCTTCTCTCTTTTCTCTGTTCAGGTTCAACTGCTATTTTGATTATTTAAAGCTTGTTTTTTAACATGGTATCAGAACTTTTTTGAATCAAAATAGTGTTGTTCTCAATATTCTCTTTTGAAAATTTTTTTTTCCCTCCTATTTTCCTTGGTGTGCAACCACCTAATGCTGTATATTATAAACTGTTAGATTAGATATTCACGTGAATTGATCTTTTCTACCTATTACCTTACTCTTACACGTTCTAGAACTTGGATACCTTTGTTACTTCTTTTTTTTGCTGCAAACCTTTTTTTTTCTTTCTCCTATTCAGTCCTTAGGTTGCAGAAATTTTTTTTTTTGGTGCTCATTCTACTTCAAGTTTTGGGGCGGGCGGCGCAAGGTGAGCCCCAGGGGGCGCCCCCCGGGCCCCCCCGGGGGCTTCGGGCCCTTATTCTACTTCAAGTTTTGGAAAACTGATTTGAGTGATATCTACCTCAATTTAATGTCTTCACTTACACGTGACTCAATCATGAGTACGGCTTAATCAAAAGGATCTCAAGGAGATCATGTAAACGTTCAAATTACATCTATCAAGCTCAAGGTAGTTCTAATTACTTGTTGTGGTCACAAGCGGTTTGGGTGTACATACTTGCAAATGGTAAGCTTAAGTTCATTGAGGATGAACCTCCTGCTGAAACTGACAATTCCTATTTTAGTTGGATCCAAGATGATGCAATCATCAAAATTTGGATGTGGAATAGTATGGAACCTGATATTGCAGCGAATGTTATGTTCCATAAGACTGCAAAGGGAATATGGGATGATTTGCAAGAGACTTATTCCCAAGCTAAAAATATGACTCGGATTTTTAGTATTTATGAAAAGCTATTTCAATTTCAGCAAGCTGACAAGTCTCTGCAGGATTATTACAACTCCTTTAAAGGCATGATGGAGGAGTTGAATGTCTTTCAACCTCTCACCACTGATATAGAGAAGCTTAAGGCCCAACGGAATGAATTTTTTGTGTCTAAGTTTCTTGCAGGATTGAACCCTGAACTGAAATTTGTCAAAGGACATCTTCTTGTTGGTGAGCATGTTCCTACTCTTAGTGAAGCATATTCTAGACTTCAACGTATTGCCTTGCCTGAAGGGAGTTCTCCAGAAAAAGTTCTAAAGGAAAAAAATTCAGCCTTCACTACCTCTCGTGGAAGGGAACATGGTCGTGGTTCAGGGGGAGTTAACAAGTCTTTTGGAGGTCGTGGTGTTCAACTGTCGATAAGACATCTCGACTTTGTACTCATTGCGGTAAAACAGGGCACTTTGTGGAAGCTTCGTTGGGTCAAACATGGAAAACCAAAGTGGGCCAAGCACCTTGCCAATCATGTCGTTTCTGATGGTGGTACTGATACTATAGCAAACAACGATAGTGGTTTTGGATCTTCTTCAAGGGACTTGTCTAAGACTCTAAGAGATGATGTATGCCAAATCCTTTGCTGATTGCAAAATATTGAAACTGGCGCTTCCACATCCACTAGTACTTCTAGTGCCACACTTTCTCATGCAGGTAACACATCACTTCTCACTTCTACTCCCACCCTTTGGATCATCGATTCAGGGGCAACTTCCCACATGACTGGTAAGTCATCACTTTTTAGCTCCTTTTCTAAATCTACCACTAAAAATTCTGTTGTTATAGCTAATGGGACTTCCACACCTATTCTAGGCTCTGGAAGTGTTTCTCCTACACCTTCTCTTACTTTATCATCCGTACTTCATGTTGCTAACTTTCCTTTTAACTTATTATCTATTAGTCAATTAACTAAAGCACTAAACTGCTCTGTGACTTTTACTCCCACTTATTATGTTTTCCAGGATCTTCACACTAGGAAGACGATTGGTGGAGGGTGTGAAAGGAACAGACTCTACTATCTAGACTATGCTACCCCTATTGCTGATGTTTCTGATGATTGTGTAGATGCTCTCCAGTGGCACTATCGTTTAGGCCATCTATCTTTACCTAGATTAAATTATTTCCTTCTTTTAAATCAGTGTCTAGATTAAATTGTGAAGCGTGTGAGTTAGGGAAGCATCATCGTGCCACCTATCCTCCACGCTCTATCTCTCGTAGTGAGTCCTTATTTTCTCTTGTTCATTCCGATATTTGGGGCCCTTGTAGAATTAGTAATAGGCATGGTTTTCGATATTTTATTACTTTTGTGGACGATTTCTTCCGTCTTACATGGTTGTATCTTTTAAAGGATCGGACAGAGTTCTTAACTACATTTAAAAGTTTTATTCATGAAATTCGGACTCAATTTTATCTTCCTATTAAAATTTTTCGATCTGATAATGCTTTAGAATATGTGCAACATGATATATATTCTAACCTGTGTGATTCTCTTGGAATGATTCATCAAACCAGTTGTTCATTCACTCCCCAACAAAATGGAGTGGCTGAACGCAAAAATCGTCACCTCTTGGAGGTTGCACGTGCTATTTTGATTTAGATGAATGTTCCCAAGAGTTACTGGTGTGATGCGGTTTTGATTGTTGGTCATTTAATTAACCGCATGCCTATGCCTTTGCTTTATGAAAAATCTCCTTTTTCAATTGTTTTTCCCAATAGAGAACCGTTTTCAATTCCACCCAAAATTTTTGGTTGTGTGTGTTATGTTCACATACCACATCCTTTGGATAAACTTCCCCCTGTTCTATTAAGTGTATTTTTCTTGGGTACTCACGTACTCAAAAAGGTTTTCGCTGTTATGATCCGGTTCTTCGCAAACAATTTACAAGTGCGGATGTGACCTTTTTTGAAGACACTCCTTATTATCTTAGTCAATCTGTGTTTGTTGAAAACTGTGTTTTGGATGATACTCCTCCTATTCCCTCTTTAGTTCCTTCCACTAGCAATGTTCCTCTACAGGTTTAACAGCGAAGACATAAGTTGGCAGAACATATTGTGGATAGTAGAGTTCCTCCTAACAATATTAGCGGCTCTCCTTTAGTGGAGCCTGAAGCTGGCCCTACGGATGTTCCTTCTTCATCCTCTCCACCGGCGGATTCTTCTAGTGGAGATCCCACTCCGCCTTCAGATGACTTACCAATTGCTTTAAGGAAAGGTACTCGTACTTGCACTTTACACTCTAACATTGTTTATCCTATTTCCAATTTTGTTTCTACCTCTCATCTCCCTCCTAGCTTTCGTTGCCTTGCTTTGTCTATGTCTACCGTTCATATTCCAACCCATTATACCGAAGCTCTTAAAATTCCTGGCTGGAAAGCCGCTATGGATGTGGAAATGGATGCTTTACATTCTTGTCATACATGGTCTTAAGTCAACTTACCTCCTGGGAAAGATGTGGTCCACTGTCAATGGGTGTATACTATTAAGTACCATTATGATGGTACGGTTGAAAGGCTCAAGGCTCGCTTGGTGGCTAAGGGTTGTACACAAACATATGGTGTAGATTATTTTGAGACTTTTTCTCCTGTGGCAAGACTTAATTCTGTCCGTGTCTTGATATCTTTGGCTGTGAATTATGATTGGCCTCTTTTTTAGCTTGACATAAAAAATGCATTTTTATATGGTGATCTTCATGAAGAAGTTTACATGGAGCAACCTCCAGGGTATGTTGCTTAGGGGGAGGACAATGTTCGTGTTTGCAAGCTTCATAAAGCGATTTATGGACTCAAATAGTCTCCAAGGGCTTGGTTTGAGAAATTTAGCAAGACTGTGGAGTCTTTTGGTTTTGTACAGTGTTATTCTGATCACGTTATGTTTGTTAGACGGCAGGGTGATTGTGTTGTCATTATGGCCGTTTATGTTGATGATATTGTCCTTTCAGGCAATGATGTTGATGCAATCCATATAGTTAAGGCACACTTACAAAAATCTTTCCAAACCAAAGATTTAGGTGATCTACAATATTTCTTGGGGATTGATGTGATCCACAGTAAAAAAGGAGTAAGTTTGTCACAAAGAAAGTATGTGTTAGATCTTTTGACTGAGACTGGCATGCTTGCTTCTAAACTTAGCGACATTCCCATAGATCCTCAGTTGAAGTTAGGACGTGATGATGGTGACTTGTTAGATGATGTCCATTGTTACAGGAGTCTTATTGGGAAACTTATTTATTTTATTTACTCGTCCTGATATTTCTTATTCTGTTGGTGTGTTGAGTCAATTTATGCAGTCTCCTAGGAAGGCCCATTGGGACGCAGCGATGAGAGTGCTTCGGTACCTCAAGAGTGCGCTCGGAAAAGGGCTCATCTATCGACCAAATCGGAGTATGGACTTGGTTGCCTTTTCTGATGCAGATTGGGTTGGATCCGTCATTGATCGTCGGTCAACCACAGGTTATTGTACTTTTCTTGGTGGAAATCTTGTGACTTGGAAGAGTAAGAAACAGTCCACCATTGCTCGATCTAGTGCTGAAGCTGAGTATAGGGCTATTGCCCACACCACTGCTGAATTGATGTGGCTTCGTTCATTGTTAGAGGAAATAGGATTTCCAGTTTTTGCCCCTATGAAAATGTTTTGTGATAATCAGGCAGCCACTTACATTGCTAGTAATCCAGTGTTCCATGAGAGAACGAAGCATATAGAGGTAGATTGTCACTGTGTCTTATGCAGTCAAGAAGAAGCTTATAGCAACTCCTTTTGTGAGCTCTACTGACCAACTAGCTGATTTGTTCACCAAAGCTCTATTCAGACCAAGTTTTCAGTCTATCTGTTGCAAGCTGGGCATAGGAGATTTGTATGCTCCAGCTTGAGGGGGAGTGTTGAAGTATACGTAAATTTGGGAATTTTACTGTTGGAATTTTTACTATTCACGTGAACGTTCATTCGTTTCACGTGAACAGTATTATGCTATTGTTTTTATTCTATTTTCTATTTCTAATGTGGGAGTCTTGCTACATAAGTGTTGGGAGTTTTTTAGAAAACGTAGTTTCTATTTCTATTTTGGTGCTAGTTTCTATTTTCAGAACTTTCTATTTTAGGAGTTAGGAAGTTACTAAAGCTGTAGTTTTTTGTTTTCTTTTTTCTAGGGGACAATTACTTGTCTCTCAAGTTGTATTAGATTCATTAGAAGCTATAAATAAAAGGGCTCTGGGATTCTAGACTCTTTAGCTAAGAATCACAGGCCTTTTCTACTGGTTCTTCATCTCTCTTCTCTTCTTCTTCTCTCTTTTCTCTGTTCAAGTTCAACTGCTATTTTGATTATTTAAAGCTTGTTTTCTAACAGTTTGTACACAGCCAATCCATCTATCATGTGAAAGAAACATGAATAAATTTGGAACATAATCTTATAATTAACTTGGAGCTCGTTTCATTTATCAAGATATGAAGAAATTATTACACAGTTCCACAAGAAACGAAACTGATATGATACCATTTTATGGATAGGGGTCTATGCAAATAAGGTATATATATATAGTTTTGTTTGTTCTTTTTTCAGTTTCTGACCTGAAGTTTACTGACTCTTCTGTCCAATTTTCATAACCAGAAGAAGTCTGCCAGGTTCAGAAACTACATAATTGTTTCTCAAATATCAGTTTTCTAACCTTCTGGACCTATGGTTTCTAACTTACATCTATTTTTCATCAAATAAACTGTTGGCTATTATCTTCTTTGGTACCAATTAGGTTTTCTGTTTAGCATTTCTATACCCAGCTGTCAATAATTCCTATCCCAGCACTACTTAATAAATCTGATGGGAGATTTGAAGCTTGTATTTTCTGTTCTATCAATTTTCAAATTTGGTTTTTATTTCTGGACATTTCTAATATCAAATATCTATGTTACTGTTTTTGGTTGTTTCTAGTTTAGGTTATTTAGGAGTTGTGAATATGGTTCTTTTCATTTTGAAAGTTACTAATTCTATCTCTGGTCTATATTCTGGGCCTAAATATTTTTAAATATGATTGTCAACTTTCTGTCTAAAATTTTGGGGTTGTCATCAATTCCCAATAGACCATTCAAACAAGCTCTCATAACCATCTGAACTGTTTTTGTTGGATTCTATTAGGAGTCTAATAAGAGTTTGTATAGGAGTTAAATTAGAGTTTGCATTCATGTAAACTTCTATTCCTTGTAATAGTCTACTTTCCACTTTATTATAAATAAAGGGCTTGAGATCATGGATCAATAAGCCATTCTACTACAATCGTTTCTTTCTACATGGCATCAGAGCCTAAGTTCGATTGAAGAATTTTTTCCTTCTGCAAAACCCATCGCAGATTTTTTGCAGATTTTCTCTTTCTTCTGCTACCGTAAAACCAATCGCAGTTGCAGAATTTTCTGCAACCATCGCAGGATTTTCTGCCTGTAATACCATCGTGGCTCTTTCTTTTGCAAATTGCAGAACTTTTTCTACAACCATCACAGGATTTTTCTGCAACTATCGCAGACATTCAAATTCCTCTTTTTTTCTGCAACTATCGCAGATATTCAAATTCAGAAATTTTCTGCACCTATCGATTCTTCGGTTTTGGACGAATCTGCCACCGCAGAACAAGAAAAAGGAGGGAAGAAGAGAAAGGAACCTCCTTATACCATCACCGCTGCATCTCTTATCGAGCCGTAAGCCATCGAAATTCCTTGAATTTTTTTTTCACCCATCGTTTTTTCGCATACCATCACCGCTGCATCTGCACCCATCGCAAACCCTCGCAACCCCGATTCTGTTTTTTCGGTTCTTCAATTCCACCCCATCGCAAACCCTCGCAACCCATCTCCTTTTTTTTCTGTTCTTCGGTCCCCCGCCTACATGGGTTGATTAGGGAGACCGGAAGAGGAGAAGGAGAAGAGAAACACCATCGCTGCTGCTACTTGCTTCGTCTCCAGCTTTTGGGACTTCAGAAGAAGAGAAACGAATCGATCAACCGGTAAACAATAAATCTTGGTCGAACCATATTTTGGTTCTCTCCAACTTTAGACCATATTTTGGTTCTCTCTAAATTTAGACCAAACCGACCATTGCATATTTGGCCAAACCATATTGTTATTTTGTTTCTTATAATCTGCTATTCGTTGGAAATTGTCCGAGTTGTTTGGCTATTGCATTCTGCGCGTTTGTTACTTGAAGGGTGGACCAAGAATTGCGGATAATTTTGTCAACATGACAACTATTGATGATACTATCGCTCCCACTGATTCGAATATTTTTCCACTTTTCATTCTCTTTCGGTAAGATTTGCGGCACAAATTACTTGATCTGGTCTCGATCCGCTTACCTGACTATTCTTTGGAAGAGGACTAGTTGGATACATTACGGCACTACTATCAACTATCAAACCCACTACCGCGGTGTTTTCAGATAAATGGATATCAACGACTCTCTTATTATGTCATTCTTTTTGAATTCCATGCATCCAAATATTGCCCGGGTTTACCTATTACTTGATCTGCAGCCCAATCGAAGGCTACTCTTAACATATGGACGGTTGGGGAATGATGCACGTGTTTATCAGCTACGAAAGAGCTTCATGAGACTACCCAAAGGAACTAACTGTGGCCCACTATTATGCTGAGTTGCGATCTCTTTGGCAAGAGTTGGATCATTACGGGGATTATCACCCCACTAATCTAGATGATGTGGCGACATATAAGAGTACATTGATAAGATTCGAGTATATGACTTCTTGGCGGTTTGAACGTGGAGTACGATCGATCGAGAATGCAAGTCTTAAGTCGTTCTCCCTTTCCTACACTAGAGCAGGTCTTATGCTCTTGTTCAATGTGAGGAAAGTCGTCGATTAGTCATGCTTCATACTCCTATTATGGAGAAATCAGCTTTACGGATCTGTTCGCACTAAATCCGATCCGGCTAAGGAGATTGTCAAGTGTGAGCACTTGTCACAAACCATATCATACCAAGGAAAATTGTTGGAAACCCATGGGAAGCATACTGATTTTGAGCAAAACGAGCACAAAGACAGGGAAGACCAAAGACTAATCTTTCCGAGACGGTTTCCACCACACCCTCTCGCAGCGTTGGTTTTCGCGGGAGGAGTTCACTACTCGCGACGTATATGCGATCTTCTCACGATACACCTCGACCATTGCTTCCTCTACTACCCCTACCAACTCCTACCTAGCTACTTCGGGATCCTGGGAAGGAGATTGGTCGTGGTAAATGGACTTTATTTGCTCGAGCCGATTGGAGGATCTACTTCGCTTTGACCATCTTCTAATCCGGTCCATTCGGTAATATCGACCTTCATTAGTGGCACCGTAGGCTCGGTCAACCCCCTTTCAAATTTTGTCATTTTCTCAGATTTGTTTTCCGATACTTTTATCTTACCATTACAATTTCTTCCTTTCCAAGTTTCCCCATTGGAATTTCCTTTGTTATTATCTTCCCACGGTAAAGCTACCGTGAGGGGGAGATTGAAGATGTCTACAATTCAAAGCCTTTCATGTAGACTTCCTTATGCAGAATTTGATCTTTGTTACCTTTGAAAGTTTGTCCCTTACCTTCGCAATCTTCCACTTTGGAGATCTAACATTGCTATGGTGCTATCTTTTTGACTCTGCGAACTTGATCTCCGTTAACCCGGAGATTTGCCCCTTAACTTGACATCTTCCCTTCGGAGATCTAACCTTGCAAAAGACTTGTCGTTTGACCTTTGCGGAACTGATCTCTATTACCTTCGGAGTTGTCACTTATCTTGACAAATTTTCCCCTACCTTTGGAGATTGTCCCTTGGCAAACTTTCCCTTTAAAGATCTAACATTGCTACAAATCAAAACTTTCACTTTGGCTGTTTTACCCTAGCTATTGTTACCCCAAAAATATATTTTCCTTCAGATTTGTGCAGAAATTTAGTCTTCTCAACATTTGAAGATTCTACTTTTTTACTTGGGCGTTCTTCCTTGGAGACATAAAGTTGCGGTAAAGATGAGGACAAATCAAATGGAAGTCTATAAGGCGACGTAATCTATAAGTTTGAAGATCAAATTGCGGATGTTTACCGGACGGTGTTTTATACTTTTTTGGTTAAGTTGGACATGTGTGATATCCATGCCTCAACTTGAGGGGGAGTGTTGGATTCTATTAGGAGTCTAATAAGAGTTTGTATAGGAGTTAAATTAGAGTTTGCATTCATGTAAACTTCTATTCCTTGTAATAGTCTACTTTCCACTTTATTATAAATAAAGGGCTTGAGATCATGGATCAATAAGCCATTCTACTACAATCGTTTTTTTTTTGCTTTTGTTTTTTTTTTTTTAGGGCTTTTCCTCGGGTTTGGTTCCTAATCCTGTGTTTCTTGATTTACATGAGGTTTTCTCACTGTGATCCCTTAGGTAATTAGACAGACCCATTAGAACCCCAGTGTCATGGGAAAGATGGCAAGATGGGAAAGTTCTGTGCCAAGATGAGTACCCTAAGGAGGAGGTGTTGGTTGTTCATATAAATATTAGTATGGTAATTAACCAGTAACAGTAACAGTAACAGTCAGGTACTCCCAGAGCATTCCATCATAGCAAAGTAAAACAAGATTTCCTTGCCACCCACTGGGTCTGTGACAATACCAATAATTGAGGAGCAACCTGCCAATATTCCATACAGAATCATCTCCGTTGCTACAATACAATCAAATCTCACAGAAATCTTGATTAAACAGAGTTGAGTGAGGACTATCTACATCCATCTTCTAACTCTAGGGTAGCCCCAAGAGCATGCATCTTTGATAAGAATCACTTGATTCTCTTCCAAGGGTGTTCAAACAAGACCAGAATCCATGTTCTTATTCCAAACAACCATAATGTTTAGAGAGGACTATCTATACTTCCATCCTCAAATTCTAAGAGCTAACGAAAAGCATGCACATTTGATGAGAAGCTGATTCCCTCAAAAAAGTGTTCAATCAAGAACACACTTCATCTTCTTATTCAAAACAATCAATTATTATAATTGTAATTATTTTATTGAAATAATCATGTGTTGTACACCAGTCAACAAGAAACAGTAGATAAGAAAAGTATGAACAATTGAAGAAAAAATTACCGCTTTACTAAGAGATTCTGTGAGCTCTCCCTCATGGGCAGTGTTTTCTATTATTGGGACTACAAGCTCATCATAATAACCATGCCCATCAATTCCTTTAATCATCTCCATATGAGTAATCTAATAATCAACAGGAAACTCAAAGTAAGCAAAAGATGAGGATGCATATAGAAGGTCGTCTGAAGACTATAAGTGAACAAAGGCAAGGACATACAGTTTGAACTTCCAATAACATGCAAGGAGGAAAGATCAAACAATCAAACAAAATTACAAAAAGGTAAAGAAGCTTTTTGAAAATAAAATAGCAGCATCATGATCAAGCAGTTCGTGTGGTTTGAAACCTAGTTATTACATCTTGCAGACAGTACAGACTACAGAGAATCTAAAGATTCAGCTTCCAAAGGGATAGGAAATGAATTGAGAAGAATGAATCAGTGACATTAGCATTACAAAGTAACTAAATTAAAATCAGAAACAGCAGAATTGAACTAGATGCAGTATTTGAAAAATTAAAAGCAGATCCATCCAACTTCAATCTATGATTAGATGCTTTAATGAAGTAAATACTAATCTAAATGCAACCACTGCTCATGGCACTTTATACATCAAATACATGCATAATCGTTGGGGGTGTACATCCTATAGGGACCCAAACCCATCCCACTAGTCAAGTTTCAGCTAGAAACAAGCATATTAAGTGGAAATGGTTGAAAAGTTAGTTAAAACTTACAAGAATGCATACTTCATAATAGCGTGACTAAGGCACTTTTGCAATGCTCAGTCACTTTAGACTCACTTATGAGGCACATCCCCTGATTGTTTGGTGCTGAAACTTGACACTTAAGACTGGTACCCATACTTCCTTAATATGGGCCATCCATGTCGGCCACATGACAAAGTGGAGCTGTCTAAATTGTGGTTGGTAGTTGGTGGAATGTAGACAGAGCCCATAATTGAAATCAGAAAAGTTCTATATATGTTGAAACTAGCAACAGATGCAATCTCCCTAAGGCTTCTCTTGTTTTCTCCAATCAACTAATCAAGTACAGTTCTTATGACTTCACTTCCAAAATATCGAGACTCAAACTTAATATAATCGTAGGAGCGATTTGTATAGGTTCTTGAATGATAAAAGGAGTTGCCCTTATCTGATGCTTACAAAGTCCCAGCTAGTAACTCAGTAGTAAGTCAAGCCTCTCCCTAGACAATAGGTGCAAGAAACCTCTTAATAACACTAAGAAAAAACATAACAAACCATCTGTAACGAAGACTATCAAAAACCTTTACCCATGAAACCTAAATACAAGCATAAACTAGGGTTAAGGTTTGTACCAACTGGTCAACATAAAAAATCTCCGTTAATCATACTATTGCTTTCAGAATGGTCTGGTACTGTATAGGCCATAGGGGAGACACTTGTGAGTTAGTACATGAGTTGGTTGCTATACCACGAGCATAGAGCAAAAGGGCCAAGAAAACCATAGTTAATACTTCTAATGCTCATACATTTTCCAAGTTGTGGTATTGAGTTCAACTAATTCTTTCTAAAGATTTGATAAATGAAATAAAATGGATGCACAAAATGTTGTCCCAACAGCTGCTTGGAATACACTAATATTATAAGACAGCACTTTAAAGACCGACAAAACAGATGTGAAAGAATCATCCACTCAGTTTGGAAGCAGCTAACAGGGGAAATGGAGTAAAAACTAACAAAACTGGACTCGTTTTTCATATGCAGAGCAACATAGAACTCTGCCCTTGAATGCATTCCTCATGGTAAACATAAGAAGCCTGGGAATCCACTCTTCCTTAAATCTTATTATTCATCATCTGGACAAAGTTTTGTTCCTTCATCCTTTTTCAATACAGAAACTGGACATGAGAAGTTAACCCTATAGGTCTTTATTAGTTATTTTATAGCCATTCGACCTTCTTTTTCATCTTTGAGAATGTGGATAACACATAATCAAAAATTATGGGGAGGATGAAGGTTGAAAATGGTATTTTCACTAAATCACATAGCTATTTAAGTCGTTAAACTTGCAGAAAAGGCCTTAAACCAAGTTCCTTGGGAATCCCCTCCGAAGCAGTTTGAAACAGAGTTTTACTAACTCATAGAATACTTAATGTGGTTTATGAGGTAAATTGCCATACAATGTTCTATCTTTGCCTTAGGTTAAGTTTCCCTCCCAGGCAATCCAAGCTCATCAAAAGACTAATACCTGAAACGAAGCTTAATTAAATATTAATGCTATAGCACCTTACAGGAGTTGACTGCCTTAAAGAATCATGCCATATAGCATCAAATTAAGCTATTGAACTTAAAAGAAAGGGTTCCCTGAAAGGCAGCATGCACAGAATCATCAGAAGGGGCAGAATTCCCATGATGCTGCCTTTCTTGTTCTTTACCCTACATTTAATTTGGGGAACAGAAGACCACCTGGCCTTGTGCTCAGCATGCAACCACCTCGACAAAATTGCCTTTGAGACAGCTGGAAATTCTGCATGGGACAAAGAGGTCATTTCTAAGATCCCCAAAGCAGTTACTTGTCTAGGCATGGGTCTGGGTAGAATTCTTTCTTCTGTTTAATATATAGCCAGGAAAAAATAAATAAAATCCTATCCCCATGTTCAAAAAAATAGTTGCAGTTAAGGTGAAAAATTCCCTCTAAAAAAGCATGCTGCTTTCAAGACAGCAGTGACATCATAAATAATTTTTTTATGGCAAATCATCATTTGCTTCCTCAAATGAATATCATGTCTACAGATTATTATAAGTGACTTAAGGTTGATTGTTTATTAAGGATCCCTAAGCATTAAATGACGGTCGTGCAACCATCCTTCAGGCTGCAATTATTAGGAACTTCAATGTCACATCTCTTGCTTCAGCTCTTCGACAGAAAGGAAGAACTTCATGATTTATCATCTTAAGTATGCAGGTAGTGAACAAAGGTATATTCTATTCCAAAAGGAGCCAGAAAAAAACAACTTGATAAACTAGCATAGAAGTATGAACATATGTCATGAAAGACGAGATGGAAACAGTCAACTTCCTAATAGTCAGAGAAAAAATAATTACTCGAAACTCCTTTGAGGATGGTTTGATCATTGTCACAAGACAAGACTCCATCCCATGACTGTGAATGACAGCTCCAGCATTCCGCATCAGATAAGCCTGGTAAGAGTGGACAATGATTGGTTATAATTGATGCTTGTGCAGATATCCAAAAAGATGTAGATAATCAAACCATCATAGTTGTGGTCATTTCATCCAAGGAAAAACACAGAGATTTCAGAGAGGAAGGTGTATAGTTAACTAAATACACCCGTAACCTCTGAAATGAGAGAAAGCTTTTCATTTTTACATATGCTACATGATAACTGAAAGTTGATGGGGGCAACTAAGTTCATTTTTCCATATCAAAGAAAGAATAGCACGTGAAGAAAAAACTGATTCAAGATTTGATGCCAGAGTTTAGATACTTAGTAATACAGTGCAGCTCTATGTGTGGAACAAATACTCCAAAACAGATAACTCTCCCCCATAAAAAATTATTAAATTCTATTTGTCAGCAAATCTTAACAAAATTACACATCTCCAGGCAAATTTATTTTTCAACAATTCAGGCATTAGGTAGCATTTACTTCAATTATCAGGAGAGAAAAAAAAAGGAGAAACGAAGCAAAGTTAAATTTTAATCACTTGAAACGGAGAAGCAAGACTAAACTTCCAGAATATGTCTCTGATTATTCTGCTAATTTTTTCTTTCTAAATCAAATAAAAAAAAATAACTTTCTGAGTTCAAATTTTCCCTGTTCACCCGGAAATCTGTATATGAATGAAGACGAGAAAGTACATCACCATTATGCAACAAACGGCCATAACAGAGGTCGCAGTGACTGAGGCATATCCCATTTGACAGAAAACATAGTATGATAAGAACCCAAAAAGAATTGTGTATTGGTAGCTGAAACCACTATGCCGTAAACCCCAGCTGAATATTTCCATGAAGTTTTTTTTTTTCTTTTTTCCTGAACAAATATACGATTCTCGCCTTCGGTTACTTGCGCAAAAGCCACGGATCTCATTTAAATTCATAATGGAATACAGCTGAGAACTCCATTCCCTTTATCAGTCTAAAATACACCACATCAGCTTGAATAGGAATAGTAGCAAAAAGTACAGTACTAAACCGCAACACAATCGAAACGGATTAGAAAGAGGGGAGGTGGAAAAGAGGGAAATTGTGTAAACCTTCATGAAGAGGGGAGCACAGTCGGTACACTTGGGAGGCTTGTTGGGATAAGGTTTAGGAGAAGGAGCAGAGAGAATAGACCCAGATGAAGAAAGAACATACATATCTTCCGGAGACATCCTCTCCTTCTGAACACCTACAAATGCATTGAACGTCGAAATTGCGAACAGTCATAAGCGATAATAACAGAACGGAACTCGAAAACAATAGATGACGAGAAATTAAGGAGGGAGAACCAAGATACCAGAAGGGGACATGACGATGATCTGCTGAGACTTGGGAATGGACTCATCGTGGACCTTGATGGTGATGCTGCCACCGGTGCCTGTCACCCATCCCTGATTGTAGAAGTGACGGCAAAGTTCCGCCACCAGCTCCTTTGTTTCCTTTACAAGATTGTTTTCCAGGTATGACTGACAAACACCGTTAGCGGCGGCGGCGGCCGCTCCTGTCGCCATTTTTTCTGGTGGAGTAGTTAGCAGCAGTGAGAAATAAACAGTGATCGTTCTTGGCTGTGCAAGGGATAGAGATTATTAGCGTAATAATCGAACAACTTTTTTATTAATTATCTATGTTTAATCCATCTATTTAATACCAAACCGAATCCTATACTGTTTTGAAGCATATTTTCTCTCTCATACCAGTCACGTGGAAATTCTTCCAAATGACAATGGTGGAGTGAGGACTGAGAATCTCTTCCCTGTGAGAATTTCTCCACTAAAAGTAGAATGCTTTTTGGGAAAGAAAAAGTTGAAATAATCGGCACGTTTATATTAATTTTTAACCTCAAAATTTATGAATTTTACTTTTGGACCCCTCCAAGCCTCCAAGGTGCTCCTCCAAGTAATGTATCTTCCCAATCACCGTTTCTTTTAAAGTTTTTTCACATACACCTCCTCCAAATAAATCTAAAATTTTGAAAGCCACTTCAAAAAGTAAACCTTACAAATAGATCCCTAAGCGTTAACCCAACATGAATAACAGAGCTGAGTCGTCTCATAGTTAGCCGGATTTTAATTGGCCCGACCCAACCTGAAAGAGGTTCGCGTAATTCGTCACTCGTGTGTCCTAGGAAGCGGAAATGAAACTCCCAACCCTCAATCTATCTATCTATCTATCTATCTATATCTATCAGATAAAAACACAGCAGCTTCTACCTTCAACTGAGCTCGGTTTCATGTGAATTCACAATGTCGAAGGGCTCTGACCGTTTCGTGAGATCGTTGAAGCAATTCTGTGATGTTCGTTATAAAATATTCACGGCTCGTTATGGCCACCAGTTGATTGACATCTTCGAGTTCCCGATTAAGCTCGTTTTATCCCCTTTCACACTCGCTTATGATGTTGCTGGTTCTGCTCCTCGTGGATTCGGCGTTCCCGAGTTCATTTCAAATCTATCCTTTTCTGCTATCTTTGTGAGTTCCTCTATTTGACACCGATTAACATGTAACTTTTGAAGCTGGTTTCTCGATTGCACTTGGCTAATGATTTATTTCTTTGTTACCGTGGATAGGATACTCATTCTTACTGAATTCTTGCATCTGAGGGCTATCCCTCCTTTCAAATAAACAAACTTGAGTGTGACACTATTCGTTGCTTGTTTATAGCTCATCCGTTTGTTCCATGGAGACTTTACTACCAATGTTGGTTAAATTCTTGTGTTTATTATTTCACTGACGCCCCTTATCTTAATGACTCAGTATGTATATCTGTGTCTCTGAGTGGGTTTTGTTATTTTTTACTTCTTGTTTGATATTTTGTTACTGAGCATTCGATTAAATGAGTCAACATCCTGAATATTTATCTACTGATACAAGGGTATGTTGGTTACTTGGTTTTGCTGCTCCTTGGGAGTGGAATAGAACTCATTCTCTTAGCTTATTGATGTTTATCTTTTGATTTATTGGGAAGAAAAAATGAAAATTTTAATTAAGATGACCAGTGTACACTGTATGTTTTTGAGGAGTATTTGATATATTAATTTGATTTATCTTCTGTTTAGAATAAGGTCTGAACAACGAGAGCTTTTACTTAACAAAGGGATAAACTAACCTACTAGCCTAAGCTTAGCTAAGATACTAAAGGGTATTGAAAACCATACACAAAGAGAACCTATGTCACTGCAGGATGTGGCCCAAGCTATGTGTGGCTGTATGCTTATGTAATGTCTGTAGTGCTACAATTTGGAGGAATTGCAGTTGCGCATGATATTATTGCAGCCGAAGATTCTTGTAAATGTTTGTTCGGCTATTGGATGATATCTCTTGTTTGATTTATTTGTCATGCTTGTATGTATATCAGAATTGAATTCCAAAGAAAAATCATTGCTTTGAGGTACTGCAGTAGTTTTGACAACCTTCAATATATTGTCACATCATGCACATTCTGTGGATTGCATGTTTTTCTTATTCAGTTAAGATGATATTTTCTTGATATTGACAATTTGATATGTCTTAATTTGTTTTTGGAGCTGTTTATGATATCTTTATTCTTTACCTGTAGTGTTCACATTTTGCTAAGTGACGAACAACTATGAAAATTCCAGTTTGCCCTTTTATGTGTTGCATAGATTCTTGATTGTTTCCCTTGGTTTTCCAGTTTTCTAATGAATCCACAGATAAAAATTATCTAATGTTTGCTCGCACCATTGATATTAACATGTATCTTAGCAAACAAATGCTGAATTCCCTAAGGGCTGATTGCAGGCAGTTGCAACGCTTGGTACTTATGATATTGCCTTCGAGATGGTGAGGAAGGTTGTTTGCCAAAGGTGCTTATCAACACATTTGACCTATTCCTTGATTCATATTTTTGTCAGACTGTTCTTCATTTACCAGATTTCAACTTTTTGGTGGCTTCTTCTCTCTGTGCATCAAACATTTCTTCCCATATTCAATCTTCGTTATATTCTCAACTTTGGCCATGTTCAATAGAGGCCCTTGAATGCTCTAGTAGGGAGGAGCATTTTATTTCAGGACTGAAGGAACTAAAAACGAAAGGGGCAGGCCCAAAATAGCCTTTAGGAGACTTGATGAGAAAAGACATGCATGGCTTAGGTCTTGTATCCAGTAAGATCTTGATTAGAGCTTATTGGAAGACAAGGGTCCATGTAGTCCAATCCCATTTAGTTTGTGATAAGGCTGAGTTGTTCTTATTGCTGTATGTACTTAACTTAAAGTGATGAATTGAAGCTTGGTTAATAGTGTTGTTGGTTGAACTTTGTATATTTTGTATTTCTCATGTCATTTCATCTCAAGATGGTAAATTTTCTTGAGTTTTTTTTATCTATGATTATGCATACAAGAGCATCTGTTCCTCAAACAAATCAACTGCATAATCTCAGTTGTTCTCCTGTGCTAGCAGAATGAAATTGACCTCTTGTCAATTGTCAAAAATGGATTATTTGTTGGGAAAATTGCTCAGTTGTAAGAATATGTTACTCTTGCTTCTTGGCTTGTTATCCGGAAAACGAGAGAATTTGAATAATAGTCTCCCTGGGAAATATGCCATTGTGAAAGATGTCTGATATTATTGGATTTAACCTTCCCAAACTGTGGAGTCATATCAACTGATCTTCGTAAAGTTTCATCGCATTCAATTTACTGAAAATCAAGTTTTTACTGGTATTCATGAAAGATGAATAGTTATTCGATTAAAGTTTTGGATGCACCCTTCTCATTGTCATTTATGTCAAGTGCAGGAATTGCCGGACCTGCAATGGATGGCAAGCAATGCGGTGTACCATGTGTAAAGGAACAGGAAAGGTGCACTATCAAGTGAAAAATTATACCCTGAAAAGGTATCTAGGTCCTGCAAAATTCATGTTTTACTACATGTTTCTGCTTTCTGGTTACTTTTGTAAATTCTATATGCAGAGTGGACACTATATACTTTTCATTACTTAATGCTTAGAACGTTACCTGGTTAGATTCAAAGTTACATTGTATAGGTGAGATATGAGTTTGTATGGAACATCACTGGCAAATGTCATTGAAGTCCAACTTGAAATGTGGGATGAGATCTCAATATGGAAAAGCAGATATAAAATTGGGAAATTTTCAGCACCACCCCCTAAAAGTAATACTGCCCACTGAGTTATCCAATTTAAACCCCCTGTAAAGTTAAGATATATCAAAGACACCCCCTATCATTAGGAAATCACAGTTAAGTGCTGATGTAAGTAAGTTAAATATTTCAGAAGGACAAAAATAACCTTGAAGGAATTTTACCCATGCTTGAGTCATTTTTTACCGTCTGTGACTATTCCTCTCCTAGTCATATATCCTCACAAAGTTTGGAAGACATGCATCACTCATGAATAGTGTTTCTATACTTAGGATGAAGGGATAATATTGGAAATAGATAAGTAAAAACTAACTGAGACTAATGGGTAATAGGGGGTTTGTCTGATAAATTGAATAACTCGGGGTGGCATTAATATTAGGGGGTAACTCAAGGAGTGTGCTGAAAATTTCTCTAAAAATTTTGGGATGTTGAGTTTATTTGGCTTTGGGAAAATGATGTAGAAACATTATCAATAGTCTTCCATTTGTGTATTGCCAAGTATAGTTTGGTACTATGAAGTGCATGACAAGTAGAGTGAATTTGTTGTATGGCATTTGCTAGAATTTTAATAGGCAGAGAATTGTGGCTCTCATAAGTTGATTCGATGGAAGTCCAATATCATCTCAAGCCACAGGAAGTAGACGTAAAATTGTTGAAGATGCTTCTTCTAGCTGTCTTGCAAGCCTGAGATGATTATGTGATATTGGTGGTGAAGTAAGCTTCTCCAGACAAGGTACAGGAAAATATCCCTGCTAACAGTTAATGCTTCAGGAAACAAGATATGGGGAACAATCAATGTTAAGATCTAATACCAGCACTCTTGTAGTTCTTTATATGAGAATTCACTTCTCAATGAAGTCAGTAGGACTGTAGGAGGGCATTTAATTTCCATGATTGTACCTCTTCCATTCTACATCAAACGAGGAACATATCAATATTTACTGAACAAAGAAACACCAATAATTAGTAATGACCTTAAGCTTACTAGAAGCTACAAATATGATCTGTATGTGTCTGGCCCTTCAACAACATGCTAGAGTTCAGTTGCATTTGTGATGCAATCATTTTACACAGCCTATTGAACAGTTAGGTTTTCAAAAATGCTATTGATCACTGAATACTTTAAATTCAAGATATATATTGATATGAACTTCCAATTGATGCCAGGGACATTGCATTTTTTATGCTTTCATGGACTTCATCCTTGTTCCTTAATAGTGAAAGTTCTAGATTGTGAATGTTTTCTACTCTCCCTAGTATTCTTAGACAATTCTTGTCTGTTATAGATAAATTTTTCTTCCATCTGTCTATTTTACACACACATGCACACTTACTTGAGTCTGATTTTCATTTTATTTTATTTTTAGTTTGTCAACCTTTTTGCAGTGGTGAGAAAGCAACAGCTGAGCATGTTGCCAATGCTATTGTTGACAACCGGGCTGAATTGGTACATCATCCTTCTGCCTTTGATCTTCAATTGCCATTGCCCACTAAAGACTGCCCAACATGTACTGGATCGGTGAGTTATACTTAATCCAATAAATATTTGGATTTCCACCATTATATCTAATCTTTAGCGTGAGTGTTGCATGTCCAATACTCCAGTAATCTATCTTACATTCTTTTGATTTCTCATTTCGTTATTGTTGGTCATATTTTGTTTTTAATATGTTTTTCCTTTTTGATCACTTGCAAAGTTACTTATAAGAAAAGTTATAAGCACATGGTGGTAAAAAAAGTGAGACTGTCATGGGAGCATGTATATCAAAGGTCCTTACTTCTTGTTTCTGGTTTGGTAGATGAGTGTAAAATCTTTTGTAAGGCTGAATGTACTTTAGAACTATAGAGGATGGTTAAGTTTTTAGGTCGGGAGGACATTTTGGTACTTTGGCATATGAGGTTTGCTGGAAAACTGACCACTCTTTGTTTTCTTCAATGTATATTTTGGTCAGGGTGCTTGATTAGTCTTTATTCTGTCATATGTTCTAGATTCTATGCGATTCAGGTAGTTTGTTCTTAGAAATGCATAGAACCTAGGGAAGTTATTTGGGATAATTTTTGTTGTACAGAGTTTCGGTTTTTTCTTTTTCTGATAGAAGTAGGCTTTTGAGCATTCATTTTGAGTTGCACTCTGGGATGAGTTGCTTCTCTCTTCTCTTCTCATGGTTGCATCTGTTAGTTAGAGAGGTTGGTCAAGAAACATTTACTAGCAAAGTGTAGCTATTGCTGCATTTCTTTTCTAATGCATCTTTAGAACAGACATTCCAGATGAGTTCTTAGTCTACTTGTAGTCTTCATTGTAACCACTGAAATTTGTTTGAGTTATGTGGAAGGTTGGTATGGCGGAGGTTAAAGATGCCTTAAGAAAGATGACAGTAGGCAGTATGATGATCACTACGCTGGAATGAGATCCCAATAGAAGTTTGGAAAGCCTTAGGAGTATTTTGATAACCAAGCAAGGTTTGAGAACTTGATCTTGGAGGCCAACTTGGTGGTCCCCAAAACAGAGTTGGAGTTGGATCTTGCTTAGATATCACCAAGTTAGCATAGTTGCTTTGGGAAGCATAAAGTTACAGTAAAATCCCAAGTGAGATTTTGAGATATTATGAAGAGATGAACCTGCATTCTATGTTGTCTTGGTCCACCATGCAAACAAGATATTGTTGCTATCTCAGCAAGACAGGATGTTCCCATGTACTATTTAACCAAGTTATTTAGTAAAATTATGACTAGAAGGAAAATGCTAGATGAATGGAGAAGTACTGCTGTCCTGGTGTACAAAGAACAAGTCGTGTCCAAAGCTACAATAACTATAGAGGCATAAAACTGATTATTCATAGTATGAAACTTTGGGGGAAGGTATTCAAGCCTTAGATGCGCGTAACAAAGGAGGCAATGAGGCATTAGGGTTGATGTTCCTGAGTTTCATGGGAGACTCAACCCCGAAGAATTTCTGGACTGGCTTAATAACTTAGAAAAGCTTTTTGGCTGGAAAGACATGCCAGATCAGAAAAGTTTTTATGATTCATAGTATGAAACTTTGGGGGAAGGTTATTGAGCTCATCTGAGAAGAGACAATTGTATCTCAAACAAGGTTGTCAAAGTGACCAAGGCGATGGAGGGTTTCCAAGGTGCCAAAGTGACAAAGCGCCAACAAGGCGATGACTAAGCGGTCAAAGCGTTCTGCTGTTAATTTTTAGGCTGTTAAGGCATTCTAGTGTTAATTCAGGATTTCAGGTTCTAATCCACAATAATTAACTTTAAGAAAAGCAGATGTAACGAACTGGAAATTTTCAGGGACAGCCATGAATTATATAAATATGAAAGGATAACCTAAAAATTGTTAAATTGGGAGGACTCCAAAGCATACCATCAAGAACAATTGGAATCAAATAACTCCGCAGGTGTAGACTTAACAGTTGGTTGAGATGAAAGTACAAGACCAACTCATTGATATTTATGAAGTCCAACAAAAACAAAAACAGATAGATCATCTTCAAACACTTTCTAAACCAGGGGGTTTAGATGCAAGGATAAGAACAGAAATATAAATGGAATATCTTCAAACATTTTTTAAACCAGGGGGTTTAGATGCAAAGATAAGAACAAAATTACAGAAATAAAACACACAGAAATATATTGTTCTCTGCCATCAAATCATAGAAAAGATGTCTCTATATACTCAGGAAAAAGAACAAGTAACTGACATTACCGACCAGCTTTCTGTAAGAAGAAGAAGTGAAAACTGAGAAGAAGAAGCTCGGCCACCGGAGGGGTTACTGGCTCGCTGCAGAGTCGGCGACCAGTCAGAGAGTGATTTTTTTTTAAAAAGAAAAAGAAAAGAAAAGGAAGAAGCATTGCAACTCACCGGAGAAGAAGAGTGACACTGGAGACTGAAGCAGCTTGCTGGTGATGAGGGAAATCGATAGAAGAAATTCCATGGACAAAGAGTTGAGTCCTTCGGTGGCTTCAGTCGAATGTAGAGAAGAAAACGAAGGAAGAATGAAAATGATTTTTCATTTTCTTTTTTTTTTATTTTTTTTTTTTTAAATATGATTCTATGTAGCAATTAGAAAGAATTGTTTGGCACCAAAGCGACCGCTTTATTGGCTTAAAAAAAAAAAGCAATGGTCGCACAGCCGTGTTAGAGACCACTCGGATGCCTAAGCGTTGCTTAGACGACGCCTTGACAACTATGATCTCAAAGAATGAATTTGGTTTATTCTAGGTAGATCCATAATGGAAGCTATCTACTTATTGAGGAGGTCATAGAAAGATGTAGAGCTTGCAAGAAGGGTCTTCATTAGTGGTCTTTATTGACGTGGAAAAAGCTTGTGACAATCTGGCATGTTCGTGCAAAGAGAGGCTGATGTAGGAGAAACCCTAAAAAGAAACTAGGGGACCTACAAGTGGGCTACTAGACTCTTAGAATTAAACACCTATTCTTGACAGATAGTAAAGAAAGAAATTTGCAGCACTTGAAATATGATTAATCATGCATGTAAGACAGCGAAAGTAGAGAAATAAACACAATAAGTCTTACTGGTAAACACAACTAAACAAGAATCAATAGAGAAACAAGGGGATGGGGATCTTGGCATCATAGCACTAAATTGAATGCAAGGGTATTAAGAAACTTAAAGAAAATAGAGCTATCCTAATAATTCGATTTCTAACAAGGAATTCAACAATTAACAATGTAGGGAGTCTTGGAGGTTTTTTTAAACAAACTACTACCATAGACTAATGAGATTATTTAGGGAGAGATAATGTTACTTGGCTGCAAAATGGGGTTAGGCATTTAGGAGCGAAATAAGAGAAAAATTTTTGAGTAGTGGTGAATCCTAGGAAGGAGAAAATATATTTTGAAATAATGGTGTATCGAGGAATAGAGTAAATGATAGGAGAGAGGGAGAGAAAGAAAGAAACAAAGAGAAGGGAAGGGAGACTAACACGAAAACTAGCGCCATATAGGGAGAGGGAAGAAAAAAGAAAAAACAAGATTTTTTCGCAAGAAAATTATACAACTGTGGGGTTTGGGGAAGAAGAAGAAGATTTCCAAGAAAAAACTAGGTCTTTTAGAGGAAAAAAAGTAGATCTTTGTAGAGGAGAGCAAGGGAAAATTTTCTAGTGGGAAATAGGGTGAAAGGAGGAGAGAGGCTTACCGGGGAGGGGGAAGAACTGTACCGCCGGGAGAGAGAGAGAGAGAGAGAGAGAGAGCAACACGAGCTTCTTTTTTAATTCTTTTTTTCATTCATTGATTGCCAAAAACGAATTTCATACAAGGTTTAAATAAAAAAATTGATCCCTCACAACCCTACATACTTTTTTAATTCCCAAAATAACCCCAACTTAAATTGTAAATATAACCCAAACTCAAAATAATTCAAATTTGGGCCAAAATAGACTCTAGGCCCAGCCCATAAAGACTCAAACATGAAATTAAAATATTTCAATAGTATACTATTACCCAACCCACTAAGACTAATGAAATTAACATGACAAATTGCCTATGGGCAGTGTTTCTCATCTAACCATAGGATCCTAGCAATCTGATAACCTCCGAACTCATCATCAATATACATAGATGTTGTCGTGGGATGATCTCTATGTCAACGTCGTTGGGTACTCTCGTGTCATCAGAGGCTCATCCATTTCGCTTGATCTCTAGATGCTCTTTGTCCTTAGAAGTTGATAAATTATATAGATAATTAGATATAAAGTCTTGAAGGCATGAAGAGCTTTATATAACAGAAAGAAGGGCCATTCATGTCGCTCAATCTCTAGATGCTCTTTGTCCTTAGAAGAAGTTTTTTTAACCATAAATTATCAGAGTGAGTTGATGGTTAGAAATATTGGAAAACACTAGCAAATTGTAATATCTCATGGTAAAAATTGTTGATGTTTTTCATGAAGGAAGTTTTCAATTTAAATTTGACATTGTTGTGAAAACTTGTGAAAAAACAGCGTGTAGTGGAAGAACAATCATAATTTCAGTTAATATCTCAACGGCTGATCTCGGACTACTCACAGTAACAATTCAAATAAATCTATAGAATCATATTTGCTTAATCCAAATAGCACTATAGCGATTACCTAGGCTAGGAATGGAGCCGTCGTAGTAGTTAGAGATGCAAGGTGTAAGCTACTTTGCTTGCTCTATGTTTGGACGAATAGAGTCTAACTAAAGTGAAGTACCAAAAATTGTATCCAAATTTTCCCATCTTCCTCAGATCCTAATATCATGGGAGTAACATTAAACTTTAAAATCAATGGTTTCACATGTTATTAGGTAATTTAGTTCTAGATTGGAATGGATCCAAATAGAAGCGAGTAATGAGGATCTCAGATGAACTGGTTAACTCGATACGGTCAAGAATGGGGGTTTAGTTCAAATTAGGGTTAGGGTTTCATAGGAGGTTTGATAGTAGGGATAGGCTATGTTGATGTAGCAGAGCTTATCAGTGAAATTTGCTGAAATTTAATTGGCAACAAGTTAAGATTAGGTGGGGTTCTCGAGAAGAAGACAACAAAGGTATCTGGGTTTTCACTGGTAAAAAAGTGCTGCTACTTCATTGCTAAGGGAAGCAGTCAAGTTGATGGAAAGGGAAGGATGAGAAGTGAGATCGATTTTCTTGGGAGGAAGAAGAGAGAAGAAGAGAACACATCAGGGTTGAGATGTGAGTCCCATTTGCATTGCTTGACAGCACCAGAGCTCTTGGAGATTTGACTCAAAGATATCCCGAATCACTTAATAAATTAAATGAACTGAAAACAGAATTATACATAGTCATTTAGTACCCTAATGGGCCTAACCTATCTCAAATACCCAATTTAACTAGTATTCCATGCACTGACATTGTCGCTACTTCATGGGCTTATGTTTTAGGTCTGTTGCAAACCCAAAAATAAGATGACTAATGCCTATAAACCAACCATTGGTCTACTGACCCAGATGGCCAATTTTAATTGCATCACCAGGATCTCAGAATTTGGCAGAATCTAATAAATCTGCTATTATAAGGCTATGATCACTTCTACCCCCATGCAAAACAAATAGATAAAAGAGCGCAAACAACTTCATTCCAGGAAAACTTTCGAAGGGTCAATACCATAGTGCCTAGAATAATCAGGTGGGAAGAGGTTACCTTACAAACTCCTGGAAAGTAGAGGATAAGGTTAAACCAAACGCACTGTCAAGTAATCTACCAAAGCATTGAACATTCTAATGGAGAGGTCGAAATCGAATTTCCTTCAAGAACATCTCTGATATATGTGTGTGTGTGTGTGTGTGTGTGTGTGTGTGTTTGTGTGCCTAATAACGTGTTGTTCTATATTTTTCAGGGTGTGATGAGCTGTCCTGAATGCAAACACAAGCTACAAGTTAGGATCTCCGCAGATGATGTGAGTGCTTTTATTTACGTTGAATATTCTTTAACCTGCCCCCGTTGCCCTTTCTTCTGTTTCTTCTCCCTCCCCATTTCTGTACGTGTAATTCATTCTTCAATATAACATCATTGGAGCAGGTACATTTACTGATTGGGAAGGGTGAGAATCTAAGACGCATAAGGCAAGGTTCCAGGTTTTGGTTTCTGGTGGGCTTGAGATCTGAATTAGTTTTTTGAAACTGTGAATTTCATTTGTTTGAGCAGATGATTTTGATGGCCAAATAGCTAAATTAGGTCCCGAAATTTCAATGTAACCAAATTTTAGGCCATCTGAATTAAATGGAATCCTTAGATTAAGATAAAATAAAATAAAATAAACCAAAGGCTTTCAACCATAGATTGTTTGTACCATGGTTGTCAAGGCAAGGCAATAGAAGGCACCCAAAGCAAGGCTACAAGGCGACACAAGGTCGTCTTGACTCCAAAATGGGCCTAGGCGCCTATGCAGCTGCCTAAGCGGATGCTTTGACAACCATGGTTTGTATACATTGTACATTAGTGTACTTTCTCTATAATGGCCTGTCCATACAGATTTCAATATGAAAGGACACATAATTAAATAAATCCACTAAATTATGCATTTGGGTTGAAAAGACTATGCATATGAAGTTTTGAACCACTTAATAATTATCAAATGTTATACATGGTTCATTGCTATGAGTAAAGACATGAGAGTAAAGAATACATTATCCTCTCTATATATATTTGCATAAATTTCAAACTTGCGGGGGAATTTCTTGGCCAAAAATCACAAAGAACCAATCTTACCCCTATCCTTTGAGTCAAACCAATGAAATGGGTTGAAATTCATTTAAGCAGATTCTGATTTTGACCTTCCATCCGATACTACCTAATTTATATAGAGGTTGGTATTGTTTTGGTTTGCAAGGTAGATTTTACCTAAACAGAGAAATTTCAACTGAAATGTTGCATTTTTTCCATATTGTGTAATATTTCATTTTGACATCGTATGAACCTAAAAACTATTTCATGAAATTTCTGTGGAACCTGGAACGTTGGCATTAAGGAATACCTGAAAGGTGCTAGACTTTGTGCAGCTGTTTGTTAAATTAATGAATATTTTTCTGCGTCATTCTCCCCCAACCCTTACAATTGGAGGTACAATATATCAGTAAGCTCCAGCCTCCAAGGATAAGATTATTTATATCTATTTGGTGTTGTTTCCATCTGACAGATGCAAAAGAATCCTTAGTAGTTTTCCTTCTGAGACTCTGGCTCATGCCAGCACTCTCAAGTCTCTACCTGTCTCCTCAAAACAAGGGTATATCTTGTCTTCTCATAGGGGGTGGAGACTTACAGGAGTGCTTCTGTAGGCCATACTTCCAGACAGAGTTCTTTTCCCCTTTTTTAAATTACCTTAAGTTTTCTACAAGGCAGAGAGTTGGATCTGAAAGAATTTGATATGGGAAAAATGTTGGAAATTGTTAAAAATAGAAAGATCCCGAAAACATTACTCATCCAAAAAAGTTATAAATGTTGGGGTTTTTTTTTTTTTCTTTTTTAGGGGGGGGGGGGTTGGCCCCCCGCCCTGGCCACAGCTTTTTTTTTTTTTTTTTTGGGGGGGGGGTTTGGAATCTAGTAGAAGCCTCATGCAGTGGATACCCGCTTTTATTCGAAAGAATCCAACTAGGGCTGTCAGGGATATTACAATTTACAACTATAACCTTCGTAAGAGAAATTAATTGACTGAAAAAACAAACTGACAACTCTGAAACATGTTCCCAATGTAATGTTTGGTGGGGCTGTATGATCTTCTCATAACAATAATTTTTTATTTCCTATCAAAAAGAAAAAAAATAGAAACGACAATTTTAGAGTATCAAAACTGAGAAAATGCTTTTTAATGTTTTGGTGAAATGGACCAATATATGGTACTTCAGTAGGTCCTCGTAAGTTGTTTGTTGCACTTAGCAGAAAAGCTTGGTGGAGTCCTCTCTCTCTCTCTTGGGTTTGGGGAATATAAGAATCTTTGTGTTGAGGTTTGAAATTGCAGTGGAACTCATTCTTTTTCTTCTTTAATTCTTCAATTTTATTTCTTCTCAGATTATGGAGCCACCTTGGAAAGCATACAATGTCTTGAGCAAGATGGATTACCCCTATGAGGTTGGTGTGAGGATTCTAGTTATTTTTAAAGTTTGTCTGACAAGTCCTTGGAAGTTTTGGAGAGTTTCTGCAACTATCTTCTTTTGTTTCAACTCCTTTCCTGCTCTTCCTGTTTGGTTGTTTTGTGTAAATTTCCCTGATTATCCTATAAAACTTCAAGGAGGGGCGAGCCTTCACACAATGTTTCGTGGACCTTGGTTGTTGCCTGAGGTCAAGGCATCAAAACCGCCTTGGTAAAAATTGCTGGGGTAAGGGCCTAAGGCTGCGTAGCATAATTGCCCCCTGGACTCTGCTTGTGCAGAAGCCTTAGGCACCAGGTCCGCTATATCCTATATAATTTCAAGGGCATGTGCTGCAGGAGAAGAAAGAGGAGCTTTAATAATTGACCGCATCCTATTGTGTCTCATGTTGATTTTTACCTTTACAGAATATTGCTCACAGCATGAAAGATCCGAGCATTGCTGCATTTTGGTTAATTACCATGCCTCAGATTTTGGGAGGATTCAATTATGATGATGATGTCAAACAAAAAATATGGTGGCAGTACAAGGTTAGTGGGGTCATATTTTGATTATTTGTCCTGTTTCCCATGTGCTATTTTATATGTTTGTTGTTCCAATACTTTATTTAGTTTCTTTGTTCATGTTCTGGTGAGAGGTCCTCCAACATAGTTCTCTACTCAAGTCTGGATCTGGTCTCCAAGTTGGGATGGTCCCCATACTATCCACACTGTTAGTGGAGCATGGCTTCCACATGCTAGAGGTCGATCCTGCTCCCTGTGTATGTGGTGGGGGCCATCCCCATGTTGAGAATGGATCTACTTTACTCTGACCTTGTCGGTCATGGAGCATTTCCACCCCTCTAGCAATTCTTTTACTCCTTATGATGATTCCATTTACATCTTGGCCTAGGAATCAATGCGATATGATCAACTTCGGGATGTGGTAGCCAAGCGGAAACCTGGTTGGGAGCATTTACAAGAAGTGGGTAACAGAATTTTCTGCATTTTTTTCCCTCTATATATTAAATAACACTAATCTGTGCCAATGAATTTATTTATTTTTTCCATTTATATTGGATCCAATCAGTTAAATTTCCTGAATGATACATGTAACAGAAAATGGAGTGAAAGAGGTAGACATCTAATTCTGAATATATGATGCATTTAATTCAGTGGACATTAATTGGCTAATACTGTTTCAATAAAGATGTTGTGTGGTAACCAGGTACCAAGGCGTTGTCTAGGTGCGACCATGAGATGTAAGACTATAGTTGTCTAGGTGACTGGATGCCCTAAGACGTTGGAGGAACACACAGGCACCTCCTAGGTGTTGTCTATGCACCTTAAGCATGTGATATGTGATACAATAATGGCTACTGTTTGGACAGCTTTCTTGCCCCATCTGTTGGATCCCTTTCAACAAGTTATATATATTTTGTACCCTTCTTTTCTTGGATGCATCAATTACTTCAAGGAACAGAGCCTACCATCCATCACAGTGTAACATGATGTTGGTGACTATCTAGTGTCTAGGAGGTCCAGTCAACCCATCATACATAAGAATGACACCTTAGTCTGATCATGTTTTCTGAAGGGTCTCTATGAACTGCTCTTGCTCCTTTCTCGGATGGCTATATAGGCATTCATCAGATTGTAAGCAGTGGGCTATATTCACTTCTTCCCCAACCTTCCCTACAGTTTGTAGCATATTTTGATAGCAAGTGCTGGGATACTGGTAAAAGAATCCCTTCAATTTGGTTTCACCATCTTTACCCTTCTAATCAAACTACAGATGCTTTAGCTTTCCATATCTACTACTCTTGGGTCCTGAAGAGGACAGGATCCTGCTCAATTGTGTCAAAAACAACCTGGTGAACTGGGCTGGGGCTACCCTTGTGGTGCTCTCTGAAAGGGCTTCTCCATCTGCTCCTGTTTTGTCTTACTACCCTATGCAGAAGAACCACTTCTACCAACCAGTGGTGCAGCTACTCTAATTGAACCAACTCCTGCCTTGAAACTCCTGGGTCAATCCTCCTGCATGTGTAACTTGGCTCATTGTGCTAGCAAGTTGACCTGTCTTGCCTCTGCCAGTCTCCATATCAGCAGATTTGTTGTGTGCTTTACCTTCAAAATCAAAGGCCCTGCTCCTGCCTTTTCCATCTCTCTGACGTTGCCTCATCAAACTATTCTCCTGCCTTCTCCTTATCCAACCTCCTCTTTATTCTTTGTTTATGAAAGCAACTAGGACTTCTGCAATTGAAGAATGAGCCTAGGGCTTTGTGAGTTTTTATCATTTCCGACGGGTACAGCATGCCTCTAGTGGCTGGTTTTCCTAGTCTGAATTCTGTGCTTTTATTCATCTCCTTTCCTTTTTCCTTGAGGGAAATCTATTCAACACTGAGCATTTGGGGTCTCCAACAGAATAGTTGCTCAGAAATTTATACCTATTTACTGTGTACAGTTCCCTTCTATTTAGCTTTATTTTGCATTTTTTTAGGCTAAAATTTTGATGTATGGACTTCCATTATGTTGGGAACTTGGGAAAGATGAAACTTAAAGGCAGACACTGTTATGATGTCGTTTCCTAATATTTTGATTTTTGCTGAACTTCTGAACTCAAATTTTTTAATTGACAGGCCCTTATTGCCATAGACCCAGTTCGTGCGAGGGATGATCCAGTCATTGTGAAAAACGTTCCTTATTATAAGGCCAAGAAGGCACTAGAGGCAGAAGTAATGTATCTTGATGTCCCACCACGACCTCAAAACTGGGGTGTAAGTGCTCTCTGATTGTTGTATTGTGTTCTAGTGGTGCTTATTTTTCTGAATCTTTTTTTGGAGATTTGGGAAATTCGCATATTATTGGAGAAAAGTCAATGTGGGAAAGTTGAAGGCCTTTTGAGTATACAGCTACTCATAGATACTATAAAGGGCCATCTTTCGAGTATACAGGTGCTCATAGATACTATGAAGGGCCATCACCTAGTGCTGATCCGGACCTAGGAGGGGGTCAGTTGAAGTCAGTCCTAATCATTGGCAACTTTGCACAAAATGGCTACTTTCAAGACTTAATCCCGGGCATTTGCATGATGGTGGTCCATTATGTCATCGTTGGCTACACCATGGATATAACAATCCCAGTTAAAGCATTACTTGCACTAGGTTACAGCCCCTTTTTGGGGCAGGCAGTCCATTGTGCTTTTCATGGATCGTGATATTTGGCTGGTCATATTTTGGTTAATATAAAGAATATCATCAAGATTGAACTATGGAGTAGCTTTGATAACCTCAGAGAGAATATTGAATTACCTTCATGGTCAGTGGCTTGTAGTTTATACCATACATCAAGAGTAAATTAGCATCTTTCGCAAAATGTGCAACTTGATTCCAAAGGAACCTGGACTTTAAATGGATTGAAATTTTCTCCTCAAACAAGTATGGACTGATTTGTCTGATTAAGGAGAAAGCAATGCACAATGGTTACATTGTTCCTTTTATGGATGAACCTGTGAAAAACTGAACAGAAAGGTTTTATTATTTCTACTCTTAATTATTTGGTTTATTATGGGACTTCTGCAGGAGCTTAACCTTCCACTGAGTGCATCTTCTTGGAGTGAGGAGGAGCTCAAAGATCCAAAGAAACTGTATGAAATGACAGTCCTTCTCAATGCTCAGAGAGAAATGGCAGAGAATTTTTTGGATTCACAGTGGCAAACAAAATGGCGTCAAGACAAGGTAGGTGGCATTCAGTTACCTATGGTCAACACCATGTTATGAAGACCTTTTTTTCCCCACCTCTAGTTCTTTGGATTTTATGTTAAAAGACATAGAGTCAATAAGGAACTGGGGCTGTATGGTGCTACTTTTTTGGCTGAATAGACTGGTGAACCAGGGTTCTGTAGATGATCCATTCTGCTGGGCTAAGTTTTAGTTATTAAATAATAGTAATCAATTTCATTTTAGATGGTTAACCAAATGTTGCTGTCGAAAGTAAAGACTTAATGACTCTAGTTTGTATGCTTATTTAGTAGTTCTTTTCTTATGCCATTGAATTTGAATTTTCAATATCTGTCCTTGATTTTGTTTTCTAACTCTGAAATAGTTGAATACTACCAGTGTCTTTGCGAGGCTAACCTTCAATCATTGTTTTTCAAATTGGCACAGAAAGGGGTCCCCTGACTCTTTTATAGGTTTTGCTGGCAGTTTTTCATTAAATGTATGAATCAAGCAGGAAAAATAGGAATCTAAATGGTGGTCAGTTCTTGTTTACTTTGGTCAAATGGCCTGTGAAATCCAGTTTATAACTTTAGGTTCCAAGTTTATGGTGCAGCAGTAGTAAAATTGAAGATTAAATTCTGTGTCTTGCATCTGAAGTTGAATTGATACGCAGACCCTTTCTCTAATTCTGGTTCACTGTACAGGATATTTGTTGGATACTCCAACACTAGTTTTTTTTTTTTTTTTTTCTTTTTTCTTTGACTTAATTCTTTTTATCTGGGGCTGGGGGTGGAGAGAGTTTATGCATCAGATTACCTATTATTTGCACATATAATGAAAAGTGTGGCTTCCATTTTTACAAGTCCATGTTCTGTACTTTAAGATATTATAGTGCAATTTTAATGGGTTGCTTAATATTTTCATTTTTCGGATATCAATACTGACTGCACGTAGATTAGCTTGCTCATATGTGATTGTGTCCATTTGTATTTTTATTTCTCATACTAGATTAAACTTTGGAGTCAAAAGTGTTAAGAGGATAGTTGAATGAAGACAGACCTTATGGTCTGCAACTTATACACTAGGATGCATAATAGGGTGGTAAAATTTGATGAGACTGAGATCCAGCAGTGATGACTGTAGTTATCTAGGTTCGATCAGGAACTAAAAACGTGATATAGAGGATGGTGTTTCTAGAGAAATGAAATAGGATACTTGAAGTGCGCTGCATCTGGAATGTTACACGATCAACATATTATTTTAAAGGTAAAAAGGAAAATTTTATAGGGCAGTAACAGGCCCGTCTATGATGTTTAGTGTGGAATGTTGGGCTACTCAATAGCATCATGTAATTAAGGTCTGTATAGTGGAAAGACAATGTTGAAATGGATGTGTGACAAACCTAAGCAGGATTAAGTAATGAATAATCATATTAGAGCTAATTTAGGAGTAGACCAGGGTCAAGGTATCAAAGCAGCCTCCCAACAAAAATTGTTGGGGTAACGCTGCGTAGGAACCCCTCCCCCCGTGGGTGGACTCTGCTTGTGTGGAAGCCGTTGGCACCAGGTTCACCTTTTTGTCGATACAATCTAGAAGGTGTTTGAAGTTCAGTTGTGGTATTCGGATGCTCCAATAAGGGGAGTGATTTTGCTCAGATTGAAAGGAACTGAAAGATCTGGGAGTAGACCTGAACTGACGGGTGGTGAGGAACTCAGGAAAGACAAGTATAATTTGGGCCTTAGTATTACCTCAAATAGAGCTGATTGGGGGGCAAGCTTTCATTCAGCCAACCCAATGTAGCTGGGATAAGGCAGAGTTATTGTATAAGAAGTCACTCAGTTCTGATATCTTAACATTGAATGGCAGAAAAATGTGCTAGTGATCCATTCTCCCTCCCAAATCCATGATAGTTATCCTATGCCCTGACGCATTGATAGTTAGCTCAATAGATACTAGGTGGAATTCACGACTAAAGACTACCTCTCAGTGAGTTTCTGAAAAATTAACCGGATTTGGACCGGAATAGTGGATATCCATATCCGCATCCTATTATATTCGGACGGATTCGGATAATATCCTATCGGTTCTCGGCCGGATTCTATCGAATTCGGATGATAATCGAAGAATTATTTTCTTAAGTAGATTCTTCTAAATGGGCACGAATATAGATTGAATACAAGTTTTTGACTACCTGATTACATCATTACCTTTTTATTTGTGAGGGCTAGGTTTGAAATTTAAGAATTTAACAACTTTGGTAGCAATTTTAGTAGAAAATCTAGAAAAATAGTCATGTATCATAGATAAAATTTATAAAAATAAAAATAATAAATTTAAATAAGTTAATCGGATAATTTTATCGGACAGATAATAATCGGTAAGAAAGAGGTATACCATATCCGCATCTTATTAATAATCGAACGGATTCGGATACCCCTAAACAGATGCGGATGCAAATTCGGAAGCGGATTTCGGTTATCCATTTACACCCCTAATTCGGACGCATAATTTTCTTTAGTGATGTATAACTCATTTTCTGAACCATAAATATCTTGGTAGATGCACTAGAGTTTTTGTGTCGATAGAGCTGATTGGAGGGCAAGCTTCCATATAGCACAAGCAAACCATGCCTGTGCTTAATTTGCATTTTATTTGTTGGGGCTAGAATGTGCAAAGAAAATAAATGATGCATCAGTAGTTCAGATCTGTGCATCACTTCCCTCTCCCCTGTGTAGGCAGTTTCCTTTGTTAAAAAGCTTGGAAATATTTTGTTAGGGTTTTCATGTTTCAACAGTTTTTTCTAAAATTAAGTGCTTCATTCTAAAATTTCAGTTGAGTGAGCTACTGGAAGAAAAAGTGCAGCCATACATACAGAGTATTGACAATGGTCTTCTTCCACAACCGATTGTGATGCAATCCCCAATTCAAGAACAGAAGGTTTCTTTCTCACTCCCTTGTTTGGTGTTTCCTCACTCAGTAATTTCTTTTTAATTTTATGATAGTTCAGGTTAAATTTGTTGAGAATGTAGACAGTACTTGGTAATGATTGATTTTCAGCCTAGACCGTCATCTAGCGGTTTAGGAACTCTGAAAACTTTTTCTCTATGGTTGTTTTGTCTTTAGTGGGTTAGTTTTGAACTCTCCCCATAGACTTGTCTAGTTCTGTGATTCTGTTTTGGTAGTTCCCTGTATGTAAGTTCGCTGCTCACCCTTAAATATAAGGTTTGAGGTTTAGAAACTTGCTTACTTGGCAGGTCTGCCGAGCAGTCCATGAGAAAAATGTTTACACAACGCATATATTTATGGTCTGGGTTATAACCTGAAGCTTGTCAGAAGTTTTGTGACTTGAATTTCAATGGTTTTTCTTTTGGTGCATTGCAGAAACGGAGAAGGCAACGCCGGTGGTGGTTTTTCTGATAGATTTATGTCCCAGAGCAACACTCAAAAGTTGTATCTGTGGGTTGTATTTTTCTGTGACTACTTTAAATTAAAAGGGTCTTTCAGGATGTTGCTCCTGCTTGTATTTTTCTGAATTTTACGGAAATGGTGAAGGTTATTTCAGATCCCTTTTCTCGCAATCTCTTCTTTATTTTGAACTTTGAACTTATTCTTTGTCTTTAGCGCCCTTTCTTTGCCCTTAAATGGGCAATTTTAGAGTGAAACTGAAGGAGTTTGAACTCAATATTTTCTCAACTTTTTGAAGTTTACTGAAATTATTTGCATGGGTTGGTTAGTCATTACCCAGATGCCAATTCCTGTTGCAGTAGAAGGAATTTGCGATGAATAATTGATCCTTCCTTTGTGTTTGTCTTTAAAACACAAATGCACATCGATACACCTTGAAAACGGTAAACAAAGAAAGACCATATTGAAAAACCATGTGTACTGCAGAACCAATGCAACTCCACTAGCCTAGGGAGAATTAAGTTTGGGCTATTCAATTGGAGAAGGCTGGAAAGAAAAGCGAGCCTCAAATGTGAAGGAACACCAAATTTGAATAACGATTTCCAATTGCAAATGGAAGAACCAAATTCAAATAACACTTATCGACTCTAGTTAGTATCTTTCTTAGGGAGGTAATAGTGGAGAAAGTTGCAAAAGATTTTTCTTTTGAACAGGGACGCAGTGACGTTGCAGGGGAAAGGTGGAAAGGTTTTATCAAGGGCAAAATATGTTATAAAGCTACAGAGGAATGGGACGGATATTTCCAACTTTCTCATGGATACCTTGCTTGTGGTCGTTATTCTTTTATCATTTGTCACGGCAAGTAAGTGATCAGGAAGGATTACTCTACTCCTTGGCAGATTGTATTGAAATGGAAAACCAGCAACTAGTAAATTTGGTGAATGGTCATAGCAAGGATTGTCTGCCTTTGGTGAAGCCTTTGCTTAATGATATTCTTACCTTGGTTGGAAATTTTCTGGATTGTAAGATTTTTTATGTTTCTAGGAGGGCTAATGCTATAGTCGATCTCCTAGCTATGAAGGCCCTTTCATTGTCAAGCACGTTCAAAATGGGCATGTTCCATTGAGTGGTTATTTGAGCTTTGCTCAGCCAGTCCCTCTGCTTGAGCCAATAAAATGCTTCATTAACAACCCCTCCCAAAAAAAAAAAAAAAGATAGCATACCTTGCCTGGTATTAATAGTTTGGATTTGGAACTCCTAATACAATCTCGTGGGTGACATTGTAATTGTAAACCTTGCAGGGTTAGTTCTTTCTTTCTTTCTTTTTTTTTTTTTTTCTTTTATTTTTTATTTTATGAAGTTATAGGGCTAGTTCAGAGTTTCTATGATTTATGTTATGCCAAACCATATTTGGGACTTCCGAACTGGAGCGAACCGTATGAACCAGGCTCAACCAAATTTGTCTTAGTTGCTTCCCAAAGTTTAGTACTTCTCAAAACTTAGTCTCCCGATTAGCCACTTGATGGTAGTTTCATTCCAAACATGCCACTTGATGGACTTTTCAACCCTCACTTGTCGGCAAGATTTTAGCTAGATACGAAGCACTTCTTATACAATTCTACGCATGCTATAGCATTAAATTCAACATTTGATACATCGTACCCATGCTTTTAATGGTCTACACTTATTAGGAGAGATGTGTTAGCGCGTCAAAATTCCTTTGGTTATTGCTTCCTACCGGCTTGTTGAGAGTTCGAACAACAAGGCATGTCACATATAGTGTCAACTTTTGCAGAGTTTAGTACGGAATTTGTCAAGCATGCCAAAAGCAAGCTTTTGTATTGGTTCATGCGATAGAGATTATTGGGAATTGTATCTAGCCATCCAAAGGCCAGCATTAGTTGTCTCCAAGGTTTACTCCAACTATAGAACGGTCAGTTGGACATTCTTTTGGTAAGCCAAAGTGAAGGTTGAACTAATTCCTGCACTTACTCAAGAGCTTCATTTCTTTCAGCATTTACTCCTCCTTAAAAATAATTATGTTACACAAGAATCTAACTTCACTATTGGAGGTGACTTCACATCCTCAAAGGCAGGCCCGCTCTCACATGTTTGTTTGTTCATAGATCACTTCTTGGCTGAAGAAATATTATATATTTAGATACCAGATTCAACCGAGATGTTGAGTGTTTGTATTTTTCTAGAATCATCTCATTTCTGATGAGAAATCTCGAACTATTCTATGACCCTACCCTTCCTTTAACCCATGCTAATTTCTGTATGGAGGTCCCAATCCCCACCGAGCTTTTCTGCTTTTCTGTGTTTATATTAATTATTTCTCTTCATGGACAAAGTGTCGAAACCAAAGCCCTTCCCCTTAAAAACGCTACAAAACAGAACGTTTTAGACATGTGGGGGCTTCTGCCAGCTATTAGTTTTCTCATTCATCACACACCTGCCTTTCCCTAGTTGTTGCCGTGGGGAGTAGGGGACCCAACCTTATCCATTAATTCGTCTCCAGCTTATCAATTATCACTTATCACTCATGCACCACTTCAACTTGGAAGTTGAAGTTGGAACTGTCTTCCCTTCCCCAACCCGTTATGAGTTATGATAGATTTTTTTCAGTCTAAAATAATCATAAATACTCTTATTTCTGGTAGAGAAAAATCATAAATACAAGGGTGGGTTTTGCATCTTAATTTATCAGATTTCAAATCGTAAATTTCTATTAGTTCAAGCACGAGACTCGTTCAGGGAGATGGGGTGTTCTGAGGGTGGTTGCCCCTCTCTGAGATTTTAGGTTTTTCTCAAATCAGAGTCGATGATTCTGAAACCTAACAACCCTTCTCTCTTCTATCCAGAAAATTGAATTTCTCTTTATATTTATGATCGGAAAATGGACGTGCCACCCTCAATTATTTTATTGTTTTTGTTATCTTTCTCTCATTTGTGGAAATCCGTATTCTTCTTACCAAAAACAGACGTTTGCGGAAAATCGACTGTGCAATATCAATATGGTACACTTTTTTCACATGCGATTAATAGCTATCAACCAAATCTCTCATCCCTTTTCATAGGTGGGCTCCTCCTCTTTTCTCTTTCTGCTCCAACAACATCTCTCCTGCTATACCCAGTAGTTTATAATGGGATATTCGTCTTCGATTCTTCTTCATTCACATGTTTCTAGTCTCAGTTTTCTGCCCACCTCTTTCATTCTTGTGCGAGTGTGTTTCTTACACACACAGAGAGAGAGAGAAGGATAAGAAGATTCTATAACCTGATAATGGCATCGATTAAAGCACCACTATTGGAGAATGGGGTTGGCGGTGAAGGCGGTGGAGGAGAAGAGAGAACAGAGAAAGGATGGGGGAAGTTGGTGGATTTGGAGGAGGCTAAGAAGCAAGTTACCTTCTCCGTCCCAATGATTCTCACCAACGTTGCATACTATTTCATCCCTTTGATGTCTGTCATGTTTGCCGGCCATGTTGGTGAGCTTGAGCTCGCTGCTTCCACCCTTGCTAACTCCTGGGCTACTGTCACTGGTTTTGCTCTCATGGTATGTTAGTTTACGTAGCTTTTTAACTTCTCCTTCTCTTAATGGTTGTTCTACTGATGCAACTGTCTTAGATCTACTGGTGCTGCAAATGACATTTTTTTGACCTAGTTAATGGCGACAGATGAGTCCAATCAAGGGAGTTTAGAGTTTTTTTAATTAGTTCCGATGTCAACTAAACTCAAAAGATTTAGCTCAGCAAATTATTGTTTAACATTTGGAAAGCTATAAACATGTCCCAATTGTGGTCCAACTTTTCTGAGCTTCTTCTTCGATTGCTATTGAAAATACCTGGGAGACCATTATTTTTTGTTGATGAGAAATAAAATTCTAAAAGAATTAAAGAAATCCATTGTGTGCCCAGGTACCATTAGAAATAGGCATTTTCTCATGCTTCATGGTATGTTAGTTTATTTAGCTTTATAACCTCTCCTTCCCTTAATGGTTTTTCTACTGATGTAGTTGTCTTAGTTGTCTTAGATCTACTGGTACTGCAAATGATATATATTTTTTTTAACCTAGTTAATGGCGACAGATGAGTCCAATCAAGGGAGTTTAGACTTTAGAGTTTGTTAATTAGTTTGGAATCTTTCGATGTGGGAGTAAACTCAAAAGATTTAGCTCAGCAAGTTACTGTTTGACATTTAGAAAGCTATAAACATGTCCCAAGTGTGGACCAACTTTTCTGAGCTTCTTCTTTGATTGCTATTGAAAATTCCTGAGAAACCCTTATTTTTTTATTTTTTTTTAGTGGATTAGAAATAAAATCCTAAACAATTAAAGAAATACATTTTGTGCCCAGGTACCTTTAGGAACAGGCATATTTCTTATGCTTCGGATATTCCTCTTGCTTTACCTAGAAAGAAGAATATTCCTGTCCTTCCCCTTTTTGTTTTGGTGTTTCTTCTTTGATCTTTGTTTCTTCCCTCCCTTGTTGTTTTCTGGATATTTAGGTTTATGGGCTTTTGAGTTGTAATTGTGTTTCTCTGTATGATATTATCCATGACCCCCAAAAAATAATGATGGTTACTGAAAAAATGAAATAAATAAATAAAAATTGCTAGAATGTGAGAGAAGCTTCCCTTGCAAATTCTCAATTTTGCGTTTTACCAGTGAAGTTTACATGATTAATTCTCATATGTTGCTTGTTTCAGACTGGTCTAAGTGGGGCACTAGAGACATTCTGTGGACAAAGTTATGGTGCAAAGTTGTACAGAATGATGGGAATTTATCTACAGTCTTCAATCATAATAACATTCTTCTTCTCTGTGATAGTATCTGTTTTATGGTTCTACTCTGAACCCATACTGATACTATTACATCAAGACCCTCAAGTATCAAAAATGACAGCCATATACATGAAGCTTTTGATCCCAGGGCTGTTTGCTTATGGCTTCCTACAGTGCATCCTAAGGTTTCTGCAGACACAGACTATCATAGTACCACTGGTTGTGTGCTCAGTGGTTCCATTAGTCATCCATGTTGGCATTGCTTACACTCTAGTTTTCCTCACACCTCTGGGATTCAGGGGAGCACCATTGGCAGCTTCCATGTCACTGTGGATGTCATTTGTAATGTTGGCTCTCTATGTGAACTATGCCAGTAAATTCAAGCATACATGGGAAGGGTTGTCGATGGAATCCCTCCGCCATGTACTTCCAAACTTGAAGTTGGCAATTTCTTCTGCTGTTATGGTCTGGTGAGTGACACATTCAAACTAGCCTTTACATTAAGGTGTCTAAAAAACTATTTCAATTTCCCTGACTTGGTATGATTCCTGTTTCAATTTATGACCTATTGGTTAATCTGATGGGCAAAATAATGATTTCATGATAAAAATAAAACTTCTCCTCTCACCATGATACCACCATCATCCTTCCAGCTTAGCCCCATTTTCCACCACCAAAGAGACTTAGATCATTTGTAGTCAGAAACTGAACTGCCAAATGGATTTCTTACTCTTAAAATATTTTGGGTTGATGCAATGAAAAGAATTTCAGTTTCTTGACCAGAAAATTTATATGTTGACCATATCATGGAAACAATCCAAAATTGAAATAGATCCCGAGTAATACCCTTAAAGAATTGATACACCGGACTTCCAACGTATCATACTGAATCCAGATTTCACTTCTACAGTGGAGGTTTTACCTAGTATTCCATTTCTGTGTTAGCTGATATATATTGGAACTAATCAAGATTATGTATCATTTCCACATGTTTTCTTATCTGTGTCGTTTCAGCTTGGAGGAATGGGCTTTTGAAATATTGGTGTTGATAGCAGGATTGTTTCCTAATTCAGAAAGGAGCACATCACTGGTAGCAATGTGGTATGTATAGTTCCTTCACTCCATTTATACATTCCCTATGCCTTTATACAATTCAGCTTCAGTTCTTTTTAGCATTGAGCCTGACGGATTTCTCTATATCGTTGTCTTAATTAGTGTGAATACGCAAGCTGTCACATACATGTTTACTTATGGTTTCAGTGCTGCAGTTAGGTAAGTTTAAAGAATTACAGTAGTGAGTTTTGAATTTCAATGACTTATGTTTCTCCCATGTAGCCTGTGGTCCTTGTAAGAAAATGAAATGATGGGAAGTTACTCTACTGCAACAGCACACGAGTGTCAAATGAATTGGGAGCTGGTAATGTAGATAAAGCAAAGAATGCTATCGTGGTGACCCTCAAGCTTTCTATCTTTCTAGGTCTTACAGTTATTCTAGCCCTAGCATTTGGTCACAATATCTGGGCAGGTTTCTTCACCAATAGTCCTATCATAAGGAGAGAATTTGCTTCCATGACTCCATTGCTTGGAATCTCCATATTAGTTGACTCAGCTCAGGGCATATTATCAGGTGAATGATCCTCGTCCATTGCTTGAACAACCTTAGATGGTTATCCAATTATTATACATATATACATATATAAGGGAGCAACCTAAAAATTATGCAGGGGTGTCAAGAGGATGTGGGTGGCAGCACTTGGCAGCATGGACTAACTTGGCAACTTTCTATGGTATTGGCACACCATTAGCTGTTCTCCTGGGTTTCAAGTTGAGATTATATGTCAAGGTAGTGAGTAATAATCAAATTTTACATGTGAAAACAAAAATAGCAGCAGAGATCTAACATGTTTACTTTGATTCCAAATGAATACAGGGGTTGTGGATTGGTTTGATCTGTGGCCTCTCCTGTGAAGCATTCAGCCTACTGCTTATTACAGTACGCACGAAATGGGAGAATATTAATCTCTCAGTGGAGAAGGAAAAAGATCAACCATTGCTGGTCTAACTGATTATGCCTGATATAACTATATCGATGATAATAGAATAATGGCTTAAACAATATGCAAGCTTTTATAGAGAAGCTAGAGAGTGAGAAGTGGTAGCTTTTGGCAACTGATTTGATGGGTTTTCTCATGACAAATGATTACTCAAGGAATTAAGGATTGAGTAGACAAAGGTTCAGGAGCTACCTAGATTATCTATGCTACCGAACTACTGCTTATGCATTAAGAAGGTATGCTGCAGGTTCCACATGCGCTTCATGGTACATAGATTACAGCAATTGAGTTAGTACTCTGTATATCATATTAACCTATGTCTCTCTGCAGAGCCCAGACAATCCAGAGAGAGAATTGGGTATTTTCAAAGTTTTGGCCTTTGGAGTCAAAAAACAATAATGGTCTTTTTGCTGGTGATCTCCAAACCCCCCCCCCCCCCTCTTAAAAGAGGTAATTCCAATTTTGATCCTACATGGATCGTTAGCACCAGAATAAAATATGAAGAAAAGGTCTCAAGGACCCGAAAAGATGCTATTACTGTGGGTGATAACATCAAACCACAAATCACATCCTTCTAATCAAGATTTTTTTGGGGGTAAATTCTAGTCAAGAATTTACATCTTAGCTCCTTGAATAATTTTCTTATCTTGAGCAAGAAGATGAAGTAAATTTCATTATTTTCTATGCAGTTAGATTCGCAATTGTTGAGATACTCCTACTCTTAACTTTAGAGTTGGCCTACATTTTAAACAAAACCAGAGTTGGTTAAATTTAAGTTCACTGAAGGCAAAATTTCCATATAATGCTAGTTCTGCGCTTGGATTGGTTCTACCCACCACTATGGGTTTGTGTTTTCCATCAGCTGCAACCATCATAGACTAGAGTTTCAGGAGAAACCTTAGTCCTTCATCTGACATAAGGGAGACAGAAGGCTTTAACCTTTGATGGTAATTCTCTACAGGGAAAGAAAGTGTATTGATGTGGAATTAAATCTTCATGGAGAGGGAAGGTGACTTGTAGAGTGTAACTGATTGCACACAGATCCAGATTTAATGGTATTTTGATAAGTTCATTTTAAATATTACAAACTTATCAGGGAATAGTACCTGGAGACATGTTGGGGGTGGCTCTTGGAGGGTTTGCGCCTGTGAACTAAAGGAAACAAAGACTCTCCCACTTTTTATGTAATTTTGCCCTGAGAAAACCCCATCCTCTGTTATCCTCAGCAGTTGATCTGGGCAGAGGTCACCCTCTCAATTTTAAAGGGTTGACATGCGACCCAACGAATCAGTTTCAAAGGAAGTCATTAATCCCACTCAGGTTTCTGTATCTAATGCATACATTTCTCGTTTGACCCACTAAACCAAGATCTGTATATTACTCTCGAGGCATTAATCTTTCATCACCCATTCTGTAATTTACATCAAACATGATCAATCAAACCAGTACTGGTTGGGCATTGCCATTCTCCACACACAGATTAATCTTTTCCCATTTTGTACGTACTGTAACAATGAGTAAGCTGCTTGCTTGGCAGAAGAGGCCACAGATCAGACCTATCCACAATCCCTGTAAGCAGATGAAATCAAAGTATTAACTGGTTATGTCTCTGCTGCCATATGTTTTCACATGTAAAATTGATTCTTGCTCGCTACTACCTTAGCATGTAATCCCGTCTTGAAACCGAGGAGAACCGCTATTGGGGTGCCAACCCCATAGAAAGTTGACAAGTTGACCCATGCTGCCAAGTGCTGCCAGCCACATCCTCTAGACACCCCTGCAAAATTTAAGATTGAACATATCAATAAAATCATATAATCATACAGGATTGTTCAAGCAATGATGTTGATCATTCACCTGAAAAGACACCCTGAGTTGAATCAAGTAATATGGAGATCGCAAGCAATGGGGTCATGGAAGCATAGTCACTCTTTATTATAGAACTATCAGTGAATAAGCTCGCCCAGATACTGTGACCAAATACTAAAGCTATAATAACTGTAATGGCCAGAAAACTAGAAAGTTTAAGGGTCACTGTGAAAGCATTCTTTGCTCGATCTACATTTCCAGCTCCCAACTCATTTGATACTCGTGTGCTGTCATATCAGAAAAAAATTCCTATTATTTCATCATCTGGTAATGACCAAGGATGCATTGGAAGGAGCATATTAGATTTAAAGCCAGAAATCACTTCCACAATTCTAGCTGAGTCTCCTACTTACCTAACAGCAGCACTGAAACCATAAACAAGGTTGAATACGAGAGCTTCTGTACTCACACTAATTAAATAGATAATAGAAAAGAAATTCATCAGTCTTAACCACCCTCAATTATAAATGCCAGAGGAAATATACAAATAGAGTAAAGTCAGAAAATGTACCACATTGCTACAAGTGATGTGTTTCTCTCTGAATTAGGCAACAATCCTGCTATCAACACCAAAATCTCAAAAGCCCAGAATTCCAGGCTGAAAAACAATACACCCTCAATTATACAAAATCAGAGTGGAAGACCACGGTAGGATACAGATTAATCCTGATTAATTCGAATATAAGAAGCTAAGAGACAATTTTGAAAACACTGGGAATCTTGCAATTTATTTGAGGTTTTAGACTTTTGACATATGAAATAAGGGTAAGATGCTGTAAGTTTGGATGTCACTTACCAAACCATAACAGCAGAAGGAATTGCTAACTTCAAGCTTGGAAGTACATAGTGGAATGATTCAATTGAAAGCCCTTTCCATGTATGCTTGAGTTTATTAGCACAGTTCACATAGGTAGCCAACATTAGAAATGATATCCATAGTGATATGGAAGCTGCCAATGGTGATCCAATGAATCCCAGAGGTATGATGAAAACCAATATATAAGTGATGCCGACATGGATAACTAATGGAACCAGTGAGCATACAACTAACGGTATTATGACAGTCTGTGTCTGGAGAAACCTGAGGATGCATTGTATGAAGCCAAAAGCAAACAGCCCTGGGATTAAATGTTTCATGTATATGCCAGCCATTTTTGCTACTTGAGGCTCTTGATGAAGCAAAATCAGTATAGGTTCTGAATAAAACCACAAAACAGATACTGGCACAGAGAAGAAGAAAGCTATTATGACTGAAGATTGTAAATAGATTCCCATCATTCGGTATAGCTGTGCACCATAGCCTTGTCCACAAAGTGTCTCGAGTGACCCACTTAAACCAGTCTGAAACAGACAAAATGTAAGGATAAATCATGTAAGAACTTCCCCTGAAAAAGTAAAAAAGCAGTCACAGATTTCGCAAGGAAACAATTTATCCTAAGCTTTCTCCCCACACTTCACTAATCCGTCCAAAATACAGAAGTTGAAGCTCTCTACAGTTGCTATTAATGCTTATCCACTTGACTGGCATAATTTTGAAGGTTTTCCTCTGTTCCCCAATTCAATCAAATCATGGAGATGGCCCATAAAATAAATTCATGAACGAGTTTTAACTAGTGAGGTGCAGAATAGTCAAAAAGTAGTGATCCGTCCCTATTACTAACCAAATCTTCGGTCAATAAACCACATCGCTCAAGAACATCAGATGAACCTAATGGGATTTGGAAGAGAGTTTTACTAAAGAAATATAAAATGATTGGTGGACTAATGGTGACTAGAACTGGCGTGTGGAGGATATTATTCCTACCCATTGAACTTCAACAAAAATGAGCCTTGTTTGTGGGTCACATGAAGAGAGCGTTAGTGTTCAACAACTAGTATCCATATTTATAGCAAATATTAGCCTCATTCATACTTGTACAAGTCGAGTGGTTGCTATTGATCAGAGGTTCTCACCCTTGGTCTCCAGTAAGAACAGAAGGCCTACAGTTGGAGAGAGAGAGAGAGAGAGAGAGAGAGAACAGACACTAGTGAAAGAGGGTGGGGGAAGGGGGTGTTTATAGCCTGAGTATGGAATACTGACCATAAGGGCGAAACCAATGACCACAGCCCAGGAGTTCGCGAGGGTGGAAGCTGCGAGCTCAAGATTGCCAAGGTGTCCAGCGAACATGACAGAGATCAGGGGAATGCAATAGTAAGAAACGTTTGTGAGGATCATTGGGATGGCAAAGGCAATCTGCATCTTCGCCTCCTCCACGTCCAACACCCTTTCCCATCCTTGCCTCTGTATCCCCTCTTCTCCACCATTCTCCAATAACGGTGTTCTATCCGAAGCCATTATCAGATTATTTACAGGTCCCCTCTCCATAGACCCAGATTTTTATACGAATGAAAAAGCTATGTGAAAAATGTGAGAAGGGTAATCTGAGAATACCCAGTATGAGGTTGAGGATAGAAGATTCTCAGCGACAAATTTTTACTCTGGTCCATTAGGTATCAAACGAAAAAGGATATGTACAAACGAGACTCAGTTAAAGCAGATTTTTAATCTGGTGCTGAATGAACACATGGATTAAAGTCGTTAGGTATGATCTGATCAAGTGTCTCTCAACTCTTCCAGCAACAAAAGAAACAAAATGTCTCTTCTACTCGTGAAGTTGTCCTTTGGATCCTATCATAAATAAATAAAATTGTCCTTTCCTCGATCTGTTCGCTGGGTTTGAGGGACTTCGAGTCTCTTTTTCAAATCACGCTTTGAATGAATAATAAATGCAAGCAGTTTTTTCTGATGAAGAACAAATGCCAGCAATTGGCCACCAATCGATGCCTTCAGTGTACGGTTTCCAAACATTGTCAATCGACTAACTCACTATCACCTGCATTGTGTGTTTAACAGAGCCATACTATTTCTTCTTCCAATCCCAATTAACTTAATTTAAAGTTGCGATGCTTAATAGACCGTGTAAAGAAATTGTAATTATCATTTGGGAAGAAATGGGGTAGCATGATTTGGCCGATCAAAACATACTTATATCATGACAAAGTTAGTTTTTTTTTTTTTTTTTTGGTTCAAACAAAGCTAGTTCTTTACCAAAGAAAGAGAAAGATAGTCCATATCGCTATTACTCTATTCATGCAAAAAGATGGGTTGAGAGGCCATGATTCGACTGATCAATAGATATGAACAGCATAAGAAAGCCAGTCCAACCACAATTATTCTGCAATTAAGGCATTTCTCTTTTTTTTTGGTAGAAAAATTGAGGCATATGAAATAGCCTTGATCTTGATCTTTTAAATTGGCCTAAAGTTCTTGAAGGAAAATTTAATTTTTGCCAATTATGATTATCAACTGGTGATTTGAGGTAATCACCTATGGTTATTTCATTTTGCGTGATCCTTCGATACCTTTCACAAACGGTGCTCATGAAATTTATAGTTTGTACTGGAGTTACCTCTTGGGATCATTTAGCAAGAGTATCATTTATACTGATGAGACACTACTAATACAATTGTTTTACATACAAACCCATTGCTAATACACTTGCTGTAATGCATATGCCCAGAATTAAAAGCACTTTCTTTTCAATCCTTCTTCAAGTGATCATTCAGTCCTTGAACATGAGAAAAATTAACCGTAGAATCAGATATGGATACCTATCACATCAGTTGGAGCCTTTAACATGAACTTCTTCTTTTTTGGGTAATAATCTTTGAAGTGAACTACAACAGCCAAGCTTGAAGTGATCTATAATCACTCATTTAGCTAGACCAGCAACGACTGGTCTTTATTATTCTCGACAGAGAGGTTAATCTTTTCCCACTTTGTACGACCTGTAATTACTAGTAGGCTACATGCTTGGCAGCAGAGGCCACAGATCAGACCAATCCATAATCCCTGCACCAATTAATATTAAATCCAACAACCAGTTAGATATCTGCTGCCATGTGTTTTCACATGCAAAATATTGATTGTTGATCAGACTACCTTAGCATATAGTCCCATCTTAAAACCCAGGAAAACTGCCATTGGCATACCAATACCATAGAAAGTTAGACAAATTAATTGGTCCATGCTGCCAACTGCTGCCACCCACAACCTCTCGACACACCTATCAAATTTAACACACTACATTTATGCATCATCGGCCTAACGAAATTTCAGTCGAGATTTCAATCACTGCTAGTCTCTGTTGTCTAAGCTGAGCTTTCAACATTTATTTCAAATTAAATCATTATGTGCTCCAAAGACCAAGATGATGGTATCCTGTTGTAGAAATCTATCGTGTCAATCTCAAAGGATTGGTATAGGTGATAAAGATCAATGCATGAGGTTACAAGTCTCAACTTTGAATCTCTTTAGGATTAAAGTTGTTTTGTCTAATACTTGTGGATTTATCAATGTCCAAATGATTCTCTGTTTCAAAAACCCAAAAAAATAAGAAAAAGAAAATCAAAAGTTCTAGGAGTTATTAGTGAAAAAAGCCACCAATTATGACATTCAATTTTTTTTTTTTTTTTTTTGGTTCCAAACATGCAATATTGATTTACAATAATGAATTTATTCTTTTCGGTAGAAAATGATATTTGTTGACCCAAATGGCATGAATGAGTATTACAAGACTTCATTTACCAAATATCACAAGACTTCCATAGAAATCTAGAATATATGTAATGATGTAGAGAAGGTAGGTTCATCAAGTATAAGCTTTAGAATATTATTTTTAATAAAGGTGTAATGAGAAGCATCTTGTTGCTTATGTAATGGATATGCTAATATGAAATGTTTATTAATTTTATAGAAGGATTGTTGTATGGGACAATACATAGGAGGATTTGATCGTGATTGACCATGAGACTGTAATGGTGATTGACACTTTCATATAATAATTTTGTAAAACAATGACTACACAAGTTATTCAGTTAAAAAAATTGAAGTTTAACCTAGGCACACTTGTTTGATTGGCAAGACCAATACATCTTAGTGAAGAGGTCAAGTTACACACGGATAGTTTTTGACCCTTAAATACATCTTAATCGTTGTTGAAGCTGAACCTTTGACCTCAGTTTCATTCTGAATTCTTATGGTTCGTCTGCAATTCTAGAACTTTATTTCTATGGGACTCCCCTGCCGAAACCATGTGAGAATCTAGTAGGTGATCATTTCATTACCTACCTGTTGAAATCGATCAACAACAACATTGATTACTATACATGCGATCGAGATGTTTTACAATATGGTGCTTCTTGATGCCGAGATGGCGGGTATTTGGGCGCAGCTACCTTTGATTCACAATAATCAAAGATGGAATACACTACCAATGATCTAGTCAAAGATAATCTGCAAACACCCCTAGTAAGAAAATCAATAAAACCATTGTCAATCCTAGAAAAATGAGCAAAAGAAATCCTACTAAATAAAGAACAAAGTTTCAAAATATCTATACTAAACAACACATTCAGTCTAAAGATTTAAATAATGGTTTGAGTGTAAAAGAATTTAAATTAGGGTAGATTAGTCATTATACCATAGGGAGGCAATATGGACATTTCACTCCTAACTTAACAAAAGCTTAGATGAGAAGTGATGAGCGTGTAATTCGTAATTTTGAGAGTGCAATATTAATTAAAGGCACTAAAGCGTACAATAGACTTTAAGCCTCACCAAAGCAACCAATGTGTGATTAATTCAAAAAAAAAAAAAAAAAAAACCTCAAAATTGTCCTTTGGAGAAGGATCGGCTCACACCTCGCGGCCAGAATTCCAATGAAGGCATCGAGTTTTGCTATAAATCGAATTTTCAACCATTGATATTCAATGGTCGAGATCGAAATCTCAACTGGAATTTCGAATCCGACAGTCTGAAATTCCACATGACGGTGATTGAAGCAATTTCACGATAGAACTTTAACTTTGCTTCATTCCTACGCATTAAATGCGCAGGAGACAAAATAACTCGAACCGTCGGATCAAAATCTCGATCAAAAATTTTGAATCCAACAATCCAAAATTAGGCATGAGGGTCCTGCGCATTGAAGCAATTCCACTATAAATCACGCTCTGAATGAATAATAAATGCAAGCAGGTTTTCCAATCAAGAACAAATGCCAGCAGTGGCCTACCAATTGAAGTCTCTAGTGTACGGTCACCGAATATTGACAAATGACAACAATGACAATCCACAAAGTCGCCATCACCTGCATAGTGTGTTTAACAGAGCCATGCAATATCTTCTTCCAATCCCAAACAACTAAATTCAAAGTTGGGGACCATATTGGACAAATCATTATCAAACCTTCATTGTGCTACAGCCTACAAGACTACAAGACTACAACATTATCATGGCTTATCAACCTGGGTCAACATACTTTCATTGCTGACCACACTGTAGAATAGATGTATATTGCCCATATTGACATCTGTACTCATTATCACTCTTACTATTTTCATGCAAAAAATGGGCTGATCAATAGATATGAATAGCATAAGAAAGCCAGTCCAACCACAATTATTCTGCAATTAAGGCACACATGAAGTAGCCTTGATCTTCATCTTTTAAAATTGCCCTGAAATTTTTTTGCCAATTATGATTATCAATTTGGTGATTTTGATGTTATCACCTTACAGTTATTTGACTTTGCATGATCTTGGATTCCTTTCAATGGTGTTTATGATCTTTATAGAGTCTATAGTACTGGAGTTGCCTCTTGGGATCATTTAGCAAGAGTATCATTTATACTCACACACTGCTAATACAATTGCTGCATATACAAATCCCCTGCTCATACATTGGCTGTAATACATATGCCCTGAAGTGCTTATAGAACTTGCTGCATACCTTCTCAATGTATCAGCAGTAGATCAGGCAGAGATCATGCAGCCCCCAAACCGCCCTTTCCTTTCAATCCTCCTTCGAGTGATCATTCTGTCCTTGAACTAAAGTTGGAGCCTTAACATGAGAAAACCTGTAGAACTCATTCTCTGCTCTTCTGTATCCCATCGCGCGTATCATCTTTGAAGTGAACTACGACAACCAAGCTTGTATTCTGATAGAAGTGATATATTATCAACCATATAGCTAGACCAGCAACGACTGGACTTTATCATTTTCCACAAAGAGGTTAATCTTTTCCCACTTTGTACGAACTGTAATTACTAGTAGGCTGCATGCTTGGCAGCAGAGGCCACAGATCAGACCAATCCATAATCCCTGCACCAATATTAAATCAAACCGGTTAGATATCTGCTGCTATGTGTTTTCAGATGCAAAATTGATTGTTGCTCAGACTACCTTAGCATATAGTCCCATCTTAAAACCCAGGAAAACTGCTATTGGCGTGCCAATACCATAGAAAGTTGCCAAATTGGTCCATGCTGCCAAGTGCTGCCAGCCACAACCTCTGGACACACCTATCAAATTTAACACAGTATATTTATGCATCAGTCGTATTTTATGACAGGCCATCAAGGATTGTTCAAGTAATGGATGTCCATGATTCACCTGATAAAATGCCCTGAGCTGAATCAAATAGTATGGAGACAGCAAGCAATGGGGTCATTGAAGCAAATTCTCTCTTTATTATAGGACTATCGGTGAAGGAGCCTGCCCAGATATCGTGACCAAATAGTAGGGCTAGAATAACTGTTAAAGCTAGAAAGATAGACAGTTTAAGGGTCACTGCAATTGCGTTCTTTGCTTTATCTGCATTACCAGCTCCCAGTTCATTTGAGACTCGTGTGCTGTGTTGTAGCAGAATAAATTCACATTAATCCATTGTCTGGAAAAAAACATGTGTAAAAATTCAAAAATCACTGCAACAATTCTAGTTTTCTTAATTACCTTACAGCAGCACTGAAACCATAAGTAATCATGTATGTGATAGCTTCTGTGTTCACGCTAATTGAGCAGATGAACAAAAGAAATCCATCAGGTTGAATCCACAAAAGAATCCAGTCCTAGTTATAAAAACCAGAGGAAATACACAAATAGTAAATCCTGAAACATACCACATTGCTATCAGTGATGTGCTTGTTTCTGAATTAGGCATCAATCCTGCTATTAACACCAAAATTTCAAAAGCCCAGTACTCCAAGCTGAAAAAACATCCCAAATTATTGAAATGAATGAATGGAGAACAAGGTAGGAAACAGAGTAGAACCTATCAAATATAATCTATTGAAGCTTTCTAGACATTGAAAATATTAAGGTAAGATGCTATCACATTAGATGTCACTTACCACACCATAACAGCAGAAGGAAGTGCTAACTTCAAGCTTGGAACTACATAGCGGATGGATTCTGTTGAAAAACCTTCCCATGTATGCTTGAATTTATTGGCATAGTTCACATAGACAGCCAACAATATAAATGATATCCATAATGATATGGAAGCTGCCAATGGTGCTCCCCTGAATCCCATAGGTGTGAGGGTAACCAATGCATAAGTGAACCCAACTTGGATGAGCAATGGAACCGCTGAGCACACAACCAGTGGTAATATGACAGTCTGTGTCTGGAGAAACCTCAGGATGCATTGTAGGAAGCCATAAGCAAACAGCCCTGGTATCAAATGCTTCAAGTATAAGGCTGCCATTTTTGATACTTGAGGTTCTTGATGAAGCAAGATCAGTATGGGTTCCGAATAGAACCACAAAATAGACACCATGACAGAGAAGCATAAAGTTATTATGAGTGAAGATTGTAGATAAACTCCCATCATTTTGTATAACTTTGCACCATAACTTTGTCCACAGAGTGTCTCAAGTGCCCCACTTAGACCAGTCTGAAACAGGCAAAATGTAGAGATCATGTAAGAACTTCCTTAAAGGGAACAACAGGAAGCATTCTGACTTTGCAAGGGAATCAGTCAGTGTGGCTAAGCCTCTCCAACATTCAAGGAACATGGATGAATTTGTTTTTTTCTTTTATTTTGTTAGGTGAAAAAACCATCACAATATTGATACAGGTAGACTCTTCTATCAAAAGGTATCATTGTCATGCACTTTATTTTGGTACACATGTAAAATTCCTAAACCCTTGAAAAAATCATTTCTGTGTCATAATAAAAAAAGGATAAAGAAGTAAAGTTACAAGTTACAGATACTTAACACCTCACAAATTATTCTACTTTTATCAACCCTGTTTTATTGTCCTTTTACCTAGACATTATACTAGCAGAACTAAATCTCTTTTCATTTAAAATAGGAAAAAGGAGATGCAAGGTGTCCAACTGGGCATATCATCTCCATTGCCATAAGCAGGATCACCTAAGCAACCAAAAAACGACCCCTGAAGACCCAGGAGAAACAGTACCAAGGCCTAATTCATCCAAAAACGTATAAAAGATGTCTTCCTTTATTTCTTCTTGAATTTGAGAAAGAAAACCCAGTCAATGAGAGACAAATGCTGCCGCTTCCATGAAAAGGAAGTCTACTATCAGATGAGTTTTCAATGATGTCTTTCTCAATTTCTTCACGACAATGTAAAGCGAGTCCAAAAGCGACAAAGGACCATTTGTTTGCCGTCTACTCTGAAAGGAATTTGCTATCAAATTTGCTTCTCTGAAGCAACGATATAAAATAGAAAAATCGCTATCTTTTTGGGTTAGAGAATTTCGTTCATTAGATGTTGTGATGGAAATCTTGAAAGAGTGAATTTTGTCCTTAATTCTTTTACTATATGAGTGAATTTTCGAATTCTCAAGTCCAATCCCGTGGATTAAGATACCTTTCCTTCGCCCAGAAAACAATTTCAGATCCTAAATTTAGAAACCCAATCAACAAGAGTTCAGCGAGACTGCAATAAAAAGTAGTGGAAGAAATAAAAGCTAGCTACGAACAAAACCAAATAAAGAGAATAAGCCCAACATCCAAAGAATATATTACAAATAGAGAAGATAAAAGATGTAGGGCGTCACTATGTCGAGAATAGTCAAAGAACAGTGATCCACACAACCTCACCAGTCACCAACCCTTTAGTCATGAAACAACACCACTAAAAGTAAACCACCGCGCAGGGGAATTATTATTTTTTAAAAGTCGGATCTGGAAGAGATTGAATCAAGGAAAAATGAAACGAGTTATTGAAACTTGTTTGTGGATCAAAATGTTTCATGACTAAAACGAAGTGTTCAACAACCACTAGATAGCCATGTTTATAGCAAACACCACACACAGAGAGAGAGAGAGAGAGAGAGAGAGAGCAGCCATTAATGGAAGAAGAGGGAGGGGCTGAAGCTAAGAGTAGAGTACTGACCATGAGAGCGAAACCGGTGACCATCGCCCATGAGTTAGCAAGTGTGGAAGCTGCGAGCTCAAGGTCTCCGACGTGACCGGCGAACATGACCGAGATCAAGGTGATGCAATAGTAAGAAACGTTTGTAAGGATCATTGGAACAGAGAAGCTAACTTGCAGCTTCGCCTCCTCCACATCAATCACCTTGTTCCATCCTTTCTTCTTTCTCTCCTCTTGACTACCATTCTCCATTAAAGGCGTTTCCATGGAAGCCATTATCAGAAGATTTCCCTTCTTCCTCTCCTCCGATTAATCTCAGAGGTTGTGAGAGTGAAACAGAGGAGTCAGAAAACTGAGACGGAATTCTGAAGAGGACCCCATTATTAATAGACCATAGATGAGAGGCGGGCACGGAGGGAAGGGTTTGGAAATAGCGCACGTGCGTTAAGTCGTTTGGCAAACTGGGAAACCAGATTGGGGCCAATCCCAGACAAGCCACACAGGTGTGGGAAAAGTCATTTAACGCAGGTGGACAGAAATCAGTACGGACCAATATCAGATGATTCAGATCTATTTCTGGCCACCATTTTTTTCGTAAATGTTTTTTTTTTATGTGATTTAACATCACATCAAATGGTTGAAATTTATTCATCAGTCACATCAATCAACTCTTTAATGAAATTTATAAATGAATTTCAACTATATGATTAATGTGATGTTAAGACACATAACATACATCTACAAAAAAATTGATGATTACCTTTTAATAAGGATATCGACCTAATAAATTTCATACAACTATTATCTTAGGATTTGAATCAAATGATATCTTCACAAAAAGGAAAAATAAGTCTTCATTTTTTTTTCTTTTTTTTTTATCTTTTTTAGAGGACTTGAGGTTGATCAGGCTTAGTTGAACCCACAAGGCCACATTTGTAGGGATTACTATTGAATAAAGCCGTCAATGAAAATCTTCTTTGAGGATGTCCGTCATTTCTAGCAGGAGATCATTAAAAAAAACCAGACCTTCTCTTCCATTTAGCCTCTTCTTAGATAGGCAATCAGCAGCCATGTTATTTGAGCGTTTTGCATGACCGAATTTAACATGACCTCGAGAAGCATATAGGCTACGAATTTCAGGAATTAATCTTCCCAACGATCCTTACTGGTTGACTATTGGATCCAGTAACTTTATGGCTTTCAGTGAATCTGATTCTATTTGGAGTGGCCATGCTCCTATATCGAATACTACCTTCACCCCTTCTTTGATTACGCACATTTTCGCCTCTACCATATGGCATAGAACATTCAATGTTAATTAACGATAATAAATTTCAACTGAAAATGAAAAGGGCACGCATGAGTATCACAAGACTTCATTTACCGAAAGAAGAAAATTCTGGAAACTTATACATTATTTTATACAAAACGATGTAGAGAGGTTTGGCTCATATAAAGGTATAAGCTTTAGAATATTATTTTTAATAAAGATGCAATGAAAAGCATCTTCTTGCTTAGGTAGAGAATATGCTAATATGAAATACTTATTAATTTTATAGAAGGATTGTTGTATGGGACAATACATAGCAGGATTTAATCATGATTGACCTCGATAACTGTAATGGTGATTGATACCTTAGGGTATAATTTTGTAAAACAAATGAGTATAAGTTATTCAGATAGGCTTATTGAATGTATGCTTACATTGGACCTATTCTATTTTTCTTCTTTCTTGTATTTAGTAGTTATTTTTAAATCAATATTATGCCTAATATGAGTAAGTATATATATCATGTGTACCCCCCTTGCCAAAAAAAAAAAAATGTGTGTATCAAATGTGTCATGAACCTTCATTAGAAAGGAAAGAAGAAAAAAATAGTAATTAATTTTATATTATACTTTCATATATATGATTATAATAATGGTAAAGTATTTACGTCAATGTAAGTGAATATGATAGATGTATTATCAACATGTCATTAGACTTGCTTTTATGTGTTTGAATGCACGACAATCTGATCTACACGCATTCCCCAACCTCCCCTACTTCTCGAAACTCGAATAATACAAGAAAAAATTAATATAGAAAACTTCTTCAAAGCCTGGGATTTTGAAGCCTCTATTTTTTTTTCCTTGTGTTGGGTTATTTGGTTACTGTATATTCTATGATTTAGCTGGACGTGACATATGATATTTAATTTTAACCAAAAAGACATATGATATTTAACATGCCATTTGAACCACACACCATGTGAACTATGGTGTCAAAGATTTTGGAATTTTATATGTTGATATTTTACGAAGAAGTCTGATTAAAGTCTTAGGAAGTCTATGGTTCGAAAAGCATGGGCTTATTGCTTTCAAAACATAAATGACTTGGGCTAACTAACCCACCATTAGACCATCTCTTATGGTACCTTGGTTTATGCAAATTAGGCTTGGGGTTGGGCTTTCTGGTTTCTAACTTTTCTTTTTCCCGTGCTTATGGGTATGGCTAACTAATCTTGTGTCTCTTTTCAACTGGAGAAAATTATTGGATTTCCGATTGTTAGGGCAAATTACTTCAATTTGAACCAAAACCTAATAATTAATTACGAAAATCTTAACCAAAATCGATCCATTAAGCACTTGGTTCGGAACCGGGTTGAGCTAAGTCACTTTATTTGGTTTCATTTGGAATTTGTCATCCATAGAAAAATGAGCAAATTGCATTGACACCCCCACTTTATGTTTACAAAACACATAGGTGATATTCTGTTAGAATGATTAGTTATATTATCACAAAGATTGCAAAGACTATTATACCTTTCCAATAAAACTGATTCTCATTTATAAAATAAATAATAAAAAAAATTCTTTTGCTTACAAAGCTTATTTGATGAAAACATTGTTTTTAGATTTTTTCTTTTTTTTTTTTATTTTTATCTTCATATTTTGGTAAAGACATTTTTTGAATTAAATAAATAAACAATAGGTTAACTGTTTCACTAACAGAACGGACTAATATTTTTAGGGCCTGTTTGGTTACATGAATCCTGAGATTTGAAATCTCTGGATTCATGAATCTGAGAATTATACCCGTTTGGTTGTAAAAATCTCTAGATTCATGAAATCTAGAGATTCACCTTTTTACACTAAAAACATGAATCTATAGATTTATGGATAAGGGGTGAAATCCAGAGATTTCAAAAAAGCTATACATTTGCACATTCACAAAAATCACGTTGATCAAATAGTTTTTTAGGATGATTCCATAGATTTCATTCCACAACCATGCCAAACATCTAATTTTATAAATTATAACTCCATAGATTTGAAATCTCTAGATATTTGAAATCTCTAGACTCATGTAACCAAACAGGCCCTTAATAAATTGGAGTGTTTGTGTTTTTTAAACATAAAGTAGGGTGTCAGTGCTTTAAAGCCTCTATTTTAAGGTACTAGTGCAATTTACGCTAGAAAAATTAGTATCGCATTGCAGTAGACGTGCATTAGTGTAATGGTAAAGGCAAAATCTGTAATTGTTAAAATACTATTTGTTTCTTTGGTTCATTTTACTATCTACCTTAGAGAAACAATAGTGCCATGAAATATGCATATCTTGGTCACTTTCAGATTTCATCAACGGGGAGGAATTGCACAAAGTCTACTACATTGTGATGCATGTAGACAGTTAAGGATATATTCCTCCAAAAAAAGTACGAGAGAGAAAATATGAAGTTTTTGGATAATATTAATAATAATAAACGTAACTTCGAGTTTTTCTCTAGAAATGAATTGAATACGATTGAAGAATCCGCAGATAGAGAGGAAACAAACATGTATGCTAGATCCACATCATGTAAGAGAGTTGAGAAAGGGGTGAATTCCATGACTGATAACCTATGATGTCTACAATAAGAAAGGAAAAAAAGGGAAAGGGTAGAAGTAAATGAAGATTTCAATGAATGTGCAAATTAATGGAGAGCTGGGATCCTCTACAATCGCAGGTAGAAGATTGCACTACCCTTACATATCTTGATCACACATCTATGAGGGAAGCCGTATTCTTGTCCACGTTGATTGTGCTTAGAGATAAGCTTTCATCCTGAATGTATGGTGATAAAATGTAAATTTAATCCCCTACCTTCACAGATATAGAATTCAAACTCATTAACCATGGTGGACGAGAGTTCAAACTTCGCATGCAAGAAATGTAATATAAATATCGTAATAAGATATAATCCAGATTGAAGGAACTAGAATATCTAGAGGTAGACATAATATAACATTAAGATAAGTGGTAAGATATGATATGCATAGCTTAGGCCTTATGTTTAACATAATCTAAAACGAAACTGATTGGAAGACAAGAATCGACCTGATTTAGTTGGAACAAGGCTTATTGTTGTTGTAGTTGAATTTAATTTTGGAAAACTAGATTCTATTGCACCTTAGTTGCAAATCAAAACATGATTCTATAGAATTATGCAATCAAATGCTTCCTACATATTTGCTTGTAGTTAGATTGAATATATTCATTAAAAAAAAATAAAAAATAAAAAGGCATGGGAGAGAAAATATGAAGTTTTAAGAAAATATTAAAAATAATAAATTTAACTGGAGTTTTTCTCTAGAAACGGACTAAATACGCTCAAAGAATCCACAAATAGAGAGGAGACGGACTTATATGCTAGATCCACATAATGTAAGAGAGTTGAGAAAGGGGTGAATTCCGTGACTGACAAGCTATTACGTCTACAAAAGGAAAGAAAAAAAAGGAAAGAATAGAAGTAAATGAAGATTTCATTCGTAAATACATTAAATGTGCGAATTAATGGAGAGCTGGGATCCTGTACCATCGCGGGTAGTGGATTGCACGACCCTTGCACCTCTCGATCGCACATCTAAGAGGGAAGCCACATTGTCAATGCTCATAGATGAGCTCCCATCCTGATGTCTGTTGATAAAATGTAAAGATAGTATAATTCTAAACCTTCGCAGATAGAGAATCCAAACTCATTAGCCCGTAGTAGGTGAGAGTCTAGACTTCGCATGTAAGAAATGTATGGTAAGAATGGCCAAGGGAGGTGAATTCCAGATTAAGCGGTTTATTAAAGCTCGTAGTTGGCATTAAAAGCGCCCTCAGTTTTCCAGTTTCCACTCCTAAAAGAAAAACTCAACGCATTATTCATGTGAAACTCAACCGCGTATCCGGGGATGGAATCGGTCTGAGTCAATTCGATCTAAATCATATCAAATCGGTTCCAAAAATCATAGAATCGTCCATCATATCAAAATTGGAGGATGAATCAACAGCATCAAATCGGTCAGAATCGGAGTCACTCAATTCCAATTCTGGTCTGACTCACCGATCTAATCCAAATTTTGAAATCCTTCCCAAGCCCGCAATAGACGAAAATCCGTCCGGATTCGTTTCATATCAAACCAATCAGCGTTGCTGCAAAATGCGGAAAACCGTCTCCGCTTACAGTAAGGTGGCCAAAATTTTTTTGTCTATAAATCAGAAGGGAATGAACAACGAAGAGACCAGAGAGAACTCAGCCCAAGAGATCTTAGAGAGAGAGAGAGAGAGAGAGAGAGAGGAGATTTTGCGTTTGAAAGTTGACGGAAGATCTCCGCCGCCGTCTCCGGTTCTCCCTAACGCTGTTGTCCATTCGCATCACTTTTATACTTTCTAGATCTTTCTCTGTCTTCTGCTTCTTCGTCGTGCTGAATTGAGTTTCTGTGTTGTCTTTTTTTTCTCTGTTATTCTGGTTCACTGCGATTAAACCAAGCCCAGATTCAACTAGTTCGTCTCAGGTAGAGTACATGCATCGAACTCATTTTCTCTGTTATCTCTGCAGCGATCATACCTACTCTGATCAACGTTTGATGGATGTGCAAGCAGGTTAATTTCCGTTTGGTTGCTGTTCGATTTCATCATTTCTCGCAGAGAGTAGTAGATCTTTGGAGATTTTGGTAAGATACTCTGAGTTTTAATTAGAATTTCCATTCTTCATAGTTTCTTAACACGTTTGATTCCTGTCTATCCCTGTTTTACAGGAAAAAAAATGCTGCGAGGAAGAGAAGGAAATCTGATCGGTTTAAGGGGTGGGAATCATCCTCCATGTCCTCGTTGTAATTCTCCGAATACCAAGTTTTGTTACTATAACAATTACAGTGTCTCTCAGCCTCGTCATTACTGCAAGAGTTGCAAACGATACTGGACTAGAGGTGGGATCCAGAGGAACGTTCCAGTTGGCGGTGGACACAGGAGGTTTCGTCGACACAGGAATCCTCCGGCTGTGGAAAACCCAGTTCCATTACGGTGGGCTCCGCCTCCTCCTCCGCCTCAGCCTCAACCTCAACCTCAACCTCAGAACCAGCCCGGACAATTGAACCTGGTTCCAGCTCCTCCAGCTCCCTGGCCATCGAACCCTACTGTTACTGTTACCGCATGCAGTTCGATAAGAAGAGCTTTTTTCTCTGCACCGAACCTCCCTTCCATGGCATCAGCTTCTTCTGCCATGCAGTATCAGGTTGGAGGATTCGTGCCTTCCTTGGCACCGACTGATCAGACTTCCTCTCGGACCATGAACGTTGCTGGCGATTTCGGGGTGTCCAATGGCTCTGTGCTCCAAGGGTTAAGTTTCAGTTTTCCTTCTTTTAACCGACAACCGCCGCAGGAGATCACCAACTATTCTGGAGGATCGACTTGGCCCGGTGGCAGCGGCCCTAGCAGCAGTAGTGACCACTCAGGTGGTGGTCATGTTTGATCACAAAATGGTTGTGTAGATCATGATCGGTCCTCCTTCAAACCCATTAGAGTTTTTAGTACCTAGTTTCTATGTAAATTCTGTTGACTCGTGTTTTCTGTGTTAGTTCTTGTTTGGCTTTGTTATTTCGCTTGGGCTTTGTTATTTAGCTGTGTGTATTCAGGATTTATCGTTCAAATCCTTATAGTTATAGAAGCAATTAATAGCCTATATGTATCTCTTTTCAGTAAATTGATGACTTTATCATGTATATGTTTCTGCCTTCAGTGGTGGTTTCTTTTGGTTATTACTCCGTGACTTTCAAAACTGTAAAAAATAACGCACAGTGAGCTCTGATAGTTCTAGCTGTAAGAACTGTAATTCAATAATTATAGTGACTAGTCTGAACCTTGCCTACGATAGCTAGAAGCAATGGAAGTTGATGAAAGTGAAAACGATGGTTGCGCTTAGACGATTAATTTTTTTAGTGCTTTTTCTTCTCTCTCTCTCTCTCTCTCTCTCTCTTCAGATCTGTATATGTTTTCAGTGCTGATTATGTTCACATTTCACTGGCACTGCAACTATTGGAAGATCAGATGTTCATAATCGTGGGAATGCATGCATGCTTGCTGCTTTTATTCTTTGGTTACCTTGAAAATGAAAGTACTTCTCTTGCTTGCTTTTTACTTTTATGATTCGGAACTAAGGTTTTCTCTTCTCTTTCGTTTCTCCCCCCAGTCTTGCTATTAGGATGTTGTCATGGTTTTTTCGTGGCCATTCTTGTATGATTTTTAGGTTTGATCAAGCCAGGCAAGTATTCTTGTTAACTTTTCATACCTGATTCATACCTGATTCATATGATTCATAGTAGATTGAGTTATCAGAGCTCCAGAGATGTAGGTTCTTAGAACCAAACTTTGTTATCAGAATTTTCATATGTTTTCTTCTTTCCATACGTTACATTTGTATTGTTCAATCACTGAGTTTACTCATTCGGTCATTCGGTTACAATATATTGGTATCAGAGCAAGGTTAGAGCACTTTGAGTTTTTTGCTGCTTTTGTGTTATTGCCCCTCTGCAATGATGATTTAGGGCATGCTATTTTATTTGTTTGATAGTATGTAGTGATTTTGTTAACTGTTATACACTGTGGTGATTAGTTCTATCTTCTTCTTGTTTATAATCTTTTTCTACCAGTGTGTTTGGTGTATTTCTTGTTACTAATATTAAGTATATCATCATGATTTGATACCTATGGATGGTCTAAAAATATCATGATTGTTTGTATATGCACTCATTATCTATATTATGTTTGATATGAGAACTGGTTCCTCTTCACCCATCTGTCCACATACGCATGCATATATTTGCATGAGCGTAAAATCCACATTGTCTTGCTCTAAGTATAGAAAGGACTGTGGGTATAAATCCCACGCTCATGTGAAAGTGAGTGTATTGATGGAGAGAATTTGGACTCTTGACATGATCCATTTGTGGCTTATAGTGTCTGACATATTGTATGTGTGATTTAAGTTTCAACATAATGGAAATCCTCTCCACCTAGTATGCTGCTCCACCAATATAACCACACACATAAGTGTAGGATCTAACTTTATAAAATTTTCCTGTGTCAGGCAAGACAATGTAGGTCTTACACTCATGTGATGAGTGTGACCGTATGGATAGTGAGGCAGGCAAGGTGGAAAAAATTTGGACTAGCTCACTATTGTATCTTTAATTTAAATCTCATTTCTCTTTAAATGTGTGAATTGATGATTAAGATAAATATATTAGCATTCAAAAATTAGTTTATGAGCACTGGAGGGTTAGTAGAATGATTAAGAACTTTACTTCTCAGTGGAAAGGTTGTGGTTGGAGTATGTAATATCCCTATCCTTTATATATAAAAATTCCTTTCTAAAATAAAATAAAATAAAGTAAAATAAAAAAAAAAAACCTGGTTGGTGATCCTGACAGCTTTTTTACAACGATAATTTAATGTAATATTCTATTTATCGGAGAAAAATAAAATTTTGATAAGTCAAGTAGTTTGTCATTAATTAAAAAGAAAATATATACTAATCTTTGCCAATAAATGAGAAACGTAACCCCGGGGTGCTTTTAACGCTTTACTAACCCCCTTGGAAGAGGTGACGAAGGGATCCACATCAATTCATCTTCCCTCCTCAATTCCTATTTAATTTTCATAGGATTTCTTATTTTGTGACTTTTACGTGACATTTAAGTAATCCAAATGTTATATAATTTAAACTTAATTTTAATTTTATTTAAATTCTAGTTTGTTGGTTAACCTTTTTGAGATTACTTAAAAATTGGATGCCACATCTCGGCACGAATCGGGGCATTAGTAATATGACAAAGTTACAGGTTGGATAGTAATTTGTAGGGATACTTAGGAATAAAATCACAGAGGATGTGGAATCCATTTACGGAGAATTTGGTAGTCAGTAGTTGCGTTAATAAAAGAAAAAACTAATCTTTACCAAAAAAAAAAAAACTGTTCTTAACGTCGGAGGAGGTGACGAAGCCGTTATGACTCTAATCAGTCTTGTTCTTATCATACCCGCCTGCCCGTCTCCTAAGATCTTCGATTTCCTCACCATCGATGGAGAAATTGGCGTCGCCGTCTTTATCTTCACCCACCACAGTCTCTTTGATCTTCTGCCCTGTCTCTTTCGTTTCACCCCAAACACCCTCGACCGTTTGTCTTGCTTTCTCCCCTAGTCTTTGTGCAGTCTTCGCTGCTTTCTCCGTCCCTTCCTTGCTCTTCTCCTTCATTTCCTGTGCAGCTTCGCCTGTGGAATCCATAACCGCCTTTGCTGTTTCTTTCGCCCTTTCAGTCCCTTCCTTCATTGTCTCCTTTGCCCTCTCTGACGTGTCTGCAGCCACGTCGCTTGCTTCTGTAAATGCATCCTTATCCTCACCTGTGTTTCGATCTTGCTGCTTTCCATACAAGAAAGCAGTGATTTCACAAGCACAAATGGAAACTCTATAGAACAACAATATATATAAGAATATCTATTTACCTGATTGTAGTTTGAAGCAGAGGAGAAGCAATACCGTGAAATGCTACCGATTGCTGAAACTGGAAGAGAAAGAGAAGAGTTTCCATGGAAGGTGGCCTTGGACACGCTGAACAATGCTTTCTTTTCTAGATAGCTTGTTGCCATGATTAACGACGATAATGGTATAGTTTTCCCAGCTTCTGCAAGTTTGAATGTTCGTTGCACCACTTCAAGTCCACGTAGATATATAAGGGTGCCACCGTAAGCAGGTGGTGTCATTGCCGAACGACACGTTTCGGACATGCTAAGCACCTCCCCGGTCAACACATGTTCTGTCTGCAAGTTTCCGCTTTCAAGCGCTACGTATCGTTTCAGATCCGTACACGTGGCGCGCGAGCTATTTGTCAGTATTGTTTTATATTGAGTTCAGCTCGTTCGCACAACGCGTGTAGGACACGTACTTACAGTGGTCCATTCGCATTTTCAGTCTTAACCCGGTTCGGCCTGAACAGATGAATAATTTGTTTACTTATTGAATAAGATTGTCATACCCTTGCTTCAGTTCTCATTAAAGAAAAAATAAAGAAAATATTACAACTTCTTGCCTTCCCTAATCTATTTGATACATTTAATTTCTTATTTTTATCAAAGATTGTGAGAACTACTAGTGATGATAAATCTTTTCTCAAATTCAATTAGGGTTGGAAATAGCTTGAAATCTTCAATGAGTTATGTTTTTTTCTTCTAAATAGTGGATAATGAGTTCTGTAACATTTGTTGTTGCTAATCCAAATGAACAATTATAGGTATTTTATTTATTTATTTATTTTTATTTGGGTGTTACATACTTATTTTTGTTTCGTAATAAAGATAAGATAAGAAAATGTCTGTTAGAAAATTAAATAAAGATGAAAATACGTCAAACCTTACAGATTTTGTGAAAAAAACAAAGATACTTTTAAAGTGTAATATCGGATGTATCTTATCAAAGTTTTAATGCATGGTGAAAAAATAAAAAATAACAGAAAGATGTGCATTGGAAACTTTGAGAAGTTCGTAAATATCCAATTATTTTCCAATTCAATTTAACATTATAAGAATACATGTAAGAACGGAAAAAAATAGTGGTTGCAACAGAAGACAAGTTGAAAATAGGTTTTGTCATTCAAGGGTATTATTGTCTTTTTAAAAAGTTTAACTTTTTCTGTTTAGGTAAAAAGTTTAATGTATCACCACGGTACATTATGTCGCCGATTTATCGCTAGCTGAAATGTCGCAATAAATAAGCATGTCGCTGAAGGGAACACGAAACTGGACTTCGACATGACATCGATCGAAAGTTGTCGAAAAATCATCGGAAAATCGTGAAATCGGCGAAACATCGACCAAGATCGAACTGCCGCTACCGCTCTTCACCTTCTCCGACTTTGATGACGGGAAAACTTCACTGCTCTCTCCCTTTGTCGGCAATCTGAGTATTTTCAGTTGAATCGAAGGACTTAGCTGCAAATTTACGGTGGCGAGTCTCCCTCTCTCTCTCTCGTTTCAAGTGAAGGCGTGAAACAGTGGGCTAGCAGCAACATTCCAGCGATTTTGTGGAGTTCCTGCCACCGCCAATCTCTCTCTCGTTGACAAAATCCATAGCCCATCTCCAACGATCTCTCCAAAAACCCATATCTAGCGATCTCTCTCTTTGCAAAACCTGCTGCAAAACCCCATCTCCGATGATCTCTCGCTCTCTACAAAACCCGTTGCAAAAACCCTCTCTCTCACTGCAAAAACATGTGAGCTCTCTCTCTGGCAATTTTTGAAGCTTTTCCAAAAGCTCCTAACTTTGTCCATGTTCGTATTTGCTGGTGACCATTTGCATCAATTAAAAATACAACTTCTTTTGGCAACGAGGAATCCAACTCATGTTCGGGGGGCAAAAGCTGCAAGAACCAAGAACTTCCCCTACTTGCTTCAAGATCCATAGGCTCTGTTCCTGCTTCTATCACCCGTTCATCACAAACAAAAGCTTCCGAAGCACCGGATGAAGCCCACAACCTCGAAATAGTGGCACTACAATACTGCATTCAACCCTTTTAAATGTCGGCGATGTTTCGTTGACATTTCAGAAAGTCGGTGGTTTCACCGGTCAGCAACACCCGAATATGGGCGACACGTGAAACATTGCGTATCACTAATATATAATATAATTTTTCAGAAGTTTTAGTTGAAAATTTTCATGTATAAAGGTTTTAGTTGATAAATTGAAAAAATTTAGGGGTAGCAATAATTTTAACAGCTAACTAAGGGGTGGCCTGAAATTTCCAAAAGAAAAAAATCGCCAATTCAAAAACATATCGTCCCGCTCTATTTCTCTCCTCATTTGTCTTCGGAAAATGCAATTTAAAATAGACACAGTGACACACCGTCGACTTTCCGCTCTACCACGGAGAAGAAGAGAAACAGTGAGATTTGCGAAGCATTTCACAGAAGGCAACGACTCTAGAAGGAAAGAAATACATGGCGGTCACTTGCAGGTCGCAGTTCAATGATTTCTCACAATTTATGCTACTTATTCACCTGTTATTCGCTTATTTCGTAAAATTACAGATTGAATTATTGAAACCCCCTTCGTTTTCACAGGGATTCGGAAGACGATGCCTCCGTCAACGATCCCCTCTTGCCATGGCTAAGGTACCTCTCTACCCATCTCTTCATTACAATCCATACAAATCTAGGTCGTAGTAATCAGTCAATTTGTATAAAAAGATTATTCACATTTCGTCTGATGGTTGAATTTGAGTCAGGTCAATCATGAAGGCACTTGATGGTTTAAGCTCAACTGCTGATTCGTTTTCCCAGCTTGAAACCCTTCTCAAAGACTGTATATTCAAATTCAAGGATGATGACCAGTACAGGAACGATGTCCGATTTCTAAAGATTTGCCTTTTATATGTTAGTCCTTCATCTAGAAAACCTATTCATCTTTCCCTTCCCCCCCCCCCCCCCTCTTTTGTTTGCAACTTATCTATGCGCTATTATAATTCGTGAATCAATGAATGCCGCAGATTGATGCTGTTGAAGACTTTGAAAGCGTTTTCAAGATGATGGAGGATAGTAGGATTTGTCTCAGCTATTCCCTACTCTATGAATCTTATGCAATGTTTCTGGAATCGAAGGGGAAATTGGTGGATGCTTTCGAAATTTATCAAATAGGCATTTCAAGGTTCATTTCTTTTTTCTTTATTCGTTTGGTGTTCTATTTTTCTCTATAACGCTTTCAAATTTATTTTGGTATTAGGAATGCTGAACCTCTTGAGAGGCTAAAGAAAGCGGAGGCATTATTTGTTAGCAGAATGTCTGCTATAGTGGATGCCTGTTCCCTCAAGAAGGTATGCTCAAATTGAATTTGTACCAGGGACTCAAATATGTTGTTTATGAGAAATAATTTATTTTCCATGTGAAAATTGTTTTATTTTATTTTAATTTAATTAATTAATTATTTATTTATTGTCTATATATGAAGTCGACTAGTAAGTCTTGGCTGTTTGTTTTCTTGCCCAGTTCACATCATACCTGTAATTTTAATCCATTGCTGTGACATGAATTTCTGAAGCACTCTGATACGTTGAACTTTACTGTAGTTCAAATCATTTCATGGACAGGGAAAACTATGGGACGCTGTTATGTAACTCATAGCTTTCTCCTTTGTTCTATTGTGCAGTTACAATGTTTGTGTAACAGACGATGTACTTATATGTGCCCTTCATTAGGGCTTAAGAGAGGGAAAAAGAAAGTTTCAAGGATATAATGATATCAGACATTCATTTTTGTTTTGTTCTTTCAAGCACAGCTGCTATGAAATTACTTTAGATGATATTGTCTCATTGTTGATGGTTGTGGGAACTGAAATGACCCAAAATAACATGGCTGGACCATTTTTAGTTGGTGAAAATTGACTCTTAATTTGATGCACCTTCAGACACATTATCAAACAGATACTTGCAATGATTTATGATTTATAGACATCTTTTTCACTTGTTCGGGAGAATTATCCTTTATCATTACTGGTGGAAAATTTTTGGACTTAAAAGTGACATCAAATAATACAATTTGTCCTATTAGTTTAACTGTTTTCTCGATAGCATCTCTCCATTGTTTGCTAAATATATGTATTGTTTGGTTGTTTCTGTATGGAGATTGAGGCTCATGGAATTGGTTGGGCAACTCATCCAAAGCCTTGTAGTGATTATATCAGGTGAAATCATTGATGCATGAGACTATACTGCTTTTGTTTATGCAATGAAGACATTCTACTTTTAGCCATCCACCTCTTGTACATGTGGACATTGAAGAGGAATTAGTTAATAAACTTATCCTTCCACCACCTGTCCTTATATATTTACTGGTTTTGGTGATTGCAACATATTGATAAATTTCCAGGTGAATAGTACTCAACCCAGTCAACAAAAGTTAGAACCAACCAACAAGTTATTTTGCATGTGAAACTGACGATATTATCATATAGACTATTCAGGTGGTGTTGTTAGCCAACCACCAACCAATAAGTTATTTCACAAACATCATAATATCATATGTAGGACAATGACTGCTGTGATGTACAACCTGAAAGAAATTGCAATGGGCATTTGTAAACTCTCTAGCTGTTCATGATCGAAGAAACCAGAAGATCTTGAAATAAAATCATTTATAATAACAATTAAACAACATATCAGCACAAAAACATTTGATTTTAAACATTCAAGATAGCTGAGTGAGATATTTGTTTGTTTGTTAGTTCTTTTTCCAACTGTTTTTCTATTGAACTGTTGCCTCTTATGCTATTACTTTCTTCTTTTTCTGTGTTTTGTTTTTTGTTTTTTATTTTCTGGTAACAATGAGACCACCTTTGTAGGTTGATTGCATGGAATCTGTTGATCCTGCTAAGGATTTCATAAATCCATGGTCAGTTTCCACAATTAAAAGTGTACTGATGAAGATGAAGAAGCAGATATTGAAGTACAGTGTGAGATAAGTTACTCATCTTTTTGGATGGTTTCTCATTTGACTTATAAGTTAACCATGTTCTGAATATTTTCCAGGGATACCATGAAAGTACGAAAAATTATTCAGGAAAAGTTCCATTGTCTTCACTACAAAGAAATAAGATCATTGAGATAGGTAATATTCTTATTACTCTAAAGGTTCCCAGTCTACTATTGGTTTATTTGTTTAGTATGGCTGAACTTTCAATGTTGTATTTTGTAATTTGTTTCCCATTAAAGATTACTCTCTCTTAACATACACCTTTTGAGTAAGTTTCTAATGACATTACTGAGAGGGGAATGGGGCCTAGGTCAATTACAGTTGCAAATTCACCAATAATTTGGCAAAATTGGTCAGTGACACATTCTCCCCCCACCCCACCCCCCTCCTTGTAGTTTGAGGCAAAATTTCTGTCTGCTTTCCTGAAATTTTCAGTTGTAATAAATCTTGTTGGTTGGCTTATATATGACAAATACTGGGTTTACTAGGACAGGGAATTTGCTTTCCTAGAAGTTCCAAACTTGATACATTTTGTAGTACTGATATATTGGAGTGGGAAATCACTGCCAAATTGAGATGTACTAATTTAAATTACTTACATCATCCATACTCCAAATCCTTCTTTTTAATGATTGATAGTTTTGTTCTATTAACCCTCTTGCTTTGTGTCTGGAGATTCCCTAGTCTTATTGGGTACCTCCTTAGTTTGATTCACATCTATGACCCCTCCAGCCTTCTTCATTAGCTTAATTTTGCATTGGTTATCAAGGTTCTTTATTCACTTATGAAAGAACCACTGTTTTCTGCTGCAATCTCCTTTCACTTCTAAGTGATCAAATCTTTCCTACGGGGCTAGGCATATATGACATAAAAGTCCTAAATTCCTTTGGAAGATTTTTCATTGAACTCTTACCACCCTCCCTCCATTCCAAGTGCTTTTCCTTTCTCTGGGAAGAAATATGTCATAAAGGCATTTTACATCTACATAGGGTTGCAATAACAATTGAGCTTAATGAAAATGTTATCTATCAAATAATAAATAATGGAAAAGTATTATTCATTAGCTGTCTGTGGTTCTAATAGTAAAATAAGAAAGTAACAATAGGGTAACAAATGTGTGTGTGATAGAGGGATTGAAATCTCTTTTCCTTCAATTCCATTGCATATGGTTGAATAAGAATCCAATTCCTCAAAGACCTCTATTGCTCTGGTTTTTGTGGATTTGCAAACCCATATATAACTTGAATCTCGGAAGCAGCAATTTAATCTACTCTGATCTCTCACTTCCAGCGTTCTGACTCTGCAGCAAAGCTGCCTTTGTTTTTCCCGCTCACCATTCCTCTCTTCTTTTTGTTCCTTCAATTGAAACTTTCTTTTCAAACACTTCTTTTCTTGTCCTCCCAGTGAGAATTTGTGTGATGGTGCAAGAAAAATGTGACAGTTGTCTGAAATTCTAGGAAGCCAAGAAAACCATATTGTTTATGAATTTCTTTCTTTTTTATTCATGGCAAACAACCTCAGCCTAAGTGGGGAAAAAAAAAAGGTTTGATGAATCTACCTCAGCCGTTGCAAATTTTTAGAAGCTACATGCCAACAAATCACTAGGCTAGGAAAAAGAAAATTTGTAAAAAATATAGTCAGAGGAAGGTTGTCACATTGATGGTTCTCCTTCAATTGTCAACTCTACATGCTGAATGTTTTGGCCAAGCACTGTATTTTCTAGAACTAAGAAAGCTTTTTACATTTTGTTACAGTGACAAGATATTGCCGCTAGGTTTTGCTTTGGAATTTATTGAACCACCCCTGCTCCCCCCTTCTCTCCACATAAGAAAACAAGAAAATAAGAGGGAAGAAAGTGAATGTCATTGAGAACTTTGTTTAAGTAATTACAGGGGTATAAAGTGTATGTAATTTTAACTCTGTAGATGTACTTTTGGTTCCATAGGTGGAAAGAAATACCAGATCATAGGCCGTGCTGGTCAAGGTGGCTTTGCTCAAGTATACAAAGCATATCTTAATGGTAACCCTGATGCTGTTGTTGCTTTGAAGGTACTTGTGTTCATTTGTTTCTTGAACTTGGAGTTCAATTATGGAGATGCATGCTGCATTATCACCTGTGAAAACCTCTGTGGCAGATACAAAAGCCTGCTTTTGCTTTCGAATTTTACATGTATCGGCAACTGGACAATCGCATAGCGGACAAGGAAGTATGGCATCTCTCAGGTTTATTTCATCAAGGAGGGATCTGGTTGTCATTCCATCCTTGCTTATTTTTATTCTTTCATTTTTCAGAGACCAAAGTTTGGCTTTGCTGAGAGAGTACATGTCTTTTCTGATTGTAGCATTCTAGTGTGTGATTACCTAACTCATGGAACACTTCAGGTCGGTGCATTTGTATTTATACTCTCATTTAATCTTTCATTCTATTATCAAGCTTGTTTTTATATGAGCACCTTATGCAGGACGCTATAAACTCTTATGTAGTTACTGGCCATAACATGGATGAAGTGTTGTGCATTTATTACACCATAGAAATGCTCCATATGCTTGAAATTTTGCACAGCGCCAGCATCATTCATGGTGATTTCAAACCTGATAACTTGCTTATTCGCTATGCCAGGTAATGGAGGATTTATGAACATATACTTCATGTCATTACCATGTACAAGATGACCCATATTAACAGCTAGGAAAGCAGAAAACCAGAACCTTCTGCCTATGTAGACTGCTTTTCCCATTAATGTGCTTAACCTTCCACTCTTCCATTTATGTTGCTCTTAACCTAGATCAAATTATAAAGAAAAATCTGTTCCCTCATCAATGCACTCAACTTTGCCATAAGTTGCTTTTGTTTCCTCAGACTAATGCTAGCAAAGTATGCACAACTTATGGCACTACTACTTCAACGATCTAGTTACCAGTAATAGACTTTCTTGCAAAATTATTAACCGATTAAATCATTAAATGAGATATTATTAAAGACTGTCTTAAACTAGATCAATTGATCATAAGTTAAACAGTAGTTGGTATATCAATTCTTAGATCCATTTTTCTCATTCAGAAACAAATTCCAAATAGCAGCATAACTGAGACTGAGGAGAAAAAGTTTTGATTTGTCTTTATACTATGTTTGAGACCCTCATACCATGCTGATCCCCTGACTCATGTGGGGGTTCAGCAATTGATACCAGTAGAATCAAAAGGAAGTTAGTTATACTGCTTCAGTTGGATGCTCTTTTATACTGCTCCAATGGGATGCCAGTTTTCTCTTGAATTGGATGATTCATACTTTCCTCAATCTTTCATTGGTCAGGGATGAGCTAATTGAAGAAGAGTTTCCCAACCAAACCGGTGCCTGGCACGATCAGGTTACTTATTGTTGCATCTTTGAGTGCTGTGGTTTGAAACATGCGTATTCTGACAGGTCAGTATATTGTGATGCAGGGTCTTTGCCTTATAGATTGGGGAAGGGGCATAGACGTAAGCTTTTTCCCTGGTGGCACTGAATTTGAGGGAGATTGTCGGACGTCTGGCTTTCGATGTGTTGAGATGCAGGAAAATAAACCATGGAAGTTTCAGGTGAGTCATTGCATACAGTTGCTTTTGCAAAACTCAGATGCACAACAGTTTTATTACACTGACGTCGTTTTAATGCCTGGTACACCAGGTTGACACATACGGTCTCTGTGTGATTGTTCATATGATGCTCCATGGGTCATACATGGAAATTCAAAAGGTGTTTTCGAATGGAAGCTATAGTTACCAACCCAAATCATCTTTAAAGCGGTATAACTCTAACTCAACGTCAGCCTTGCTCCATTAGAGATCTTCATAAAGATATGAAGCTTTCACAACTCATCTGGTTTTGCATGCATGGATGAGAACCACTAATCGTCTAGATTAATTTCACTGTCAGGTATTGGAAAGTTGATCTATGGAAGGAACTTTTCACGAAATTACTGAACATGGGTCCGGATGAAGACCACATGAAGGTGCTGCAAAATTTGAGGGAGTCATTTGAAGAGTACATTCGTTCAAATCCTCAATTGATAAAGAAACTAAAGCAGCTACTGTTGAAGCAAAGAACTACTCTATGCTCCGCTTAACCCATTATAACCGACTTCACCGTCATCTCAACCATTCCCAGCAGAAGAATTCTTCGGCTAGCCACCAATATTGTAAGTTGTTCTTTTCCCCATATTCAGAGAGAATGTGTAAGTAATTTTTTTAGCTTAAAAGCTTTGTCTATTGTGTTTGTTGTTTCAATATAGGCTTAACCATATCAATGTCATGACCTTATCCTGATAAAAGTAGAAATACTCAAGCATCACTTCTGTTTAGTATATGAAGGATCACAGACAAACATAGCGTGTTATTATATAGATAACTTTCTACGGCATAGATGTGACAGAGCATCTCCTTCAACCTGCAAAGGCAGGTCACCTTACACTAACCCACACGTTTACACAACACGTGTCGGGATCCACTACAGCGATAAGCTGAGCGCAAGCATCTAGTGGTGAACACACCATTTTATTGAGTTTGACCAACTCAAGCACGACGCACCACCTACTTACCTAGTACGAACGACGAAACAAACACTTATGTACACAACAGAACAGACAGAATATTACTTATACTTCACCATCCTACGTGACAAATGGCAACATCACGGTGTAAGCCCCTTGATCACACTTGCTCAGCGGTGGTGCTTGCTTCGGGTGCCATCGCTGTAAAGCCTGCAACCACATAAACACAAGAGTGAAGTCATTCATGAATCATGATCCCGATTTTTAAAAATAAAATCTGATCCAAGCCGTTCAATCCATAGATCTACTGATGCATGCAGGAAGGATCTGGATCTGACGGCTTGGCTCTTGGTCTTGGGGAAGAAGAGGGTGAAGAAGTATGAAACCAGTCGTAAATAGTTGGGGTGTTGGGCTGGGGCTTGTCGAAGACAGCAGCACCGATGTTCTTGGTGGCAAGGTTGCTTCCTGGATGGAACACACTCCTCCACACGTTCTCTTTCTTAGCAGAAGAAGGTGTCAACGGCGTTCCTGGTGTTGCTGGAGTGCGAGGGGTCGCCGGCAGCGACAACGATCGCAAGTAGTTGCTGCTTCCTTCTCCTTCCACACCATCTATGTACGTATATATACAAGCTTATTTAGATCCAGAGCTAATACTTAAATTGCTAAGAACTACTAAAAAGAAGAACAGAGATAATACCTCCAGTTAAGGGCATGGGCTTGACTTTCCTGAGCTTGCCGAGGCCCTGATCAGGGTGAGGACCTGCAAAAACATCATCCCAAAGCTGGTCTAGCAAAACCATGTTTCTTTCTCTGGATGAATCTTTTTCCTCTTCTCTTCTCTTCTCAGAGTTTTCTTTGATGATTCTGCTATAAATGGAGAAGGTCGGTGCTTGTAATAGCAATAACCCTTAAATATCTCTCTGGTGTGCCCGGCACTGAGAATTTTGGCGTTGAAAAAAGACGATGTGGCGGATAAGGACTGAAGGGTCCCTCCAATATGTTATCATATCGGGATTTTTGGAGTAGTTTTGGGGCTTGCTTGACAAGTGTTCGTGTTACTGTCCAAAAGATATCGACATTGGAGTTTGTATTTATGGGGTGTAAAGATGCCATTGGGGTTTGCAATTGTCCACCAGATATTGACACTGGCCTGAGCCAGACTTTCTACCGCAGCCCAGACTAGGGTTCAAATCTTTATGCCCAAAGATTTGGTCTGAGGTGAATAAAAAACCCAAGAGTCAATGAAGTATAAAGGTTCAAGTGAGGAAAATTAAATGAAAAAAAAAGAAAAGAAAAAAGTATACGTCTCATGTTTTCTCTGGCAGGACAAAAACAACGTGCCAGAAAACTAATGGTGATCAGGGCTAATCTGGAAACCGCCCAGCCAGCAGAGTCAGCCCGTTTTGACTGCTGAGATACCTTAACTTGGGTTAGAACGAGTCGGATTTGCAAGTAGGGATGTAAATTCGTATATTTTATTATAATTTTTAAATTTTTTATTTTCGAAAGCAAGTTTTATCAAACGTCTAAAAAATTGTTTCTACTTTAAAAATATGCAATATTATTTCTTGCATTTTTCAAAACAAAAATACTTGGACATTGTTTGTTTGTTAGAATAAAGGTGGTGTGGAAAAAAAAATTTTATAAACCAAGAACTGTGACTTGTTTGGTTTACTAGAATGGAAAAATTGGTAGTCTGTTGAGATGTTAGGCTAACTTTTCTACTTCATACTTGTTTAAAATCCTATAAAATAGATGAAATTTTGTAAAAAAATGTGAAAAGTAATAAAATAGATACCATATTTAGTATTTTTCTACGAAATCATTACCTTTCTTTTTCTTCTCATTCACCCAGACCACATGTTTATTTTTTTCACCTTTTCTTTTTCCACATCTTTCAAAAAAACACAACCTTGGTGAATTATCAAATGGTCCGTAGTAATTATATTTAAAGTTGAATGGGAGTGGGAATTAAAGAAATTATATTTTTACCCATATTAGATAGTATTTGAAAAATCACATAAAATAAATCATGACCAAAAACTAGGGTTTAGATTCCTTAATTTATATGATTTTTTATTGATTTTAGATTTATTTTCGTGGATTTTGATATAATCAATTTAACAATTTACTAGAACCCATCTTGGTCCTAATTCTCTAGCCAATTCATTCTTAGCTCTTTTTTTAAGTCCCAAAGTACAAAAAGTGTTTGATATTGTTGATTATCTATATGAAGAGTAGCACTTAAAAAATCAAGTCCCTTTAGATTCTTATCTAGTCTTATTTTGTGAGGGATAACAAAAACCTCTAGATAATTATAGAGTTAATTGATGTGCATTCAAACGTTTTGGGTTAATTAGAATGTGCTCAAGTGATATAGTAAGATATATATATATTTTTTAAATGATTCCATTGTTGTCCTATTTTGGGACATTTTGCTTCACAAGGGAATATGGGATCCTTTTGTGATAGGTGACATCTACAAAGAAATCACTTTAATAAAAAAAACATGACAGAAAAGTAATTATTAAGAATCATAATATTCAACAACCATCTAAGGGTTGTTTCGATTAGCAAGGAATAACGCCACCTAGTAAAGAGGTCATGGTTGATTCTTCTTGGTGATATATGTAATAGTCTTCCCTCCTAATAAATATAATATCGTCAAATCCAAACAAAAATTTGACAACCAAATTTTTAAGAAAGAAGCACATTGTTTTGCTCAGGCTAGCTTTTGCACACATTGACTACATCTTCAGGATGATAGCTTTTCCATATATAATTTAAATGTAATGTAGGGCTTCACCCCTAGTCCCTAGGAAAATCGAATTCTTAACCTCATACGATGAGAGACATTGGTGATTACCAATTGAACAACTCCTTGAGGTTCACTAGAACTTAGAAATTTGATCTAGCCTTTGGATAAACAGTCGCAAAATTCAATTCAGTTTATATATTCAGCTATATAAATCAATCTTGGGTGGCTTTAGATCAGGTGACTCTTTGGTTCGTTCTGTGTATCATAAGAAATCCATCCCCATTACCCAGATCCATTTTTGGAATATGTAAGAATCTGGGATTAAAGAGGTTATTTGAATTGCAGCCAAAGCTTCTGGAGAATTCATAGCTTTCTGATTCATTTTAAATCAACATTGATTACCAATTAATCTGATAAGGAGTTTATATATGCCAACAGTGTAGTGCTATATGTATATTAGCATATGCTTTCCTATGTACTACTATAAATACATACGTACCTTTACACTCAATAATATACGAATTACATTCCTCTACATGGTATGGTCTCTCGACTCTGGCCTTCGCCCTTTTTGTCCTGCTAATGGCTTCTGCTTGGTCTCCAATGAATGTGATGCCATCTCCCCTGGTTTTAATCAATGTTGACATCGCTGCTGTGCTTCCCATTAAACAACTCCACTCCTAATTTGCTGATATGAAAGGCATAGTTTGTGCCCTTTTCCCCAATTCTTGGCGTTTCACCCTCCATGTTATGGTTGGCTCATGACTTCTGTATCTAACCGAGTCTTGGCTCATATACTTGCGGGCTGATGTCCTCTGAAGCGTCTTTCTGCCTTGTTTTTGACTTTCTTTCGTTCTTATAACACTAAAAAGCATTTGGTATAATGACTCGTTATTTCGTTCTTGGAAAACAAACCGGCCCAATTTTCTTGTCTAAGAAATTTTTTTGCAAAATAATTTTGACTTATTTTATCATTCTCAAAAACAAAAAATTCATAAAAATTACTTCAAAGAGGAACACTCAACCCTAACTTTATCACATGCAACTTCTAACTCCTTCATCAAGAAAGAAAATCTTTGTCGTTTCAGGTGTTCTCAGCAGAAATTTTATCAAACGATTAAAATTGTACTCAGATCACCATTCTTTGTAAAAACGCTAGAAAATAATTTTTACAAAAAAGTCATTCTCAAAAAACAGACCACTTCCAAATACGCACTAAGAATACTAAGAATATGAGAAGATAATATCACCCCGTGATACAATAGGAGGAGTTTTTTATTTTTTGTTGATTGTTATTGAGAAGATAAATTGAAAACAGTTATAGGAAAGAGAGAAATTTAAAGAATAGAAACACGATTCAATCTTGTCTCGGTGTGGCGTATCGGAGGTACAGACGTACAATGAGAGAGGCGATATGAACAAATGAATTTCTGGACTGTATCGTATCGATGACGACTTGCGAAGAAAATTTTATCTATAATCTTTCTAAAGACTTCGAAATGAATTTCGCATTAGAAAAGAAAACAGAAACCTTTGGAAGCATCGAGAGCTAGTTTTCCTGTGAAAATGCTCGTTCGTGTTCCAAGTGTCATTGGTCTGGTCGTTCCAGACCAGGAGTTTTACTCTCAGGGCGGGTGTCTCTCTGTTTCCACCATTTCTCTGTCACACTCTTCACTCCCTCGTGTTCTGGTGCGTACTATTTCTTCTGCAACCTTCAACTAAGGTGTTCAATTGATTTTGTATTCAGTATTTCTTAAATTGGAGCACCAAGTACCTCTTCTGTTTTTGATGTTGATGTATTTTCATTTTATTGGAGCTTGATTCAGGCATTTTACTAGGCGTATTACTCTGTGATTGTTCATTGATCGTTTCTGGCTTTGACATGCAGTGAGATCCTAGTATAGTTTCTGCTTTTCTGTTATCATTTTCCTCCTTTGCTTTTGCTTGATCATTAATAATACTTTTTCGAGCGACTTGACAGTTATTGAAGCACTAGCTTTTGTATTTTTGGATATGGTTTGAATTTTCCTACTCACCCGAGGAGCCTGTACATATATTAGCCATTGAACCATAGCTGATGCATTTTGGATGTGATCTGATTGCAGTTTTTTATGAGAGTGGTTGCATTTCTATCTGTATATGTGTATTTTTCCCCCTAAGAAACCATATACGTTTTCTTGTTCTTTTCTGCGACTTGTGTTGCTGAGCTTGAAAAGTAGAAGTAAATCAGTATTTATATAGAAAAACCTAACTAGTTAACTCTGAAGACCGGTAATCTGTACATCAAGAGTTTTCATTACTGAATTGTTACAATCGGGTAGGTTTGCAGGCTTGCTGCGTGTGAAACGCACCACCGGCGTAACCAACAGCCTTCTTTCTAAAGCTGAAGTTTTTGAGTGTTTATTAATTATCGACCACTGGATCACAATTTTTTTTTTTTTTGGGGGGTACAAAGGCGCTTTTTATATATACACAATATTTGATTGTTAGATCTGAGATCAGATGCAACTCACGCCTAGCTGTCAGATTAGGATCTCCTCCATTCAGATAGGGCACATCGCTTGCAGGTCTTCTATTTTGAGACTATACTGGAAGATCTGGTTTTTCTTATTCATAGATTAATGGGAGAGGTGAGAGATTCATTTCACAGTTTGTGTTAGTGATGTTGTCGGAGACAATTAAGAATGATCGTTGATGTTTTTGTTTAATTTTAAGATTCTTCCTATGATGGCTTCAGGCAAGGCAACTAGACAACATCGCATGCTGTTCCATTCACAACTGCTCTCCCATTGTTCTCAAACTGTATGGATACCAAATTCTGACTTGAACATCAGAGAATCGCACCAGAGTCCAACTCTGTCACACACAAGCACCAGAAATTAGCACCAGAAATTAGCAAGTAAAATAACTAATGATAATTCTTCCGCTTGGGATTCTGTCAAAAACTATGCTTCCTCTGTCACCTGGTCATCCGTTTTCTGGTTCAAAGGTCACACTCCCACCACAGGCTTAACAATTTAGAGATCTCTTCGTCTTTGCTTTCCCACCTACTTATTTCTCCTCCACTGCCAACCCCTGTTTCCCATGTTTGTGCCCTTTGTTGGAATTTTAATTGGGGATTAAGCACTCACTTATCTTTCTCCTATCCCTTCTTCCTCTCTATTTGGAAGAAAACCTTAGATTCCATCTGTTTCAATATTAAGCCACTTAATCACTTTGGTTAGGTAGCAGTTTTTTGCATAGTACAGTCTTTGACACCAGCAGTAAGGCAGTAAGCTTGTACTGGGACTGCTATTACTCACGTTTGGATGAAGTGAAATCTCTGAAGATGGACCTCCCATTCTCACTCTTTTGACATGACCTGGAAGGCCATCTTCTTTGATGTTGACTCAATGGGTAACCTTGGACTGAGTGACTCAACCAAGGGCTAATGCTTCCTGGATCTTAGTAAAATCAGAACCAAATAGGTTTTCAGATGTCAAGGAGGGGAGGGACCGTTCAGGGTCTGCAAGTTTCAGACAGGGATGGGGCTTAAGGAAATGATATGCAGTCCTGTTGGAAGTATTGATGTGAATTTTTGCCAATTGTGAAATCTCTTAATTTTTAGTATTAGTTGAGGCAAATCAGGATACCAGAGTCGAAAGTGTCTAGAGGGGGAATCAGGAGATTTGACTTGGATCTAATGGAAGGGACAAAGATCTTGGTGATCTGAATCTGGACAGATATTGGTTGGGGTTTCTAATGAACAGAAACTTTGGGAACATGAAGTTCAGGTCTTCAATAGAAGCCGGATCTTCAACCAGAAATTAAAAGAGGAGTAAGGAGTGAGGTCCCTGAACTTGGCAGACTTCCTGCCTTGGTTGAACCTCCAAGGTCTGTTAGCTTGGCAAGCTTCTATAACATTGCCCATCTGTCTGTGTCAATGGAAGAGGTCCCGGAGCTAGCAATAATGAACTCCCAACTCCTAGACAAACTAGGCTTCCCCGGGAGTAAATAAAGCAACAGCTTCCATAGCTCATAAAACAAATCAATAATTTACTAAATACTACCCAATCTATTCATCCATGATGGGGGCTTTAAATAGGGCTGTAACAGCCATTACAAGACAAAATCCTAATAGACTTAAGATTGACTCCTCCTAATTCTTGAATTAACTTGCTAGAAGTTAGAATTTAAAAGCTAACCCAAAATAAGACTCCAATCTCTCTTGCGTAGAGTTTGAGAAAGGCCCTAATTACATACTATTAACTGAAAAAATTATTAACTTGACTTAAATTGGGCCAACAACCAACTAAAAATGAACTAGAGTTAAACAGTTGGTTCAATTGGCTTGACTAAAAGACTGAAAATGAAAAATCCGTATTCAACTCTTGTGCCCATATGTTAGGTCCATGAAGTCGGCTGATTACTAGGTAAATCCATCCAGTGAAGGCCCAACCTGTACTTGTATCACCCCTAGGTTGCTTCCTAACAAAAGAAGGCTCTGTTGTCCTGGATCTGCATCACAACTCCAAGCTCCATATGCCTCATTGACCTCTTCTTGACACCCCAAGAAATTTGCATCATTTTGTATCCTGGGGTTTAGATTTTGCTTTTCTTTGGTCTCCTAGCCCTTCTTCCTAGGCTTTAGCCTTGTTTAGTCCTACCTCCCGACTTCTTGCCTTGTGTACTCCCTTCACCTCCCCCTTCCCCTAAACCCAACCCCTTTTATTATTTCCCATCTCTCCCTTATTTGGGGTTTTTATATTATTTGTTCACCCAAGCACAATTTCCCCCCCCCCCCCCCCCAAAAAAAAAAAAAAAAACCCAAAGAAAAAGCAGGGGAAAAAGTGTAGGACTGTGTGTAGTTAAACATGGAACTAGTAAAATAGTCATTTACATGCTTGTTCTGAAACCCAATTTATGGGTTTCCATAATTCAGCTCATTATGGTAACAGAACAGCAATCTCAACCTTATCCCTGCTCAATGTGTTTGGCCACATGGATCCAAACAAGACAAGTAAGAAACTGAGATCTAAATAAAAGGGGCATGGTGAGATGCGACAAGAGGGGTGATAAACCCAAAAACTAGTGCCCAAGTTAATTAAACCTATATTAAATTCTTGTCCAAATTTAAACCAGGCCTGCATATCCTTCCGGTTCAAAAACATTTGCTGAATTTTTTATCGTAAAATGCCTCAGTCAGGATGTTGAATGCTTGCTTTTGATGATGATCCAGTAGCTTCTCATCAAAATAACAAGAGTCACTGCCAAACTTCCAGCATTTGAGTAAAAAAATTTAGCATCTTGGTCTCATTTTGATGAAGTAGACATTATGGGAAGTAGCATTTTCTTTTGGTATTATGTCCGATATTATTTTTATTTGACAAGAGAGCTGTTATTAATTGAACTCGATGGTAGGATTAGCATTTTAGAGTTAACCTTAAGAGAAGTTGTGAGAAAGGATATGCATAGCTTAGGCCTTATATCTAGTGTGACCTCAATTCAAAGCTGATTTGAAGGAAAACATCCATGTAACAGACCCCATTTAGTTGGGAGAAGGCCTCTTTTTGTTGTTGTAATAGGGTTAGCATTTTTAGTTTTGCATTTTCCTTTTTCAAGTGTGAGTTGCCCTTTCCTAAATAAGTTTAGCTTAATCTACACTGCCTGATTGATTTTGTAACTATGATTGATCTGATATGAACATTCCATAAGAATGTGTTCGTGGATATCTGCCAGCTATGGTCTTTGAGTTTGGACATCGTGTTCTTGTCTGCTTGGGAGTAGAGGGCTTGCCATTAAAAGATCCCCCATGTTTGATAAATTGGTTCTCTGCAGATCATTGCCTTGAGTGAAAAAAATGGAAGATAAATTACAGGATCCATCTGTATTTGAAAAGATACATGGGCAGTCTTATCTCTTCTCCAGGCTTGCTCCCAGCATGGGCAGTAGGGACTCTGGCATCTTTAATCGATCTGGTACTCGTGTAAATGGGGGTCTCCAGAGTTCTTCGCTCCTATCATGCCAAACCAATGTCGACTCAGTTGCATTACCTCTATCACGTGTCTTTATCCAAGCACCATCAGAGAAAGGATCTGGTGACTTTATGGTCGATTTCCTTATGGGAGGTGTTTCTGCTGCAGTCTCCAAGACAGTAGCTGCTCCAATTGAGAGAGTGAAGCTTTTGATCCAGAACCAGGATGAAATGATCAAGTCTGGCCGTCTGTCTGAGCCTTATAAAGGAATTGTAAACTGTTTTGCCAGAACAATCAAGGATGAAGGCTTCCTCGCTCTGTGGAGAGGCAACACAGCTAATGTTATTAGATACTTCCCTACACAGGTCAGTTCATTATGAATGCTATTAGATACTTTCCTTCACAGATCAGTTCATTAAGCCTGGAAGTCAACGATTAAGTACATGGTTGTTCACTTTCTCTTGTCGGATCTTGCTCCTGCTTTTTCATTTCTTTGCTATCAATTTGTTTTGCCTGTAATGCTTGTGCTTATTCTTTGCACCAGGCTCTGAACTTTGCCTTTAAGGATTACTTCAAGAGGCTATTCAACTTTAAGAAGGACAGAGATGGCTACTGGAAATGGTTTGCTGGAAACTTGGCATCAGGAGGTGCTGCTGGTGCTACATCTTTGCTCTTCGTCTACCACCTTGATTATGCCCGAACCCGCCTTGCCAATGATGCCAAGGCTGCCAAGAAGGGTGGTGAGAGGCAGTTCAATGGGTTGATTGATGTCTACCAGAAAACCTTCAAATCTGATGGCCTTGTTGGTCTGTATCGTGGATTTTACATCTCATGTGTTGGGATTATTGTATACCGTGGCCTCTACTTTGGAATGTATGATTCTTTGAAACCGGTGGTACTAGTTGATGCATTACAGGTCGGTGAGCCTTTCCTTCCATTAGAATATAATTGAAAGGGTGATGAATAGGTAGTGATCCATAGAACAAGTGGAAATGTGGTTAATGGTTTTGGAGATCATACCATTCAGAAATTGATGTGTCTTTCATTTGATTGTTACAGGATAATTTTCTAGCAAGTTTTCTGCTGGGATGGGGAATCACGATAGGTGCTGGTTTGGTATCATACCCATTTGATACTGTGCGAAGAAGGATGATGATGACATCAGGAGAAGCTGTCAAGTACAAGAATTCATCGGATGCATTCCAACAGATCATTAAGAAAGAAGGTGCAAAATCTCTTTTCAAGGGCGCAGGTGCAAACATTCTGCGTGCTGTTGCTGGTGCTGGTGCACTTGCTGGCTATGACAAGTTGCAGTTAATGATGCTAGGAAAGAAGTATGGTTCTGGTGGTGGTGGCTAGTTCGAATTTGCACGCTCATAAATGTTGATGATCATGATGATCATGATGATGACGATTATGAGTAGAGTAGGTGATTTTCCATCGTCTTCGTTTTAGTTTTGTATTGTTTTTTAGCCGCTTTCTATGTTTTTAATTATCAGTGCACCATGAAACCCCATCTTGCTCCATGTGTCAGATGGTAGTCACGGGTCCTTAAACTAGGTTCTTAAGAGTGTCATATTTATGTTAGAACCCCAAAAACCAAAACATACAACAGAGTTCGCAAATGGAACTTTCCAGTTTGCCTCTCTGTTTTTTGTTTGGTAAATCCTTCTTCTTCTTCTTCTCTATTTTACCATAGGAACGTGTGATCATTTCATGGCTAATTTTGTCTACACATATATATTTATAATCCTTATGAGGTTACCCAGTAAAGAACTACAAGCCCACATTACATGACTTGGTCTTCTTTCTCTTCAAATCCTAATCTCGAAGGTTAAGATAAAGGTTAAGATAATATGTAGATAATTACAACTTAATGATGAATAGAGTAAAAGTTGATAGCCCAATAATAAACTTCCTTTTGTGGTAAAAGATGACTCCAAATTTCAATTATTTTATACAATAAAATGAAATTGTCAAGAAAGATGTCCTCCCTCATCATTAGCGTCAGTGGTGACGATTCATGAAAAAGATATATAGACTTTCAAAACAATTTCATATTAAGAAAAGAACTTGGGAGTCTGGTCTTGTTTCGTAATCTGACCAAATGTCTTTCTCCCTCTCTTCCTTCTTAAAACGCTTCTTCTTCTTCTTCCAAGTCTCATTGGTCGTTCCGAGCGTTCCAAACCAGGAGTTTTTACTCTCTCCGTTTCTCTACTCCCTCGTGTTCTGGTATGATTTCATCATATTATCTTGCTTCTGCACTCAAGTCTTCAAATTATGGTGTGTTTAATTGATTTTGAATCAAATATTTCTTAAATTGGAGCATGAAGTACCTCTTGTACTATTGATGTATCTTCATTTTATCAGAGCTTGATTTAGGGGTATTTGTGGGTGGGGGTTCCGAAAGGTATGTATGGTAGCAAAATTCCAAGACCATCCCTTTGGAAAGAACAAGGGTAGTCCCAAAGGAATGTTCACGGGTATATTTTCCAAAGGTCAATGCCTGTGATCAGTCACATTTGAGACACTTGCCAACCATGTCTTAATATTGGAATAAATAATTCTATGGCATGGTTCATTCAACTAGAAAATGTTTCTGGCTTTGACATATAGTGTGACCTATAGTTTTTCTGCTTTTCTGCTTTCATTTTCCCCATTTGCTTGTGCTTGATCGTTAATAATACTTTTTCGAGCAATGAAACACTTATATGGATCTTCACTATGAGAAAGAAGAAGAAGATAATTATAGCTTAGTCAATTTTTTTTCTATCCACACTTACACCTCTTAACCCTTGGTAAGAAATTATAAATACTCATGAGAAAAATGGATAGTAATAAATTAACCTCTGTACCCAAAAGAAATACCAAAAAATTAATAAACAATTTTCTTGTGAGAACTGTCTGTACATGGAATTTAAAGTCAACCCTATCTATTTTATTGTGTTTATGTTTTAAAACGAATCTAGGTTCATTTCTTCATATGTTTGAAACTCAACTGATTGCAAGTCTGCAATGCCACTGATAGTAAAAACATACCCAGTGTTGCTTCTTTCATTATTTATATCTCCCGAGTGATTTAAATCGTATTCTAACTCCTTTTCCCATAAATTAGGTCTGTGAAGTTGGCTGATTATGAGGTGAGTCCATCCAGTGAAGGCCCAACCTGTACATGATCACCCCTAGGAAGACCTCTAAACCAGACAAGTAAGAAAACTGAGATCTAAACAAAAGAGACATGATGAGATGTGACATTAGGGATGATAAGCTCAGAAAGTATTGCCCAAGTTAATTAAACCTATAATAAATTCATGTCCAAATTTAAAACCAGGTCTCCTTTCCCCAGTTCAAAAAAATATCCTGAAGTTTTTTCGATGTCTTAGCATCGTAATGCCTCATACAGCATGTTGAATGCTTGTTTTTTTATGACGATCCAAACACATGTCATGTAAATTTACAACTGTCCCCACCAAACGTACGAGCATGTTGAAGTTTGGGTTAATTTACAATACCCAAGAATGTTTGAAATGAAAATTCTATATAAGAATGTTTCCTGGATTTCTGCCCACTATGGTTTTGAGTATGGACATCATGTACTCTTCTGTTTGGGAGTAGAGAGTTGTCATTAAAAGATCCTCATGCTTGATAATTGGTTCTCTGCAGATCAGTGCCTTGAGTTAAAAAAAAAATGGAAGATAAATTACAGTATCCTTCTGTATTTGAAAAGATACATGGACAGTCTTATCTCTTCTCCAGGCTAGCTCCCAGCAAGGGCACTAGGGACTCTGGCATCTTTAATAGATCTGGTACTCTTGTAAATGGGGGTCTCCAGAGTTCTTTGCTCTTATCAAGCCAAACAAATTCCGAGTCAGTTGCATTACCTCTATCACATGTCTTTATCCAAGCACCATCAGAGAAAGGATCTGGTGCCTTTATGGTCAATTTCCTTATGGGAGGTGTTTCTGCTGCAGTCTCCAAGACAATAGCTGCTCCAATTGAGAGAGTGAAGCTTTTGATCCAGAACCAAGATGAAATGATTAAGTCTGGCCGTCTGTCTGAGCCTTATAAAGGAATTGTGAACTGTTTTGCCAGAACAATCAAGGATGAAGGCTTCATCTCTCTGTGGAGAGGCAATACAGCTAATGTTATTAGATATTTCCCTACACAGGTTAGTTCATTATTAGATACTTCTCTTCACAGGTCATCAGTTCATTAAGCCTGGAAAATCAACGATTGAAAGCCATATATACTAGTTCACTTTCTCTTGTCGGTACTTATGCTGGTGAATCATGTTCCTGCAGGCTCTGAACTTTGCCTTCAAGGATTACTTCAAGAGTCTATTCAACTTTAACAAGGACAGAGATGGCTACTGGAAATGTTTTGCTGGAAACTTGGCATCAGGAGGTGCTGCTGGTGCTACATCTTCACTGTTTGTCTACCACCTCGATTATGCCCGAACCCGCCTTGCCAATGATGCTAAGACGTCCAACAAGGGCGGGGAGAGGCAGTTCAATGGGTTGATTGATGTCTACAAGAAAACCTTCAAGTCTGATGGCCTTGCTGGTCTATATCGTGGATTTTACATTTCTTGGGTTGGGGTTACTTTATACCGTGGTCTCTACTTTGGAATGTATGACTCTTTGAAACCGGTGGTGCTGGTTGGTGCATTACAGGTGAGTGAGCATTTCCTTCCATTAGAAGACAATTGAAATGTGGTTTAATGGTTTTTGGAGATGATATAATTCAGTAATTCATATGTTTTTCATTTGATTGTTACAGGATAACTTTCTAGCAAGTTTTCTGCTAGGATGGGGAATCACGATAGGTGCAAGTATGGTATCATACCCTTTTGATACTGTGAGAAGAAGGATGATGATGACATCAGGAGAAGCTGTCAAGTACAAGAGTTCATTGGATGCATTCAAACAGATCATTAAGAAAGAAGGTGCAAAATCTCTTTTCAAGGGTGCAGGTGCAAACATTCTACGTGCTGTTGCTGGTGCTGGTGCGCTTTCTGGTTATGATAAGTTGCAGGTGCTGATGTTAGGAAAGAAATATGGATCTGGTGGTAGTGGCTAATTCGAACTTGGTCACTGTAAGTGGTGATGATGATGACGATTATGAGAAGAGTAGCAGGTGATTTGATTTTCTATTGTCTTCGTTGTAGTTTTGTATTGCAGAAGCGTTCTATGTTTTCATCAGTGCACGATGAAACCTCATCTTGCCCATGTGTCAGATGTAATCACGAGAGCTTAAATTGGATTCTTAACATGTCATACCTTATATTATGTAATACTCCTATCTCCAATATATAAATGTTCCCATTCCAAGTCATTTGAACGCAAAAGTTGTCGCAATGCTTACACTATTGGGAGGAAAAATAAAATAAAATAAAATAAAATCCTCACAGTGAAATACATAAAAGAAAGTAAATTTATAAAAACATTAGCAGCCATACAAGATTGGCATAGAAGTTTTACAGCTATATTAATTATATAAGTTATCAAGAATAATATAACCAATCATATTTTTCACCTGAAGTTCTGTCTTCTTCCAACTCAATCCCAGCAACTCACTAATCTTTAAGGGGTTTTCATAACCCAGTGTTGGATAAAAACGCGTCATCATAAACAGGATAAGGGAAACAACCTTTTGAGGGTTTATATACAAATCACTGCAAATCGCTATGAAAAATGTAATTAATCTGCTCAATAAGAAAAGGCCGAACGGTTCTTATCTATCTTCCTTCTTTCGATATGCCAGAACCTGAAAACAGCACAGGCAGAAGAGACTGATGATTGCAAGACAACAGAATCAAAATCTGCAAACAGGCATTTATTTTCTGGGCAGACTCACCAGTTGGCCTTGGCAGGAGGTACAATTAGCTTGAAGTTCTGACACAGTTTCTTGTTCTTCCAACAATCGCAGGTCATCTTCCGAAGTACCAACTAGGGAGTTCAGGATCAGATCATCCTTGGAAGTCGAAGAATTGAACAAGGACCCACGCTGTTCAGCAGGCTTTTTTACCATCAGTATTTGCACGTCTTCAGCTGGCACTGCAGTTTGGAGACCAACAAACTGTGCACCGCAAATGCATGGCAGCACCACTTTGAGAAGTGAGCTTAAGTTTGTACACATCAGGAAGTAAACTGAAATAAAAATTGATGAGGATAAAATGTCGAGGTTTTTACTTGGCATAAATGTCTTATAGATAAGCTAGGCCGGCTGCAAAGATATGGCCGCTGCAAACTTGGTATACTTTCTTTGTCCAAAGGGATGAGTGTGAGATGTACATCCAACTGAAAAAAAAAACGAAGACACTGTTTGTAAAGGTCCCCAGTTGAAAGCCCAAGAAGCAAAAAAACAAAGAGATTCCTCTTGTACCTGATCTTCATTTTCATCCAAGCTTTTGAGGTAATCCACCAACTTAGTTAACCGGGTAGTCCGAGCATTCTTACCATTATTACCACTTAAACTACCATATCGTGTGTGACTTCTCACACCACCTTTGCCCCAAGCCAGTACTTCTGGGTTTCCCATTAACCCAGGGGATGCACCAGTGTTTTCTCTGCTTGCTTCCATATCATCATTTTCATCACAACCTCCATCTGCATTGGTAGCTGCAGATGAAGGCTGAGAGAACCGTGGTCCTGCCCATCTTCTGCACCTTTTAGGTTTTACCTCAATTTGTTCATCAGAAGATGAATCATTTCCATTTGTCTCATCATCATCAGATCCTTGAATGTCTGAACCACGGCCACTTCTTCTTGCTCTTGAATGAGAGCTCCGATAATTTCCCTGAGATCTCCTCATAAATGCAGCTGCTGTGGCTTTGGCTGTAGTGCGTCTCCGACCAAGTGCTTCTGATTGCCGTTTTAATGTCTGGGCAATGGATGCTTGGATCTGTCCAACCAAGTCAAGTTCTAAAGCAACAATGGACAACATAATATCCTAGCCAAAAGCAACAAAGCATCCCCTTTCCTAGGCATTGGACACCTTTTGGCATCAACTGGCAAAGCCATGACACTCATGAATTGGTCTAGCCATTAGACAGACTAGATTAATGTTCTCAATCACAACAAAGCAATTCTTTTTTCTTTTTCTTTTTTTTTGGTTGGGGGGGGGGGTTGTTGGGTGGGAACTAATCAATGGAATGTATGCCCTAAAGATTCAAACTAATCACATTATAATAGAGACCAATAATGCTGCCTTTTATGTGGAATATAGGGTAAATATCTACCTGCTTATTCCGATTCCTCTCCTCTTCATGGAAAGCCAGTTCCTGCAAGCATACATTCAGCAAAGATAAATGTACTCAACGTGTTGAGTCACATTTTAGAAATTTGAAGGAGAAGGATATTTGAGTCAAATAATACCTCCTCCTCATACTTGTCAATATCTGGATATAAGGCTGCAATTAAAGCATCATAGTTTGGATCATCCCTCAAAGAACGCCGGCTTGCACAATGTGTCCGGCAAGCAGGACATTCATTATTCCTGAAACAGGCAAAGAACCCACTTAAACAATTTAAAGAAAAGACATACAGCTCAATTCTGTGTCCCTTCAATAGAAAATGGTCCCCACAATCATCTCTTATCAAAGAAATAATGAGTGAAATTTGTGAAGCAATGTCCCATTGAATTTGAAAAAGAAGGGCTGCCAAAGTTTAACATACCCCAGACGCATTGATTTGTCAATGCATTCCCTACAAAAGCGATGCAGGCACTCCATTACAGTTCTTGTTTTCCGAATGATACCTGACCAACAAAACAGATGATCAGTCATAGCTTCTCCTACAAAAATAGAGACAACTATCAGTTCTCAGCCAAGATTCAACAATCACAATCTACTGGCTTTTCTATAAAAAGTTACGTCAGTGACATCCATTGGAAGATAATCCAAGGTCGTGACTGACAGTAAAATCGTAGTGCATGCCAGGAATAGCCTCGGTCCTGAAGGAGGACGAAGAGCAAAAAGCAATGCCTAATCACTGGAGCAGCAAGAACATTGGCAAATGTAGTTAGCCCACCATTATCATTATCACAAATAATTCAATCATGTTGGTAATCCGAAAACCAGAAGGTGAAGAATGGGTAAAGCCACGGTCTACAGGTATCAGAAGACATAATTGTTTACTCAAATTCTTCTCCACCTCTACTAACCAAAATAGTTAGGATTCTTCAACCTAAGTTCCTACATCAAGAACCCAACCTGACTTAGGTATCAGGTTCTCTCAGTTGGATTGGGTTTGCTACCATATAGAGGTAATGAATGCGAAGAGAATGAATTTCTGATTCTTTTATCATAAAGAGTTTGTTGACAAGATGATAACATTTAGAAAGGGAGGGGAGGGGTTGAAATGAATAATGCAGAGAGAACAAAATAAAATGTAAGACTCAGTACCTTGCAGCATGATTTTGCTAACGTATGGAAAAAGTTCACAAGCCTTTCTGCCACATTGACTGATGATTTAAGCATTCTGCCTATTCGATAGATGGGGATGCCTGGACAGGGTTCGTGTTAAATTAAGATGTCAATCTCAATCATATGGCTTTCCCCCCTCATGTTTTTCAAACAGATTTGACTGTCGCAAACAATATTGGAGCAATATTGACACATGGTAATGTCAATTGGGGTGAAACTAAATCCTCAACTCGGTGATGCCGTGGACAACAAATCCAAAAAGTTTGAATGCTGACCAACACTACCATGTGGTGGGGAAAGGGGGGAAAAAGAAATAAGGAAACCAGAAGGTTAATGGCTAACGTGCAGCAGAATTCCCCAGACTTCGGTGATTTTAGCATTTCAATTTTTTTTTTAAAAGGATTAACTTTTTCTTCACCCATGGATAAGGAAAAATTCACCATTGGTGATGTGACCTTGTGATTGGACTCCTATGTAATCATTAACTCCAACCCTACTTGTACATGTTCAAAATACCCTTCACCTTTCTAATCAAAGGGTCTCCATGATGCTGAGTCAGCTGCATGCATCTTTGAGCTCCAACCAGCTCTATTCGAGGCCATAACTGATCAGGCCTAAACTATGTATGTCTTTCCTCACTATTTCACCTTGAGTCATTTTTAGCATGCTTCAGATTCTATGGGTTCCTTCACTCAAAGTCAAATCACTCCTTCATACTGGTGCAACCCAAATAGCTCTAATATGGTCATTCCTTGTCTAACCATCCCTAGTTTTGCCACAGATTCATCTCAACATCCCCATATTTGCTATACTCATCATGCTTCTAACTGCCTAACATTCTGCCCCATACAAAATAGCCAGTTTTAAGACCATCCTATAAAATTTTCCTCACAAGCTTTATAGGTATATGTCAATGAAACAACATTCCAGACACACCTTTCCACTTCATCCATCCTACTTTGCTTCTCTGTAAAACATCATCCTCTTATCACCTTCTTTATATATGATAGACCTGAGATAAATATGGCCACCCACCCTTCCACAATGTGGTATTGGCCTTAACTGTCTAATATTTCATTTGTAACACTATTTTTTTAATCAACTAAACATTTACTAAACCAACTGGAAACAGGTTTAGAATGAGGTTATTAACTCTCAGCTGCTCTATTTTTACATTTTTACAGCCTCCATTCCATACAGTGCCCTAACTGCATAATGGATTAGCTGCCTCAAAGAAAAAAATGGGGGTATGGTGTATAAGATCACAGTGCAGATACATGAATAAAATTTTGAGGACAGAGATACAGTAGGCTTTAACTTGTTAAGATGTGTAGGAGACTTGAATACAATGAGATTTGTGCACTAAGCAGTAGTCTGGAGAAGATCTAAGTTGGTGAAGAGAGTTTTTGATAGCTACCTATAAAGAGTAAAATACCACACTTCAGATTGCAGCCGAAGGTAACTTACAAAAGTAATCAACTTAGATAATATTTAGAAGGTGAAAATGGTTCAGCTGCAGTGTGCATGATACCAAAATAGGAAACCAGTTTTCAGGTTGAAGATAACGGAAAGCTAGAAGAGAAACAGAGGAAGGGTGAAAAAACATAGAGAAGTCGGTGGGTGGTAAGAAAGAGATGAATGAACTTCTATGAATAGGACTTCAATGAACATGAATTGGACATCTATGAGCAATAAAATGAGTGATTGAGAAAGAAATAAAAGTGAATTAAGAGGTACTAGAATAATAGAGGTAAAGGAACAAATTTATCAGGAGTTCAACCCAGAATTTCATCAGGTGATATTCTCAAACACATTATTCCCTCTACACTCAACTCTTGTATCAACCCCAATCTTCCCGTTCCAATATCGAATATTAACACACAAACTTGTAACACTCCTAATTAAACTTGGGAGTGTTATTTGAGATGCAAACGTATTTCCAGCAGTTACAACAAATAGAAACCCGAATAGATAAATCTAGTTACAAGAATATCCCTTCAAACTTAAAAAATTCCCCAAAAGAAATTACTGAAGAACAAGAATACCACTACAGCAGAGGCTATCAAACTATAATATAAAGATAAAGATAAGAGAAAAGAGATTTGAGCAAGGAAATCATGGACAAAGTCGTAACTTGTGCTACACTACCCCTATCAGCTTCCCATAGAGTCCATCTTTGATCATATTGACCACATCTAACAATTGATTGCAATTTGCATCTTTATTAAGGCATTTATTTAAAGGAAGAAGGCACCCAACCACTTCCTTGGAAACCTGTGACCTGGGTGGTAACCCTGGTTTCCATTTTTTTTTTATTCTTTGTCATACAAATTATTGCTTTTCTATCCTTTTTGATTGGCTTTGTGTATATTGTCATACATGAGCATGCATGTTTCTATAAAAAGATAAAAGACAAATAAGAGAAAAGTTCAAGCTAGGTGGCATTAGGAGCCCAGGATTCTGATGGTGAAACCCTTTCTCTGCTTCCCCGAAATGGATGAAAGTGATGGAACAAGTGTGCAAACCAAGCTGTGGAACAGTTAAGCTACTTTTTCTGTGGATTCAGCATTAAGAGTGGAAATCTCTTGACCAAGTGAGTGTATTCCTAGTCCTTGAGGTACTGTTGCTGACTTACTGCTATACTTACAGGCCATGAACTGTAATCATCAACACTGCAAGTCGATTTACTATTTTCCAGCAACTAAGGCAGTTCTGCAAACCTTTCCAACCCTTGCGGTGGCACTGTTTCCAGCTTACTTTTCTGTAATCTGCAGCTTGACACAACTCACTTGATACAGCTTTTCTTAGCCCTGAAACTTCAGCCATTTATCCAGTTCATCCATTCCTCTGAGACCAATTACCCTGCCCTGTTTTGGCATAAGCCCACCTTAGTTTCAATCAGAACCTACTCCTGGCTTCAGTTTGTCCTGAGAGTTTGCCCACTAATAGGCCCTTCCTAGTCCACCACACAAGTGAACTTTCCAGGCTTTAATCACTCTGTGGTGCAACCTTTGGAAGTCAAAGGCCAGGTTAATACTGCTCTGAAGCTTCGGGCACCTGGCCAAAGCCTTGGGTCACCCAATCACCATGACAACTATGAATCTGGGGCTGACTCTACTCTAAAGAGTGAATATCTACTCCATCTACATGATAAGATTAAGCAAGGAAAGACTGGAGGGGAAATTAGCCAAACGAAAATGAGAAAGCAGTTTATGTTTGTCACTGTCACAGCCAAGTACAAGACTATGAATCACATATCCCTAAAAAGGACAAAGAAAAATTCCCAGCAAAGATGCAGTGATTGACAATGACAATACATGATTAGCTATAAACTGTAGTTGAAGCTTTTTTGTTCGTCATCCCATAATAATTCCCTTTAGAGTTGGAGCATATGGAAATCAATTAGTTTCAGTTTTTGAGTGTCCCTTGCAGGGTCTAGGTCAGGGTGATGTAACGAAGATATCTAACATACCAATTGGTAGAACCCACCATGGAGCATAACTCATCCCATGAAGTTATACATTTATTGCTGTAAAGTAAGAATACATGCTCTCCAAAGTTGATTTCGCTCATTCACCCTAATATGGTATTTATAGATTTACAAATCATAGACTAGAACCAACTTAGAGAGGGATAGAAAACATATTAGGGAAGAAATAGGAAATAACTAAAAATTCCTAAAGCCAGAATGAGAGGAGAGCTCTATTCTAATTAGGATTTCCTCTCACAACACTCCCCCTCAAGTTGGTAGAATGGAACACGGAGTGGAATTCCAAGTCCTCAGATGATACCTTTTCCTCGAACTAAGCAAATCAACTGTAAATGGTTGATTCTCTCAGGATAAAAATGGAATACCCACTTGACAGAGGTAAACTGCAAATTTGATAGTTAAACTATAATTACAATTTATCCCATCTCTGCACCCCTTCAGGAGAGGTGCAAAATAAAAACAATAATAAGATAAAGCAACAAAGATATATATGAAACTATAATCCCAAACAGCCAAAGGCACACAGCACCATATCTTGATACTATAATTAGCAATAGCATATCTTCCCTTGATCGTTCTATAATATATAGAGACACTAAAAACTTATTACTTGTCCATGACAAGAAGCCCTCTACAAATCCATACCAAACGCCCACATACATATCCAATGCAGCAAAAGCATTCATTCTCATGCTTGATAAGGTGGAATTTTTTAGAATCTAATAGCTTTGCAATTGTAAGAACTAATTATAGGAGAGAAACCATTACAGTTAACTGCAAGATAAATGGGCATGTCTATTCGTTCATAAGATATCTCAATGCCTATCGATGGACATAGGCTAGGTTTCCTAGCTTCTGCTCACCCTGAAAATTTAGGTGCATAATTTCTTTAAACTTAATGTGTCAAGGGCCTCAAGGCCTACTGTATAGCTTGGGGAGTGATAATGCAAGAGGTAGAAAGAGCATGAAGACATAATCCATAATCCGTTTATTAGTGCAGGAATAAGGTGGCCCCAATTTTATGAACATATAGCGTACTTAGCTAATGAAGATCGCTCCATATTATGAGCATATACCATAGTTAGTTCATTGTCTCATTGGTCAACTGCTCCCTTGGTTCAGGGACTGGACTCCAGTCACACTATAGGCAAATTAACCGCCCGAAAGAACCAATTGTATATATATTCTTAATTAAATTTGAAGCACGATATAATCTAACATATTCTCCTACATGGAGTTGTCAAGTGCTCCTTGCAACAACATAGGTTAATCCCAACTAAATGGGATCAGCCACATGGATCCTGCTCTCCAGAAGCTCTATTTAAACTCATACATGATACGAGGCCTCAGCTAAGCATGTCTTTTATCACCTTTCCTATGGTTATTTTAGGCCTCCCACACGTACTACTTAGCCCTTGCAACACCAGTTTATGGGCAACTTTAATTTAGTAATGGGAGAAGTAAGCCTCAGTGAAGGTAGGATTCCTCTATTAAAACCTGGTGGTCATGGGTTGAAACAAGAAAAGCAACCTCTCCACAGGAAGGAAGCTGCATATATATGCACCCTCCTGGACCCTACCATAGTGGCAACCTCATGCTTATTTTAATTTTACTAAAAGGGCAAGCAATCCTTTTACTGAAGAATGTAATCATACTGAATTACTGAGGCAAGCTATCGAAAAAGAATGGTTGTATCCAGCAGTAAGAACAGTAATACACAGTCATGCACACCCATCCCTAGGGATTCTTTAGTTTTCTAGAACTGAGGAGAAGTGGAGAACTGGATACCATATTGTTTGACAAAGAGCCGATTTTTAATTGTCTAACAGATATTTAGATTAGTACTATAACGGTAATAAAATCCTTATAAAAAAATCATATGACAATGTTAAATGTTAGATTGGATTTCATGTATTAAGTCAACATCTTCTTTAGTCATGATCTAGAGCAGAACTTTGGGAAGAATTCCTATCAAACCAACTATACTAAATGAAGCTTGATTTTAATGGTGGGGCCCACATAGGTACACCCATAAAAAGAAAAAGGTGACCGTGCAAGTTGAGGACTCTAGAGCAGCATAGATGGTTCAGGCACAAGCAACCGAAACAATTATTTAAGCAGCAACAAGTTAACTCTAGAAGTGCACGAGGATGGAGGGAAAAGAGCTTCAGTCAAATAATGAGAACGCTCATGAAAGCTAGCACTTATCAAAAGATATGAGTCTAACTACGTGGAAAGATAAATAATAATAATAATGAGGCCGCCCTAGTAGTCGGGAAGTGGTTTTGTAATTTGACTTGACCATCACTTTAAGTGGACTCTAACCTCCAACTCTTTTAACTCCACAGGTCTTCCAAGAAAATGTGAAAATGATAAGGACAAAATCCCACCCATCAATTTAAATTAAAGAAAAGAAAAGGGACACTAAAGAGGAAAATTTTTAGCAGGAAGCAAATGGGGCCCAAAATATGTGTACAATGATCACTACTCTTACATCGCATGCAAGGGTTGAGATTTTAACTTCGATTGAAACGTCGCATGTTAAAACTGGCCATTTTGGGGGGTGACAAGGCCACATTTTGGCCCAAAAACTTCAGGAGCAGCATTTCTAAGCACAAACTTAAATTGTAAGAAACTACACTGAGAATGGAAACTTGGTTTGTACATGGTGTATGCTGTATGCTGCTGTATCTTTTTCCATATACCTACTCTAGACCTAATTTAGTGCTGGAACATATACATAGTTCAACAAAAAAATTAAAAAGTACACTAGGGGTGAAATGGGAAGAACCATTTGATATCACACAACATTAATATGTTACAGGAGTAAAACCTAGGTTAAAACATCACTACTAAAACCACTCCTTCAACTCTATGTTAGTATCACATGGAGTTTGAGGAACGCTTCTAATATTGCTCAAAGCGATAAATCGATGATGTAAATGCATTCTAGTAGTCCCCAATAGCTTTTTGGAGTTTTTTTTTTTCCTCTTAGCAATTGAAACCACTGGAAGCTGAACGGGAACCAAGTCAGAACTAAAATTGCAATCAACGCAATGCAACATGTACTGTTGTCTTCTGAAACTGAGTCAAAACCAAAATTGTAGCCGAAATCCCAAAATTTCAGTTGAAACCCTGCATTCCAAATGAGTCGCACCCATTTTCTTTTCAATCTTCATCAAGACCAGAACACTTTGCAAAAGCTCAGTGGTCTATTGCCTGAAGCTTTTAGTGGAAGTGACCAACTGAATCTCACTTACAAGGTTAGTTAGACATGCATCATATCTTCCCAATTTGGTAACAAGAGCTAAGTTAGAGGAAGACTTAGAGAGCTAAGTGTATCTTCTCCAATGAACTAGCATAGTACAAGGAATAAAAGTGAATCACAGTCCCTGTTGCAGCAGCTGACCCTCCCATACAAATTGTAACTTGTAAGAACAAAGTCTTGTTGGGTTCACCACTAAGCATAAGCATAATATGCATCATCAAAAGATGCTAAAACTGAAAGTGAATGACTCAACTTCACTTACAAGGACATCAAGACACACATCATATCTTCCTAGTTAAGTAACAGAAGCAAGGAAGACTTAAAAGAGGTGAGTGTTTGTGCTCCAATGAACAAATAAGACACAAGGTGTAAAAGTGAATCACACTAGTAAGAAATCATATGATCTAACTAAGTATAAGCATAATATGCATCATAAACAAATATAGACTCCCACGGGCCACCAAAGGGAAGTGTCTAAATTGAGGAACAATGCCACCAACAACAGAACGGCTAGCACATTGTGTTTGACAAAAGGATCTCCAGTAATTCACATGCATATCTGGCTAAAATTAACCTACTCTTCTGGATATCTCATCTTGACAATGTAGTGTAGAGATGAGATTTTCTTACCAGCATAGGGTTGCTATACGTTAACTTTACTGATTAAACAACATAAGCTTTACAAATGGCAGATAAGGATGCTGCCATTCTATTAAGTAATAAAAAATAAAATAAAATAACACATTTGCATTCTACCCATGCATTTTACAACTAATCTAAATAGTAAAAGGCAAACTGTATGGTAGGATGCCAATAATTGTCATTCTTCCTAGTCAACCATTTAAGCATGAAAGCAAACTGATATAAGAAATTAAAAATATTGCTCAGGTATAGAAGAAAATAGACAACATAACATACCTAGGCATATTGGACATTGTACTTCTTTGCGTATTTCTGACAATCTCACTAATATAAATCTGCAGAGACATAACAAGAGACGGTATCGCAAATAAATAATTTTTGGCAAAAAGATGAGGGAGGCTGAGCCACCTGAAAGTGGGAGGGAGTGTATTCAGCAGTTCACAGAGCATAATATAAAACATTCAGTCACGAAAGTTTTACTTTCAATTATAATGACAGAATATAAAGAAATTTTATCATTCTTCTCTTATATATTGGCTTTCTCTCAAAAACTCAGTTATCACTAATTTTGTGGCCTTCGCAGTATAAAAGTACATAAGTATGTCAATAGGCAGATCACTGTGAATACATTGTCTTATACTTTAATAGGTCTAAGAAAGAGCTTAACCCACTTTTGTTAATTTATGTCTAGTCATCTCATCAGCCACTCCACATAAATCCTTTCTGCACATCAGGTATATTCTTCCAAATTTGCTCGGATAATTTGAATATGTCTATAAAGCCCAATAGGTTATAGTTTCCAAGGAATTGGCCAGGCATCAAGTTGCCCATTTCTGGAAGGACCCTTAATTGCGTAGTTGCATGTAAGCACCTTCTTAGGTTCAATTCTTTATTTTTCTTTTGGATACTCCTCCAACCCCAAGGTTAGACTAGAAAAGAGAGTTCAATAGATGTTACAGAGCAGAAATGAATCCCAGCTCCAGTCGGAGTCAAAATTCAAGCTTTCAGAGGGTCCCTGCAGGTGGATTTTCAGCCTCTACCACATCATTCTCCAACGACATAGTCAGAATATTAGAAGATATGCCATGAAAAACTTTTCAATACACACATCAAAACAGATGTGTATGAATAAAACACCTTGAAGATACCTAGATAAAGTAAAGAAATTATTTCTCAACCAAAAATGTGTACAATAGATAGACTATCTTCATAGAAAATAGGCTAGCAATAGTTTCTTATAAATCATATGTTGCAGCAAGACAGTTATTTAGAACCCCTGTGTTTTCACCAGAATGAAATTAATGAAAATAGAAGTAGCACCTTGTTTCCCGCATGAAAGCCGGAGGAGGCAGAAAAAAAGTCAAACGGGTTCTAGAAGATACTAGAATCTTGCTAGCCAGTACACGAGATTAAAATCCAAAATGCATTATACAAAATTGAACTCATGTTATTAGGCCTGCATGGAGGTAGTGCATGCATACGCTAGTGACAACAAGCTCGGTGAAAATTAGGAAAGAAAGGAGGCAAAGCAACTCAACTAACAACGATAACTAAACACAAACTTCATTCGAACAAGACGTGTAGTAAACTTCCACCAGACAAACTTAAAGAAGGATTGCAGAGTGAGAGGGCAGAGGAGTATGCCCATGCTTGATCTGGTTATACCATCGCTAAATAAGTTGAAAACTCATGAAAAACGATGGACATGAGAAAACCTTTCAATGCCCCGATAGAATATAACAGCGAAAATCCAAGGATCGAATTTGGTCATAACAAACGAAAACGCCGGCATAGCATCGGCTTCAAGTTTCCAAATAGAGACCTTCGCTTGTTACGAAGAAGCTGAAGTTCTGAAATGATAGAAGATAATATACGCAGAAAATATCCGGCGGGAAGGGGCCGATGGAGCGAGGAGAGACGAGAAGAACAAAATGGGCAACCATTCCTGGTTGACCTCTTACACAGCATCTGTTCGATTACCAGTAGAAGTGAGGAAGAACCCGAAGACGCCAATCACGCCGGACGGCCTAGGCAGAACAGGGAAATAAGACTTCCAGCAGCAGTAATCACATGTCGCAAAAGAAAAACAAGTGCCCCCAGTAAGATCATAAAAGCAACAGAGCGCGGCAATCTTCAAATTGGATTATTTGAGTGAGAACAAAATTCGGTGCATGGGAGCGTCGGCATGAGCTGCTTCGAGCTCAATTTGACAAATATTAGAATCGCAACCACGAGAGGCTAAGAGCAAGGGATAGTTCAAAGAGGGGCGGAAGGAGAAGGAATGCGCCTCCATGGATGGATCACAGCATGCAAACGATCTCTTACGCATAAAACCACCCAGACGAAGAAAAGATAATACACGATCCACGAGATCCAAACAAAGAAGACCACCAACATTCGCCAAGCAAACAACTATCCCCTTAGAAGACACAGAAGCCATAACAAGACAGAAATGCTCGTAAAACCAAAAGTGGAGAGAGAAGAACATACTCGCTTTCATCTCCACCACTAGACGAAGGGCTCCCATCGGAATCTGAGAAATACAGATGATGAAGCAAACGATTGTTAACGATACGGTAACTGAAACCACCAATTCAACAACACTAAGCTGAGAATATCGAAAGCGAGAACACGTACCCTCTCCATCTTCTTCAACTGACGCTTGTGTGTGGTTGTTGTTATTGTGATGATGGCGTTGCTGTGATTCCTCTTCGAGATTTTCTGAAGAACGCTTCTGAGCAGGCATTGTTGCTTTTACGGTGAAAAACTTTCTATGACGAAACAACCGAAAGCCAGAGAAGCTCTTCTTTCCTCTCCTCTTCTTCGGTTCTCTTCTCTCTCTCTCTCTGTATCGCTTGTCTTAGAGAGATTTCTCGCTGCTAAATTGTCTAGTTGTCTTCTCCGCTTTGCTTTGCTTTCTTGTTCTGCTTCTCCACATCACAGATGACGCAGAAGCCGAGAGGGATACGCGGACGGAAGAGGCAGAAGAGGCGAGCGCGAGCGAGAGCGAGAGCGGAAGCGGTAGAGAGGATGGGAAGTTTTACTTCTACCAGAATTTAATATTTCAATATTACGGCTACAAAGCAAAGCACATGCACCCGATTTCTTCCATCTCGCGTGCCCCTTGCTCGCTCGATCTACCGGGTTTGGGGTTTTGAGGGGTAATCACGTAATTTCCAACAGCTTGCGTACGGTGCCGATCGGCTGTCCTTGCTTGTGTCTCTGTTTATCTGCGTCAGCTTAGAAATGTTTAGTAGAATAGTCACCGGCGAGGATTCTCTCTCCAAACACGAACTCCATCTCTCTCTCTTGCGCTTGCCCAAAATTTTCCTTTGCCTGCAGGAAAAGAAAGAATCTCTTCGACCATTAATTTTTCAAAGTCTCTCTCAATATTAAAATCGTGCGGTATTGTCTTCATCTAAATGTCTACTCATTTATTACATGTCCTTCTGAAAATATACTTTTTTTTTTGGTTAAATCCTTCTGAAAATATACACACACAACTGATAGAGATATGATTTCCTTTATGATAGTATGGATTTTTAGGGAAATTTTCCTAAAAAGCCAGCAGAAGAAGGATTTGTGCACCATAATCAATAATCATAAAAACCCCCAAGTCTGATTTGAAGCCTTAGATTGACAAGTAAATCATAAATGCTTGTGGTTCTTTTTTGTAAATTCAAAGGCTCTTTAGGGTAATAGGGAGGCGTTGGCAAATAGGGTGAAAGGTAAACACAACAAACAAGATGAGTATGCCAAGATACTCAAAAACCAACCACCCCATCCAAGAAAAATAATAATAATAAATAAATAAAATAAATTTCTTAGACATTTAGAGATCACTAATCTTCAGCATATGATGATGCTAAAATATGATGTTAAAATGTCGCAAATCTCTAGTGCCCCCCACCCCCCTCCAAAACTGATTTAAATCTCCAGGGCCAATGTTTTGAAACAACTGAAACCTTAGTGAGATCCAGCATAATTATTAGACTATCGTTCATTTGATATAAGGGATAAAATATTATTAGGCTTATGAGTTTAAAAGATGAATTAAAGTTTGCATGTACTTAGAATAACAAATCCTCTTAATATTCTAGCATATAGAAGTGTGAGTGATATAGCACTCAGTATGTAACAGAGCATGGTTAAAATTAATGTAATGAAAAAAATACATAAACAATAGTCTATAGCTGTGAACTATAAATCTTTTTAAAATACAATAGTTCAATGGGAGAAAAAACCTCCGAGTATTACAGCAACAGAATTTTGTGTTTTTGGTTATATAACTACAAGATGGAACCATACATGACTAAACAATAAAAACAATCAACACACTAACACAACAACTAACATGTTATCTATCATACAAAGCACTATATGAAACATGTCACTTGTACTAATTCAAAACCATCACTAAATATATGTGAATTATTGAAAATTTCAAACTCAAAAGAAGAAAATTGTAAAAAATATGTGAAACAAACATTTTGTTTAGTGATAATTCCACAATTAGGTTCTTACCAGTTACCAAGCATTTCAAAGTTTATTAGTAGTTGACATTAGAGGAAAAAAAAAGTAGTCAAAACAAATATGTAAATAAATGCAACTTAACCAATATACCTATAATCATCATTAAAAATTGATTATAAAAATATAATTAAAAAATAAACTAAAATGGGAGAATTATTTCTATCTCTGTAATATTAGTCAAACTTCTCAAACAACACATTTCCTTTCCCATCGCACTTATATTAAATCCCTAAGTTACTCAGGTTTGTCTCTTCCCTTATCCAGGACCAGGCCTCTTTCCTGTTGCTTCCCCCAACCTAGCACTTGATATGAAATAGAACAAAATTAAAATTAATACAATGGAAAAATACATCAACAATAGTCTATAGCTTTGAACTATAAATCTTTTTAAAATAACAGTAGATCAATGGAAGAAAAAACCTCAGTATTACAGCAACAAAATTTTGTATTTTTGGTTATATAACTACAAGATGGAACCATACATGATTGCACACTAAAAACAATCAACACGCTAACACAACAACTAACATGTTACCCATCATACAAAGCACTGTATGAAACATGTCACTTATACTAATTCCAAACCATCACTAAATATATGAGAATTATTGAAAAATTCAAACTCAAAAATAGAAAATTGTAAAAAATATGTAAAACAAACATTTTGTTTATGAGTAATTGACATTACAAGGAAAAAATATAGTCAAAACATATAATAAAGGCAACTTAACCAATGTACTAATAATCATCATTAAAAAATGATGATAAAAATTAAATTAAAAAATAAACTATAATGGGATAATTATTTCTATCTCTGTGATATTACTCAAATTTCTCAGACAACACCTTTCCTTTCCCATTACACCAATATTAAATCTCCAAATTACTCAGGTTGGTCTTTTCTCTTATCCAGCACCATGCCTTTCTCCTGTTGCTTCCCCCAACTTCGGGGGAAAACATCTTTTGTTGTGTACATCTCTTTGCTATGTACAACAATATACCTTTGCACACAAATGGTTGACTAGAAAGCAAAGTAAATACAAGACTATTGAGGACTATTTAAGATTTCTAAAATTTTAAATTAAGCTTTGAGCAAATTGCATAGTCACCTCACTTTATATTAATACTTTAAGGCTTCCATTTTGGAGTGCCAATGCAATTTGCTCTTAAGCTTTTAATCTCAGCCTTTCATTCGGTAAAAGTGCACTACTATTCACAGTGGAGAAATATGCGTAACAACAGAAGATTTTTTTTCCCCAAAGTTCAGCCACAGTACTATTACTTCCCTTGACCGTGAGCCACCACCTTCCTTTGCTTATTAAATCCTGTTGGGAACAAGTAGACTAGCTATGTACCAGTGTTGCTTTGCTGTCAGTGTCAGATCACATTAATTTGTAATCATCGAACTGGACTTTGGGATTGGTAAAGATTCTAACTTTCGTTTAGAAGCATAACTGCATAAGTTCCCATACAAGTCATCTTCATTCCAAGAAAAGCTGATGTTGAATATACATATTTGGGTTTCATTCCTTGGATTGCACTGAACTAATCATGCATCGATTGTTGAGTGCATCAATGAAATCTCCAATCTTACAGAGAGTTTTCTAGCTAGATTTTTGGGTAAGCTAGGGTTCACTTGAGGGCGTCGTGATGTTTGTCAGTGAATATATCCTGCATTTGAATGATCAAAGAAAATGGTGAATACAGTAAAGATGATCGAGATGGCTCACCGCGAACTTCATATAGGGTTTTTTTTCTTGGTTTTTTTATAGCAGCTTGAGCACCCAAGATCGACTTCAGCAGAATCAGCACTAGCGTTAACACCTGCAAGACAATCAGAAACCAAAGCATTTGTTTATTGTTTCTAGGAACGAGACAACAAGAAGCAGCTAATGTTGTCCAATAAGTGACAGAGCATGTACCCGGATATGGTAGAAAAATTACAAAGGCCTTGAGATGGAATAAGACCTCACATGTTTGAATTAGCAGGGAGGTTGTGAGATAGGGCGGCTGATGGTACTGGGAGAAGGGGGGTAAGGGGTGGTGATGGCAGGGCGAATGGTGGGGGAGATACCATAGAGAGGATGTACGATGGCGCTGCTTGTGGAGTCAATCCGCCGGCGTTTATAGGAAGGGGTGGCAAAAGTCCAGAGGTAATATAGTTTTAGAGGGTTTTTAATTATTCGAGATTATAATTTTATTTCTTACTCAATTTGGAGTTCAGATTCTCTCCACCAAGCAAGCCGTTTCCTTGTCACCCGCCCTTTGGTTTGGGTTGATTGACCGTTTTTTCATCTCCCCACCCTCTAGGTTAGGGTGTCGAGTTTTATTCCTCTCTACTAGGGCAGGTTGCCACCCCATCCTCCCACCCCCACAGTTGGGTTGACACAAGCATACACGTGCAAGGGCAAAGCCATGCGTAGCATAGACAAAGCCCCCTCAAGGTTGGGGTGGCAAATTTTTTTTTTTAAAGAAATTATCTATAAAATTCATTTTGGGCCTTTTTTTTTATTATTATTTTTTTATCATTTGACCTTTTTGCTAGTGTAAAATCTTAGCATTTGCCCCCTCCTACAATATTGAATTTTGATTGTTCCACTCTGTGTCAGAGTGGGGAATGGGAGGATGAGTTACCTGGGTGAAGAGAATCTAGACTTTGGGCTGACCATTCGGATGGAGATGATTTGGATTACTTCGGTTTAGCTACTACCTTTATGATTTATTTTTAAAAATTATTAAATTCATCGAATAAATACCTCCACTAACTCACTTCCTATAACCCCTACGTTCTCTGCAACAATTGACTCTAGCATGCATTTTATGAGGAACTATTAACTATATATATCTTTTATCGGTGTTGTTGATCTTCATGATGGGTAGCATCAAGGGATGGGTCGATGGAGGTAAAGCAATGAGAGCTATAAGTCTAAAGATGTAGTAAGGATGAATTGCAAAAGTTGGTGGGTCAATATTACGAGGCAATAGAGGTTTAACAGTTTCTACAACTGAATTGCAACACACAGGATTTTTTGGTAAAACACAAATTCATTGAGCATTAGAGTGATTATAAACATTGACACCTGAATTACATAGATTTAAAGGGCAAATATTGGTTTTTATTCAAACTTTAAGTAGTTCAACCGAGGGCGAACTTAGATAAGGAATCTTTACCACAAGTTTGGAGTTCCTTGAAATAAATTTACACCGGTTTATAAACCGTTGTTTGACCCGTGTCGTACACCTAGCTGTGGTGGGTGAGTTTCGCAGTGGGGATCTTTTGCATCCACAATAATTCGATACTAGAACCTTGCTTAAGCGGACCAAGCTGCTTACCACTTCAACTAACCCCCCGTTGGTTATATATGAGTTTTTTTATCACAAGGACAAGGTATCCAAAAACTGATATACGAGTATAAAATTGAAAATAAAAATGGTTTCAAATATAACATATTGATATTGCATCTTAGAGTTTGCATCTCCTTGGGATTCTCCCAATGAATGTTTAATGAATATTCTAATCTAGAGGTTACAATAAATCTAATGAGTGTATTGAAATTTTCTAACTCATTCTACATCCACTAGAAGATTCCCTTTACGGAGACAGGCTAAATACTTTTAAACAGGAAGCACGAAATACATTTAAAATGGCTTTTAAAACATTTTTTAAGTAGTTAATGTTACCAAAAAAACAAAAAAGAAGTAGTGAATATGCATTTTTGGTAAGCTTAAGCATCTCAAATATAATTTATCAATCAAATCAAAATTTAAAAAAAACGAAAATTGCTATTTCTAAAAGTCGGAAAAAGAAGAGCTTATTTTCATTTTGGATTTGACCATTTTGGTACGACTTTTCTAAGCAGCCTGAGTTAAATCGCCAATCGAACCGATTCATCACCATGGGCGAGTTTTGTAACGTTCTTAAAAATTACTTTTGTCATTCTTCTATTATTTGGGAACGAAAAAACGTATTATAGGCGTCTGTTAAAATAGTTTGCTCTTTTGTTCCTTCAAAATGGACCGACTATAAAAGTGGTTTAAATGACATCTTTTGCAAGACATCAAAGATACGTTTTAATCAAAGAACAAAAACAGAAGTGATAAAATTGATCATAATCGAAATCTTAGAACAAGTTTTTCAAACACCAACTTATTCTAAAAATATTTTTAGAACAGATTTATCAAACGTCCATTTTTTAAGTAGAACGGTCTTTTAGCACATAAATATTAAAAAATAATTTTGTATACAAACTACTCCCTCACAACATAAACATTACCCACCACATACTGGATTTTTATCACCTCCAGTACTGACATCCTCCTGTTTCATCCTGTTGACCACTAGATGATGAACACATGTATTATTCTAATCTTATGTTTGTCAAACCTTAACCATTTCACCCGAAAGTATTTCTCTCCTCCCTCCGTCTTTTCCCTCTTTTACTCCGGCAACCCACTCACCACCGACGTCTCATTTCACTCTTCCCTCTTCCCTCTGCCCTCTTCGACTCCGGCAACACTACCGTTATTGTGGATATGGAAATTGGAGGGAAAGAAACTCAATAGACAAAGTAAAGGCGAGAGCTTCTCCGTTTCCAAGATCTGGCTCTCATCAAAAAGAGTAAAATTCCTGCTTCTTCAAGATCTCGTATGATAGGCATTCCTTCTTCTTCTCTTAATGGTGGCTTGCCGTTGGCAGAAAGAACTCCAGATCCATGAAGGCTCGTTGTGATCTGTATTTTTTTAATTTATTCACTCAATTCATTTTCTGATTGAGCATTTTTTTCACTCGAGGAATCCAAATGGGTAGCAGTAATGCTTCTCTGCAGAAATACTCTTAAAAGTGAAATACCATAAAGGAGATTGCCTATATGCTAACACGTCTTATATATAATGAATTTTTGAAAAAAAATGCCAATATATTTCTTCTTCTTCTTCTTTTCCCTTTCTATTTCTCATGCAACGAACAAGTCTCCAGAAAAACAAGCTTCGAACACCAAAAGAACACTAGAAACTGAAAACCGAACCTAGATCTGAGAAGAAGAAGAACAGAGATCTAAGAAGCAGAACTAGAGAAAGTAGATCGAAGACCGATCGCTTCGTTTCAGTGATTGCTCGATCCCTTGATTCGCTTCGCCGGCGATGAGTCGATGTTGCCTGAGGTGAAGAGGGAGAGCCAGCCGACACAAGAGAAAGAAAAAAGAAGGATAAACTGGTTAAGTTGGAATAATCGTAACCATACGATTAGAATGAAATACGTGTTGAAGATCTAATGGCTAACAGGAGGAACTGGAACCTGACACGAACTGGAGTGGATAAAAATCCCCACAATACTCCAGCGTCCCACAAAAAGCGGCGATGAACAGTTTCGAATCTCTCGAATCCTGATTCTTGACCACGTCATCACGAGAAAATAAGGTGGGGTCCAAGGAGAGAACGGGCGTTGTCGTTTAATTATTGGACCTTGTATTTCTGTTTGTTTCCTTTCGGCAAGATAAGTTTTAAGTATTTGACGGGCGCCGCTGATGTAGAGTTTCTGTTTCAGATTGGATTCCTTGTTCGCTAAAGCGATAGCACTAAAGTTGAATTTCCAAATCTCAAAGTAGAACCTACCAAGAAGTATCAACTAACCTGGTATTCCGTATTCCTCTGAGAACTCGAGAAGTGAAAATCACTCGCCCCTCCCCATCCCCATCCCCATCCCCAAGCACACTTTTCGCAAATGGAATTGCCTGAAATCGTCGAATTTGCTCGGAACTTCGCCGTCATGGTTAGAATCGAGGGCCCTGTAAGTCTTCACCCCTTCCTGTCTGTTCTCGATTTTCTTCCTTGTTTAGATATTTTGGATTCTTATTCTTTTTATCAAATTTTGTAGGACCCAAAAGGCTTGAAGATGCGAAGACATGCGTTCCATCACTACCAGTAAGCAAAACTGTTGTTCAGTTAGTCTTCCGTTTTGAATGAATTGTTGACTCTGATATTTTGATGGACGTTGAATTATCTCCGGTTGGATTCAGGTCCGGCAAGACTACTCTTTCCGCATCTGGGTTGTTGCTGCCTGATCCCTTCAGTGACTCTCCCATTTTGAATCATGTACGGAAGTCTTCGTCTGTGATGGCAATTGTTGTCACTGTTGCATCAATGGTTGAGCCATTTCTATTGCAAACACATCGGCAGAACGCTGCCCAGGTTGAAGTCTTTTCTCTCTACGCCTTATTTGATGTTCTTTAATGTATTTTCTAGATTGTTATTCCTGTCAAGACTCGAGAGGTCAATTTTGTTCTCTCTCGCTCTCTCTTGGATTAATTGACTTGTGCTGTAAAATTTGGTTAATTGACTCGAGTATAACAAATTGCAGCCCCTCCCAGAGTTGATTCCTGGAGCGAAAATTGATGTTATGGTTGAGGTATAAAATGCCAATTCTTATTATGCTGAAGCCAAATCTTTACCTCTCCCCTGCGGCTCACCACCCAACAGAAAAAAAAAAAAAGGAAATATTTTGTTTAACGTTTTGTGATTTGCAGCCCAAGATAAAGGCTGGGAGTCAGGTCGATGTTAAAGCTAAGGAAACTTCCCGCTGGCTCCAGTCGGAGCTTCTAGCGTTGGTATGCATTCACTTAACTTCCTTGCTTGTTTGGTACTGCTTTAGTGTTACTTCGGTTCATGATATGAGGTTCTATTGAGTTGCTACTGTATGCGTGTAATAGCTACTTGCGCAATCATTAGGGTGTAGCACCATGCTTAAGATGTGGTTTGCAATTTTATTGTGGCAGAATCATCCATAATTTAAGAATACCTTTTTTTGAAACTATATTTTCCACTGATCTAGGTTGAACTGTTGGCTTGTAAATTTTTTGTGAACAGTTTTGTTAGCTGGAAATTAGCTCCTGCATTGAAATACATCTTAATGTTCATAGAAAAATTTACTGCAACTGAAAATGGTGTTGCTATACTTAAAAAAATGTTATGGACTTCTGTGACTGAGATATTGAGCTTTCCAAGTGATAATTCTGAAATTATATATGTGAACAATTTGAAGACGCTCATTTTATTCTTAATAAGAAAAGCAATTTGAGACTGGAATGCATTAGGGTATCATGTGTTCGTCTGGGCATCTTATCATGATATTATCAAAAGTTTATTTGTGCTTAACTGTAAACATACCTTCAAATTTAACGCTTACTCTGTGATAGTTATTTATCTAGTTTTGCTTAGCAAGCTCAAGTACTGTTTACAGTCTTTGAGTCCAAAATGGGTTTTAATGTGTTATCCCAGTCCTTTTGCTTAGCAAGGTCAAGCACTGCTACTCTATTATGTCCTTTTATACTTATTGCTACTTATCAATGTATTAGCAATATACTAGTTTCCTGCTCCAAATCTGAAAAATAATATTTGCTTCAGTATACAAGTTTATTTGCTTCACTCCAATGAGCTTGATACTTGATAGTCGTTACTATAGGTTGTTGGATGTGTATATCGCTGGTGATGTTCTAGTGTTGCTTAAATTCATGATACATACTTGGATTACAGTTGCAGCATTAGTTTTCAGCTATAATGCAATGTGTTTTATATAGGTAGATGTTCCTGCATCTTCCCTTGCTCTCCATTCACTAATTGAAGTTCCTAGTGGCTCAATTGAGAATGGTTCGTGGGATGTTGGTTGGTCTTTGTCAAGATCAAACAGTGGTCCTTGGGCTTCTACAGATGCTCTCGCAATGCAGGTAATCCCAGATTTTTTATTTGTAGCTTTTTATTCATCAGATGCTTGGCTTATTTACATTTTGTTGCATCTTTCTCCTCTCTCTATAGAGTAGAACTAGAATAGATAACATTGACTGAAAAAGAATACATGACAGGAAGTTTGTGATATCTGGATTGTCTTCTTTTCTAAGATTTAGGAGGCTGTAAGTTGACATGAAATGTTAAGAAATGATTGGTCAGTCTGATTTGGGAACTTAATTCTCGAGCATAATGAGTATAAGAGGTCATTTGGCTTAGGTCATTGTGGGACAACTGAGCCAGCAGTGATATTATATGGAATGATTTGTAACAATTGGCATGATACCAACTCCAACAAGAACCGATCTAGTGGTTTTTCAGCTTACTAGGGTTGGAAATTGGAATTAGGTTATTCATTTAGTAGGTTATCATTGTGTCTTTTGTTTGTTAAGGGATACCAACTTAGGAATTAGTTAGATTTGAATTGCAAGTTTTGTTAATTTTAGTTGCATAGTCCAGCTAGGAGATTTGTTGTGTCTTCTTTAAATACATGCTTATAACCTGATAGTAAGTATAGTGAATCTAAGAGAACCGGGAATCATGAGTCTGTAGAAGTAGGTTCTGTAGAGTCAAATTCCTAAAAAAATCATGTTTGGTTACCCCGATTCGAAGTGAATCGTCGATTAGCGTTTGGTTACCCCGATTCGAAAGTGATCGTCGATTAGCATTTGGTTACCTGATTGTGAAAGTGAATCTGTCTGAATTAGCATTTGGTTACCACGATTCTGAAAGTGAATCTGTTTGTTATTTTATTTGATTAACCAAATAGCATAACAATAATTTGTCAAAATTCAATACATCAACCATGAAATTTTTCAGACACATTTTTGGTCAAGAATAAATATTAATTAAACATCAAAATTATTAGAACCCAGTTATATGTTCCAACTTCCAAGTCAATACAATTGTTCGAGTTCATCCTAAGCTTTTTGAACCTATGGTTGTTAGTTAGTTTTGGTGAAAGTGGCGTCACTAATAAGGTATTTGATCCTTTGGCAATTAAAGGTTTTTTTCTTAGGTTTTAATCCACAAAGTTATTAAGCAACTAATTCAATCCAATGCATCAATCTTATTTACTTTTATAATAACCTAATCCATCAACTTAAGCAAGTTTTTCCTTCCAAGTTGCGGGACAATTTGTTTGATTGTGTGTGAACATGTTAAAAGGAAGAAAAAATTGCCATTTTAACTGACTATAATTTTTTACTGACTAGAAATAGCCCCTAGTCAACTTCCCTTGCTGTGTAGCGTTAACAAGCTATTTCCCATTTTGTCTTTGAACTTAACTTTCAAACTAAATACTTGGAATTGTCAAGCACTTCAGTGTTTGCATCAATCAATCAAATAGTCGACACAATAGCTTTGTTGTATGATTCAATCACTACCTATAAGAGTTTATTTCAAAATAAATACCATCTTTGTCCCAAATATCATGATAAAACAGCACAACGAAGCCAAAATAACAAATTTGAGAATTTAATTAGTTCTTCAGTTTCCCACAGGACCCACCGCTCTTAAAAGGCCACCTGGAGCTACATTCGATTCTTAAAGGAATGTTTTTACATCTTGGTTGCATAAAAAATACATAACAAGAAAGTAACAAAACCCACACACTAAGAACAAGAATCCAATAGCCAACATTGTGATTCGGTCCATCAAAATTTGAATTTGAATGTGCACGTGTTCACTTGGTGCTTGCCATCCAACACCCAAATTTTTCTTGTTCATGCTGTCATATGATGTTGAAGCTGTAGAACCCTCTTCAATTGTTTGACTCTCCCACATCTTGTCTACCCAAATAAAAGAATTTTGATGGCTACTACCATTTGGGCACCTATAAAATCTTCGACCTGGATTTTTTCTTGTTCTGGAAGTCATTAAGATCATCCTTCCTTGTCTGCAATAGCACAATGGAGGCTGTTGTTCCATACTAAGTACAGCCTTATGAAAGTAAACCTGAAATAGATGACTCACCAACAAGAACATATTAATACATTAAACCAATATTTACCCACCTATATCTGAAAATTAGTCTTAACTTCACCTGCATGGGATTCAGTTTCCACATTCAGTTTATTCAAGAAACGACATTAATACTTATTAAACTAAATAAGTGGGTAGCTCTAATTGGATACAAATGGCAAAAAAATAGAGAGGAACACAAAACATCCCACCATAAACATAGGAAGTGCCTAACCACCTAAAGCATATGAAACTTTACATGCAACAACCAATAAGCAAAGCAAACAAAGAATTCTGTGAAGGGAGAACTCTAACTAAATAAGCTTTACATGAAACTTTCATGATGGAATACATATGCAACTCTTCATTTGATACATTCCATTCTAATTTCGAACTATGCTCCTACTTTGGACTCAACATAGAAAGCAAAGCAAACAAAGAATTCCTGAGATGGCTGAACTCTTAACTAAATAAAATTGCAAAATCACAAGGACTTATATTATGAGAAGGAACCCTTTTAAGATAAGATTCCTGCTGAACCATTCCTAAATAGACTAGGACTCTTTCTTAACTTAACATAAGTTGCTCTAGCAAAACCCTGAAATACCGGCGACTGAAATCTTTTATTATGTAACAACAGCAACAGTGAAACTACTAATGGCAGGTAATTTCAGAAAACTATCCAGAACATTATTTCAGAAGACAGCTGGAGGAGCTATAGCAACAAATATGAAGTTGCATCAACCCAACACAATAAGTACAACATGGAAAGTTATTGCTCTGAGGAACAAAAACTTAAGAGAAAGTAATCCAAACCAGATAAATCATACCAAGTAGAACAAAAAAACCTAGTAAAAATTTGAGCTCTGTCAGTCCTATATAGCAGGAAACATTGATGATCACCAAGAACAGCTAATCCAAACCAGATAAATCATTAGGACTAAAATTATATAGTAAAACAGCTGCACATCCTCCTCCGACGTCGATGACGAGGACGACGACTCTCCCACACTCACGTACCTGCAGCAGCAAAACCACAACATCACAAGACTTCTGATCAGTACTCTATTGACGAACGAATTAACGCCTTACGATCGAGTAACGACTCAGATTAATTAATTAGATCGATCACGTACAGAAATTAATTAATTAAAGTAGCTAGATATATACATATAATAATAAGAAAATTTACAAACTAATCAATTAATACATACATACATACCCAGTTTCCAACTCAAAGGGAAGAGGGCCTGCAAAGCCAGGAAGATGTGTGACTGCAGCCGAGTAGGAGAACGGTAGCATTAAAAACAACCACCCCACCTGCTGCTTCCCCCCTACTAGTACTACTCTTCTTCCTCCCATTCTTAATTAAACAAAAAAAAAACTATACCTTTCTTTCTGTTACAGGAACTTTGCTGCTTATGCTTGAATATTTGGAACTATGCTGCTGCTATGCTTTTTGATCAATGAAACAAATTCTGTTACAATTTCAAAACAAGATCACCACCCCACCTATCAACTATCAAGTATCAATGATCAATACAAGGTGAAACAAACAACGTAAATGGAAATCTTAGATGAAAAAAGCAATGTCATTTACATTAGGATGTGCCAATTAATCAATCTTAGTCCTATATAATTTTCTACATTAGCCAAGTAAATCTTTAATTTTAAGCTATGAAGTTTCAATTCAGACATGGTAAGCAATGCTCAAGTTAACCGAAATTTGCAGTTAATACATCAGCCCTCCATTCTCCAACCATATTAAGTTTACAGGTATCATACATGGAAAGCATGAGGCAGCTTCTTCGAATGGTAGGTGTTCACTTCTGATGTGCAAAAGATGCCAAATCAGTGAGAGAAGCACACAGTAATGAGATTTTGGGTGGATGAGCTGATTGAGTCTTCAACATTAAAACCTATTAATTTTAACCCAATGACTTCTAGAAATGGAAAGACCTGTGAAAGCTAGCTCTCAAGCTGAATTCTAGTCTCTCTCCATATTTTAAATCTCTCTGAATATTCTTGGATATCAAGTCTTCACAAAATTCTTTTTTCACCCACAACCAAAACTGAAATGATTTCAGAACCTTATTACCAAAAAAAAAATGATTTCAGAACCCCCACCAAGAAGGGAAAAAATTGAAATAATTCACTCTAATCAGCATCAAATATGACCTTAAATTACCATCAACACAATATCTCTGAAAGCCAGATCAGAAGATTATGAAGAGCCACATGCATCAACCCTGTTGTCCTTGTTTGGAATCTAATAATGGTGACCCTGTTTGCTCCTTACTTCAAATAAATCCAAACACTTCAAAAAAGCCTTTGGTGAGAACATGTCTCAAATTCTTTTCAAACAGAGTATTTCTAATAACAGATGTGCTTGCACATGTAATAGAAGGCCACCCATTTTTTTCTCCTTATAAATGAATGTTGGCTTCTCAGTCTCAGTTTGTCTCACCATGGTTCATCCCTAGCTTCCCAGCTTTCCTCTTCTCTAGCTAGACACCAACATTTATGTCTTTCTTCTAAAAAAAGATACCTGCTGTTGATGTACATAAAAAGGAAACCTCCTTCCTTTTCAAACAGAGTATTTCTAATAACAGATGTGCTTGCACCTAAAGAATTTATCTAAACAGGAACTAAAGTTTCTCAATGGAAGGTATATTACCTCCATACGGTCCATGGAAGATTTTCATAAACCAATGGCTGAACCATAGGTTAACTCTCATTCTAAGGCAATACCAAAGAACAGATAAACCAACCATAAATTAGAAATACTCCGTTATCATGCATTATAGATACAATAAAAGAATTTTTGTAGAATTGAATTCAGTCAGCCCTAGCTCCAAAACATAGCCCAACATTAAGAGTTATCATTAATGAATGACACAATTAAAAAAAGATTGTGCCATATACCAGTTAACATAAGTCATTTTAAAACATCTCAATAAAAGTAGACATAAGTACCCCCTCCAAATACATGAGTCTTTCAACATGCCTGCAAATACATGATTGTAGCCCAAAATATTGTGATCATTCAACAGCCCTAGGTAATCAGCCATATTTTTCTAAGAAGAACTTGATGACGGTTGCCCTATCCTCCTTTGCCTCCGAAAGTAGTGCACTTGCAAAGTGGATGTGACTTAAAAAGAATTCTTTTGCACGCATTCGAGTCCCCAAGTCAATCTCCGTGACTGCATTAATGGCATCACATAGAAGATCCCCGATGTTGCCTTCAGCCTTGTCAGCTGCAGCCTTCTCTGCAGCTGCCTTCTCTCCAGCTGCATTCTCTGCAGCTGCCTTCTCAATAGCAATCCTCTCTGCAGCAATCTTCACCATGTCTATCAAAGCAACCGAGATATTCTCCAAGGGACCCACAACTTTTTCAACTCCTTTCTTCTTCTTGTTGGAATTCTCAGACCGATCATCACCTCTTTGCCTGCTTCGAGATCGACTACTTTCACCTGGAGATGGATGGTAGTCACATGTCAACCGTATTAGTATCGCTGAACATGAGAGTTGCCAATCTCATAATCATCCAAGTGGATGTTGAATTCTTAGCTAAAGGTGACTCCATCTGTGACTCATTCATGAAATTTGCCGTTCCACTTGACCGCCTGCAATCTCATTACCTAGGGCTGAGCAACCTCTAGGTGAATGGGACCCCGAATGGTCCTTCCAATATTTCTGTTCTTTTTTCTGCAAATTCAAAATATAAACATGTAAACTTTTTATCAACTATTGGGGCTGCCTATTCACTCACTTTATCTGCTAATGTGCAGCGGCGAGGAAAGTGCATTAACCTATAAAATAATTTACTAGTGGTGAAGATTACTTGTTACCTTTACTTCGGCCCAAAAATGGGGGCGCATCAAACCTATTTTCACTTGGATTCCATCCAAGTCCACTTTGTTTTTGTAGGTCGCGCACGCAACCTACTTTTCCAAATCCGAAAATGATTGCGGCATTGCTCCCAATCATAGTTTGACCCAAATTTTTCATAGATTTGTTTGCTGATTCCCATCCAGTGCTCCCTTCTTAGGCCATTATCTCCTGCCCTCCCACTAGAGTGGAATTGTAGGAAAGACTCTAGTAGAGAAAGAGACACCTCCGTAGGCCATGAGGCTATATCTCTTCCTCTTGAATGAGAGGCATTTTGAGAGTCCATCTGCTAAAATCACATTTGGGTCATAAAAGTAAATACACCAAAAAAAGACATATCAACTTCTAATATGTGAAGCAATCATAATTTGAGTTCTGACATGAAATAATACAACAAAGTTTGAGACAAAATGAAATAATACAATAAAGTTTGAGACATAGTAACAAAATAAGGTACACTCCATACACAAACACAAACCACAACATCAAATTGAAGTACATTTAAAAATTTAAATAATTTCATTCCGACTCAGTCTCTGATCCCATGTCTTCATCATCAACATTTGTTGTTGCATATGCATTCCACATCTGTGTTGCCAAGTCATTCCGGAATGCTTCTGCATCGAATGAATCTGCATGGTTCGCTTCATCTTCATCGAATCACTACTTTCCTCATCTTCCTCCAAGTGTGGTGCAGAGGAAGCTTTTCCCCGACCCCTCCCTCGACTCCGAGCAGCCATTCCTCCTCTTCTTCAAGAGTTTTTTATTTTTCGCCGCTATCACAATCTTAACTTGAGTTCAGAAACCCCTTTTTCATATCTTGCACTCTTCAACAAACTAAAGCCCTTCATGCGTCTACCTTGCATGCCTCAAGTTAAACAACTCCTTTTCATTTTTGGGTCTTTGATTTCCCCTCTTCCATTCCTTCGGATGGTACCTAACATTTCGATATGGCCTCAAAAACCTCTTTGGTTCGCAACCGTCCGATAATTTACCATTTGGAACCACTAATCTTGCATCTTCGTCTCTATGGAGAGCATCATCCAAAATGCTCTCCCCTTCCCAACCGCAAGTATATACGTGATTTTTTGTCTGTCCTGCCTAAATTTTTGTGTAATAAGACCCTTCCTATCTCAAACTTCTTATGTTGTTCACGTCCCATGCTGGTATATGAGACCCATCAATGGCTCCAACGCATCTTTGAGATGGGTAGAGCTTGATGGTTATCTCTATCTTCGATGCTTGACTGGGTTTTAAGCAATGGGTGTAGTTTCATCATTCATTTAACACTCTATTAAAGTGTCACTCACTTCTCCCTCCCAACGTTCTTTAAAGTCTTCTTAATGTGTGTCCAACACAATGTGAAACATTGTTACTTGTTCTTCAACTAACACCAATTTGTTGTCTTCTAACAGCCCCCTCGTCGCATAAACTAACCGCTTAGGATCTTTGCTCATTCTCGCTTCCTCACCTCCCTTCCCCATAACGTTTTTACCCCCACATCTACTCGATTGGTTGCCTCCCAACATATGTTTTATTAATGTATTCAACTACGTTGACAACTGCGGCGGCCACCAGAGCAACTACCAACTCTTCGTCATTCATGTTGAACAATGTGACTATGAGTTCTCTAAATTTAGGTCCTGAAATGTGATCATATAGACAATGCATACTTAATCAAACTGAAATAAATGACCCACCAACAAGAACATATTAATAGTCTAATCCAATGGAATGAGAAATAATATATGCATTTTTTTTGTTTTGTCTTCTTTCCTATATAAGCATTCTAGCTTTTATAACACTAAAGATTCATAGTGCATTGGATTTTGTTATATGGATTGCTAAAAACAGAGAGATTAATGATATATATGACATGACATGACATGATGACAAATCAAGCTTGCTAACGTTTGATACAACACGCAAGTAGTGATTGATCTAATTCAAAACCCAAAGAACAAACAGTGGCCGCTTGCTCATGTCCCCTTTTTGGCAAATCTAACTATTTGTATAAAAATAAAAATAGACTTCAATAGTTTTAAGAACCCCGCATTCCAGCAATAGTTCACCTATTTAGCACATAGACCGTCGATAGAATTTCTGAATGATTGAAATGTAGTGGAACTAAGTAACCTATGTAACTGTCTTTTTAATAATTTAATTTATCCTTTTATTCAAAAAAGAAAAAAAAATCAAGAACCTATCATCAGTTTTAAGACATGTTTTGAAAAACTGGCCTGTCACATTAGAAGCAAGACTGTCATTTTCAGATGTCCCAAGACAGTTGTGTAAATAATAATTGCCACGGGCACAAACAGGTATCCTCTTTGAAGAATTTCAGGACTAACCCTAGGATGTGAGGCAGCAGGTGAAAATAAATGCAGAGAAATAAATAAGAGTAGTGAAGCCCAGCAGAAAGCAGTGGACGAGAAGGGAAGGGGGTTCCTCAGGATGGGGCCCAACCCATTTGCTTGGAAGACCCAAACTTGTGGAAGACTCTAGACTTCCACTTGAATAATCTTTACCTTCCATTATCCCAAGCAAGACTGTTAAACCAACCCATCAACCAGTCTTAGATAAAAGCAATCTAACCCTACCCAACACAACAATCTCTCAACATATGTATCAGCTAGAACAAAGATTGCAAAAAAGAGGAAGAGCATAAGAACACTATTTCCATATAACCTTGTCACTAAAGCTAGAAACCAACCAAGAACAAACAAATCTGAACCAAAAATTTAAATAATAGTAGAAAATCTAAGTCAAGATTTCCATATAACCTTGTCACTAAAGCTAGAAACCAACCAAGAACAAACAAATCTGAACCAAAAATTTAAATAATAGAAGAAAATCTAAGTCAAGATTTCCATATAACCTTGTCACTAAAGCTATAAAGCCCACAATATTATTACTATATCATTTCTTCTTCAAATGAACTGAAGTTGCATATTGGCTATTAAATTTGAACAGCAGGACTAAAATTTGGTTGTTAAAAAGATAGCCTCTCATGATTTCTTAACAAAATAATTTTAGTACACTGAATTATAGAAACCATAATAAGAAGTAATTCTTAAACTACCATTCTTTCCTTTATAGTGAGATAATTCTGCATTTACATCACTATAAGCGTTGGAATTAATGTCAATAAATAATATAACATAGCAAAAGCTGAGAAATTCTCTTTGTGAAAACAACAATGGAAAATAGACAAGATCAAAGACCCGAACCAATACCTTGAGAGGAGGATTATCGGCGTCTGCAACAAACTGTGGTCCCAATGCGAGGATTATCGGAGCCTTTGATAAAAGAACGTGTTTCTCGGCGAGTATCGCGCCGTGCCTTCTGTTCAAATCACTCAATCCGATTAAGAAAAGAAAAAATAAATTAAACCGGCACTAACACGAAGGTAAGAAACCGATCAAACAATCAATCACTAATAATTAGTAACTAACAAAGAGGTATGACGATTGAGTTATCTCATAGTTGTTCACTATATTTAAATTATAGACTCACCTCGAAACTCAAATCTGTCTTCGGAATCCCAAATCGGTGATCACCTCTCGTATTTCTTCACTCTTAATTCCAAAACAAGGTACTTGCTCTGTGTACTTGCCGGTGGACCAAAAAGGCTTTGCTTGCCCTCTCCTTGCTGCTACGCCATCAACTCGCAACATCCCAAAAATTTAAACGGGGAAGTCAACTCAAAATAGAGAAATCATCTCCTAGTAGGACTAGAATTGACAAAGGAGAAGCTGAATAGGAGATCTCCACTCACCTATATATGTCTGTGCCCACCAGGCTCTCCCTGCTTTTATCTAAACACTCCAAGAACAGTTCAAGCTTCGCGTTATTTCCAACGCTTTTCTAGCTTTCCGCACTTTCCTTCTCCCTCTCACTCGACCAAAGCAGCAGCCATGTTTCTTGAGCGAGGGTTTCGTAGAGGGGCAAGATCGCAGCTGCAATGAAAGAGAGGAAAGACACCGTGCTGCGTGGAGAGTGGCGAGTGGCGGATGGTAGCTGCGTGCGATGGAAGAGATGGCGGATGACCGGATGGTGCTGCGTGCGTGGAGAGATGGCGGATGGCGAGTGGTGCTCGATGCGTGCATGCGTGGCGTGGCGGTGAGCAGATGAGCAAGATGAGGCGCGATCGATGCGTGGAAGAGGAACGACAACCCTAGCTCGCTCGGTTCAACTCGCTAATGAGCAAAATGTAATTCCGTGACTTCCAACCCGTTTTATCGTGGGTTCCAAAGGTGAGTCTGTTTGGAAACCACCTCGGGTGGTTTCCGGGTGATCCTACATTTTAGTGTAAATGTGGATCCAGCTGGCTAGGTTCCACTCGTTGGAACCAAACACGATTTTTTTACAGATTTCATGATTCCCTGGAATCTAATTCCAGGGAAACGCAGAACCAAACGCCACCTTAGTTTTCTCTTTGAGAGGGGTGGGGTTGTGCCACCCTCCCCCCCCCCCCCCCAAAAAAAAAAAAAAAAAATGTTCCCCTGAAAATTTTCCATTCTGCATATATAGAGCCAAAGCACCCATGTTTTTTCTCATCAACTTCTCTTCCATTTCCTATCAATTTCTCACGATCTTCTTCTTCTTCCCTGTAACTCTGTGTCCGACCAGCAGCACCTTCTGATTATGAACTTGGGTACTTTACTGCTATCAGATAATTTCCTGCATAGTCTAGGTCTTGTACCAAGTATGACAAACTCTATTGGAGGGCAAGGATCCATGTAGCGTACCGCATTTAACTCAGATCCTCTTGACTGGGTTGTGCCACTTCTCTCTCCATCCTCATCTTTCATTTGTCATATTCCTTTCTTCATTTATGTCTTTTCAGATCTCTCTTTTTCCCATCTCTTCATTCCCCTTTTCTGTTTGTACCTCTGTTTTCTCCGCTTTGTTTTGTTTGGAATCATGTAGCTGACCCCAGTGACCGAAAAGGGTACTAGTTTGTCTCAATAATAGTATGTCATTGATCTTTTGTCCAAGCCCGGCATATTAGGCTCTAAACTGTAGATATGATTACAGATCCTCAGAAAATTGGGGCGCGTGATGTGGAGTTTGTTACTAAGAATCAGTGTGGGAGAGTGGTAATGAACTTATCCATCAATGACTGGGCTTGACATCAAAATTCAGTTGTTTCAAACTACACATTGGACATATTTATGCTCCAGCATTCTTTCTCTCTTCTTTAGTGCTTTTCTTTCTTTCTTTCCCTTCTTTTTTTTTTTTTTGGGGTGGGGGGGGGGTGGGGGTGGTTTTAAAATTTCTGCAGTATATTAGCATTCATAGAGGATATTTTGGGAATATTTCTTTGTATGAGGTCTTATGGATATTGCTTATGTTAGAGGGCTGCTTGTACTAAGTTGTATATTGTGTAGTTTTGATATTTTTAAAATTATTATTATTGGCATTATCCTTTTCATTATTAGTTAAATTCCATTATTTTTATCATGCTCCTCTGGCCATTAATATCCATACATCGGTTAAAAGATGTCAGTTAAGTGATATTATTGGAGTGGATCTCCCTAAGTTCCCAAAATTTCTCTTTCCTCACTTTCTTTTTCTATGCTTTCTTCTGAATCCCGTGCTTCTTGTGTTTTGTATGGTTATCTTCATATTTCAACCCATCCATGATGGGTCTTCGTTACAGAATGAATCGCATCCAGAACATGAACCAAGTAATCACCGTCATATGGCCATGTCAGCTTCTAGACTTGCTTTCCTTGGAGTTCCTTCAATTAATTCTGAGGTATGATTCAGTTATTAGTTATTGCATAGGCCTTTAGGTTTTAATTTTATGTTGAAATTCACAATTTTTATTTTTTCCAAGGCATGGTTCTCTGCATGATTTATTACTTAACTTTCCATGTCACGAGTATGAGAGGGTGAATCATGGTTATTCAGGACCTTCTGGATATTGGTGTCTCACCGCCAAATAAGAGGGGAGATCTTCTTCTTGCAATGGGGTCTCCTTTTGGTGTTCTCTCACCTCTTCACTTCTTTAATAGGTATTTCCATCAAAAACCTACCCCAGACAGATTTACTGGCTTCATAAGCTTCACATCCCCAAAGAAGGTAGCAAGGCCTCTTGGCCATTTGGCACTGATCTACTAGGGGATACAAAGCAGGAGTGCTATTTAAATTGAGGTTGCTTGTAGCATGGGAAACTGTTAAAACTTTTTGTATGATGTTGACTTGATTAGAAGCCTGAGATTTGTAACAGCTATGTCAGGAATATATAATTTCTGTATGGCACTCTGTATATTTATAAGACACTGGACAAATTTATGTTTTGGCACAGGCAGCCAAAATGAACAGAAATCCAGCTGAAAACCTGATTAGGCTACCAAACCCTGCCTATGGGGGATGAGGTGGGCAGGCTCAAGAGTACTGGCTAGTTGTTTGTTTTGGCCATTCCTAGTCCTGATCCAATTCCAGGGCTGTGTCCTGTTCTTATTACATTCTAAGTTGGTAGTTACATGGTATCCCTTGTTTCATGGCAAACAGTATATGTGAAAATGTTTGGAGTCTGACCTTTTCCATGTTTCATTTTGGCTTACATTTTGACTGGCTTGTGATTTGGGTTCTTTTGTGTGATTCTTTTTGTTGCTTGAAGCAGTATATCTGTAGGATCTGTTGCGAACTGTTTCCCGTCAAATTCTTGTAACAGCACACTACTGATGGCTGACATTCGGTGCCTTCCTGGTAGTGTTATTGTTTCTTTCTTCCATTAACTGAGTCAGTCATTCATGTTGCTGAATTCTAACTCCATTTTGATACAAATTATGCTAGGGATGGAAGGTGGTCCTGTTTTTGGTCAACATGCACATCTTATTGGTATACTAACCCGACCATTAAGACAAAGATCAAGTGGTGCTGAAATTCAGGTACCCTGGAAGCATTTGAGTCTATTGTCATTTAGTTATTATTCATCTTAACAGACTATGCATGCTCTAGTTATGGATTACAGCTAGTGATTCCATGGAAAGCCATAGCAGCTGCTGGGAATGAGTTATTGCGAAATGAACCTCAACGGTTAATGAAAGGGATAACAGGAAAGGAGAACTCACAGATTTTAGAGAAGTCATTTCCACTGACCAGTCAGAATGCACATGGTGGTTCCTTTAACTATGTTCATGATCATCTGAATTCTGATTGCTCTCTGCCAATGCCAGTTGAAAAGGCAATGGTTTCTACTGTTCTTATTACACTTGATGATGGAGTTTGGGCTTCGGGTGTCTTACTCAACAGGGATGGCCTCATCCTCACAAATGCTCACCTTTTGGAACCATGGAGATTTGGCAAATCAACTGTACAGAGTGGAAGAGATGGAGTTCCATCAAAAGCGGCATCCATCTTTTCTGAGAAGCCAATGTCTCCATGGCATGAAAACATTTCTGGTCCAGTGACAATTCATAGTCTGAATCCAAAAATGGCAAACGGGTCAAATATTTCTTTTGTAGATGGACGTGATGAATACAAATTGGAGTCAACTCATGAAAGTCCCAAAAGAATACATGCTCGCCTGGATATTATGGGCTCCTGGATTTGGTGCAATGCTAGGGTGGTTTTTGTTTCTAAAGGGCCTTTGGATGTTGCCTTACTGCAGCTTGAGTCTGTTCCTGATAAATTAAGCCCAATTATGCTGGACTTTACTTGTCCATCTCCAGGATCAAAAGCATACATCATTGGGCATGGGCTTTTTGGACCACGATGTGGTGAGAGACTGTTTTGACTTTCACATTTTTCACTGCCTAGAGAGTAGCTGCTTTCCAACTCTCTCCTATATTTTGATCATTGAGTTCATCTTTTGTTTTGCATCAGATATCTACCCATCCATCAGTGCTGGTGTAGTTGCTCAGGTGGTGGAAGTACAGGTGCCTTGCCACTCCAATGTTTGTGGTCCGCAAAAGGATGAATCAAACAATATACCTTTAATGCTTGAAACCACTGCTGCAGTGCATCCTGGTGGGAGCGGTGGTCCTGTTCTCAATTCAGATGGGTATATGATTGGACTTGTAACAAGGTATTATGGCGGTCAGCTCAACCATTCCATACATTGATTACTTCATGCACAATGAATAAGTAACTCATATCTAATTGAGGGGCATCATAATGTGGATAGGATTAACAATCAGAAGTCCCGATAGCTGCTGCCAGTGGCTTCCTTGTGTTTGTGTGGTTACTTATAGTTGACAACGAGGAAGGGAGATTTTGTCTTGGAACCTTCGGTTGCTTATCTTGATCTAGTACTAGTAGTAGTACCATTAGTGGGCCCAACTTAGGTTGGTGAAATGTTAGTACTTTGGTATTGTGATATATATATATATATCAATCATAGAGATGTCACTAGTTGGAAGTGACTAATTATCTTAATTGCACAAAGCATTATCACAATTTGTATAATTTTCTCATCATCCTCATCTACGTTGAACTTCAATCTTTAATGGGGACGTTCTCTGGTTACAGCAATGCAAGACACAGTGGAGGAACAATCATACCCCATCTTAACTTCAGTATACCTTGTGTGGCTTTGGAGCCCGTCTTCAAGTTTTCAAAAGGTCAGTTAGCTCATTTCATACATAGGTGGTGCAATCTATCTACATTGTGATGCTTAAAATGAAATATTTGTGAAATCTAAGAATAGTTGTTTTACTGAACAGAGATGCAGAATCCATCAGTTCTACTTGATCTGGATGAACCAAATGAACACATTTCTTCTGTATGGGCTTTGATGCCTCCCCTGCCTCCTAGCCCGAGGCCCCAGCTTCCTCATCTGCCACACACTCCATCTGAATCTCAAAAAGAGGTCAAGGGTTCTCGATTTGCTAAATTTATCGCTGAAAGAAATGGTGATGTTTTCTCCAAGTCAAACCATCAACTCAAAGTATCAAAGCTTTCTAGTGATATTCTACGCAGTAAATTCTGACAAGTGGAAAATCAATTGTGGTCAACTGGGACAGTGGATCTTCTAATGGATGCATGGTAATTGGGTACATCCTCAACTGCTCTGTGTATTGTTGCACTTCTCGGTGTCCACCCACTTGCTGGATGTCTATTCCTGTAAGCTGTTGGTGTTGGCGGTTGATAGTAAATTTTGTTAATTGTAAACTTATTTAATGTATTTCTTTTTAAATTGAAGAATGTGACTTTTAATTATTATTAGCCAAGGGAAGCAATAGAAGAAAAAAATTGCCTTAAAGAAAGATATGAGGAAAATCTCAGAGGGTAGATATGTAGCATAGAGCTATTCCCTTTGCACTGGTTCAGCTGTATAAACCCCCCCCCCCCTTCAGTGGTCATGAGGTCTTTTATCACAGCATGATTTTAGGGAATTGAAGGAAGTCCTATGGTTTTGTGAAATGGCGCCGGATCGGGCGTTACGAGGAAGGTGGGATGTGTCTGATCAGTTGCTGCTGTTATTGTACTGGATTTTGCAGCAGATTTGATGATCCAAAGAGGTTATCTATGACATCTCCCACGCTCCTGCCCCATCATCCGTAGCATTCAGTGAGGAGAAATGGAAGGATTGTGAAAAACAGATCGCATGGAATGCAGTTTTTATTTTGTATCTCCAGATTAGACACTCAGGTTGGTTGTCAAAAAAGTGAAACCCAACCACAGAATGTACTGTGAACTGTTTACTGTGAATCCCTGCACCGGAGGGTAGGATTGTTCTTGTTCTCTGTTTGGTGGATGTCAAAGCCAGGTAGAAAAGGTTTTTGATTTATGAATACCTGGCTATGAGGAGAGCACAATCCTCTACCTGACCTGTGACTCAGAAAAGTGATTCAGAAACAAAACCGATCTATTATCAGCTTCTTTTAACTTTCTTTGATCAGGAGGCTCACCCCCATAAGATGATAGAGGTTGACAGACCCGGCTAAGAGTCTTTTTGACATCAAACACAGCCTTTGTTTAGCCCTTGGCTGGACCGGCTGGATCTAACGAGTTCACAAACGTCTAGCTTCTTAGCTCCACTTATGAACTGAGCCCAAGGTAGCAATGCCCACGTTGGCTTACTTTGAGAAAATGAAAGGTTTGTAAAACCAGATGAGCCCAATTCCATGAATCACTTAAGAGGGCCAAACCACTCCACGTCGAGTCAAAACAGGATCCAAAAATGGTCTTATCACCTTCAACCTAACCCCTAGATTAGGGTGTATTTGTTTGCTGAAATAAAGGTGGGGTGGGAAAATTCTCGAAAAAAACAAATTTTTTTTTATTTTTCTTACTTTTCTTAAAAGTGTATATGGTTTGGTTGCTTGGGTGGAAAAGTGGGATTTTTAAGCGGCTGCGATCACGCCACATGCGTAGATACCAATCTAATGGTTGTAAATCAAAGTATAAGGATGTAAGTGTAAATATAACTTTTTTTTATTTTACAAATCTAACCAAATTGTTTGAAATTTACAAAACCAACTCCCTGTGTTCTCGGTGAGATACCCGTGGTTTGGAGTTGGTTCCTCCACCGTATCTGTCACCCGCCCGATCGGCACACCTTCCTTGCTGACGTCGTCTCTGGGTTTATGTGCCCACCCGCAACCATCACCGGTTTGACCTTATCGATACACAGTTAGATCGAGCATGGAAGGATTCAAAAGCAAAAAATCTTTCCCCTTATTTCAAGTTTCAACGATTTTGCTACTTCTCTGTGGATGTAGTGGGTGGGTTTTTTTTCTTGCTTTATGGACGGGGTTCTGTTCATTCTTTCCATTCTTCCTTCACCCGACCGGGAGGGGTGTGTGAGCTTAGAGAGAGAGAGGCGTAGTGCTTGACCGAGATCTGCTCGCGTTCGGGGAGAGACCTCCTTCTGGTGAGTTGAGCTTAGTGAGCTACCCAATGGAGAGTGAGGTTCTTTTCTTATGGAGAGTTGGACCTTTGTGGGACGGTGTTTCAAACTTTCAATTTTTCACGCAAGTGGAACAAGAGGGGAGGGAGGGGAAGAGAGAAGAATGAAAAAGCCCTAACTCGAGTTATCTCAGACGGAACACAGGTAGTTGGTTTTGTAAATTTCAAACAATTTGTTCAGATTTTGTAAAATAAAAAAATCTATATTTACACTTACATCTTTACACTTTTAATCACAACCATTAGATTCATATATGCACACATGGCGCGATCGCAGCCGCTAATAAAAATCCAGAAAATTGAGAGACAAGCTTTCTTGAATCAATGAAACTTGTCTGGTGAGGTGACAGCCTAACTTTTCCACTCAAGGCTTTTTAAAACCCCACAAATTTGATGGGATTTTGTGGTAAAGTTTGAAAAAGTAAAAAGTGAGACTCACCACTATCACTTTTCCACAAAATCCTTTCCTTTCTTTCTCCCTCACCCCACTACCCATGGGGCTCACATGTTTTTTTTTTTTTTTTTTTTTTTTTTTTTTTTTTTTCCACCTTACCTTTGCAAACAAATGCAATTAGGGATCTGTTGAACTGCAGATGTGCCCAACCTGGGGATCTGATAGCATATGCTTGGGCCTTCTGTATTGGTTCTTGCTTGGTTCTAGGATGGCTAGGGCAATGTGGACTAATCAATTGCAAGAACTCATATAATAGCAATCAGTTTGTTCCTTTTAGTTACTAGATGAACTTGGGGTGTGGGGGCAACATTTGAAGTCTAACAAAAACATCAAAATAGATGGCTTTCCAAAGTCGATAAATCTGGAGTTAAAAGTCCATTCTTTAAAATTTCTTTCTCATCAAAAGTGAGATCATAGGATCAAATATCAGCTTACCTATTAAATCACAAATAGAAGTACTAGGGAAAGATCTCAAAAACCAAAACCAATCCCCCTGAAACCCAAAGTTGCATCTAGAGCAGTGTCAAATGGAGTTAATGGCTTTCTCCTAGATGGAGTAGGAGAATGGACAAGAAAAGAAAAGGTGATTAACAACTTCAAAGCTATTCCAACAAATAATGCAATTAAGGGTAAATGAAATGTGGTGACACATGAGAAAAGATTAGGTAGGAAGGCAAAGGGTGAAGGTTCACCAGACGCTAAAGAAGTGACAATAGATGTGACCCTTGAGCCAGACCAACTGGTGCCAACAGACAATGTTGCTAATTGCTAGTGCTATTCGCTTTGGTCAGCGAGCTTGGTTTGCCAGCAAGGACTGTGCTGCCTCGCACTTGTAAGCTAGTTTGGAAGTCATGGCTGTTGCCTAAATAAACACCACTGAGGTCCAAATTTCATACAATCAGTATCAGTAATTTCTCTCACGATGTTACCATCGTATATAAAGTGGATTCCATGTTGAATATGATCATTCCTCTCAAGATACACTCCATTTGGCCTGTTAATATATAAAGTCATAAGATTGTACGAGCATCAACCATTGGCATATTACGGGCAACAACAACGTTATCTACTGTAGTATGCGCTTTTCAGGTACAGGGACAAAAAGGTAAATGATAGACAGATGACCCATACTGTATGTACAACCTTTAGGCGAAATTTTGGCTTTTTCGGTGAATGGCGAATCGAAAAGGTCCGAAATTCGAGATTGCAAGTTCAGCGATATCTTGTTGAAACGTTATAATTTTTGTGATATATCGCCAAAATATCGATATTTTGCCGATTTCTCGCAATTTTTAGGCGATTTCTCTCACGATTATATAGTGGAGTCTTTAGGATCAACGAACAATCTTACTCTGTCCTAATAATTCAAGACTCAAAAGGCAATGTCCCAAATGTGATTAAGGAGGAGAATCTACATAAAATATTTTCTGAAAATAATTCAAATTAAGAAAACAATTTATAGCAAAATCTTCAAGATTAATGAACAGTCTTACCAATTATATTCCAGTGATTTATGCCTCAAAAGTCAATGTGTCAAATGTGATTAGGGAAGAGTATATACATGAAAGAATTTATAGAAATAATTTAAATTATAAAAGATTCTGTAATGAAATCTTCTAGGTCAATAGATAATCTTTTCAATTATGACCAAATGATTTAGGCCTCAAAATGTAACATGTTAAATGTGACTAGGAAGGAGATTTAAATGGAAGAATTTATAGGAAATAATTTACTAAATATTAGCATAAAATTTGGGCCCAAAATGACCAAAAATACCCTTCAAATGGGGTTGAAATCTACATATTTTTGGGCGAAATCTCTCCAAAATTTTGGCGAGATTTTGCCAGTTCGCTGGCTTGTCAGGGTAGCGAACCGGCGAATTGGAACAAAATTTCATTCCTTGCACATACAAGATTTTTATAATGATCAATATCCACCAGTTTTAGGCAAGATTTTGCCAGTTCGTCTGATTTGCCAAGTAGCAAACCGGTGAAATGGAACGAAATTTCGTTCCTTGACCATACAAGATTTTCATAATGATCAATATCCACCAGTTTTCGGCAAGATTTTGCCAAGTAGCGAACTGGCGAATTGGAACGCAATTTCGTTCCTCGCCCATACAAGATTTTCATAATGATCAATATCCACCAGCCATACGATATTGATGTCCCTGTCTATACTTCTATTTAGTTCAGGTTTATAGTCATAGATCCTGATATCTCTCAGTCTTTTGTTGCAAGTTGCAACGAAGTTTTCATCTATAAGGATTTCTTTTCCATTGCGCTCATGGATTCCAAGTTGTTGCTGCTGCTGCTGCTGCTTCTGCTTCTTCTTCTCCTCTCTTACTCAGGTGTACAGAGGTTAAGTGTGGATTATGACCAAGAAAACTATCACAAATTGGTTTTTCTAATATTTATGAAGCAGTTTAATTAATTACCCAATGCAGATTTTACTTGGTCTGAAACATTCAAACTGAAAGTATTAGCTTTATTTATCAGGTGACAGAAACTGACATGGGCAGAAGCCATGGTACCCAAATTAAGTTTAATTTTGTACTGAAGCCTGGATTGCAGTACTTAACTTCTTAATCTAGCTCTCATGCATAGTCTAAACCCAATGTGGCAGTTCCTTATCCAGATCTATAGATGCATTAATAGTACAAATTAGAGAGAGAAAAAAAGAAAGAAAGTTTACTGAATAACGATGTCTGAGACCACAAAAACTGATGAACACCAACATTCCAATAGGAAATTACCCCAATTTTATATTACTATACTCTCACATTAACCATTTGAAAAGAAAAGAAATTTAATTCCCCATTTGATTTCTCTCTTTTTTAGGACTTGAATTCCACTGTATCTCCAATACACCCTGACACACCACCACCTAAAGACAGATACATCAGAAGGAAAGCATATCATGCATATATACATACAAAGAAGACTGACTTACTTGTCCAAGAAATTGCCAAATTAGGTACCATACACCTTTCATGAACAGTGCAGCCTAGACTCAGCTGATGATGCTGGAAGATTTTGAGAGGAAGATGATCCGAGGTTCCTCTCAGAGCAAACACAGTTTCTCTCTTCAACCTCTGAAAATCTGAATAGGAAAACAACAGGTTGTGGTGTTTGCAACTGACATGATCGCTCCGATCCGATCTCCTCTCATTATAGCTTCTGATGCAAAATTTCTTCTTTTTTCTTTTTTTTTTTCAGTATACCCCCACCCCCACTCTGGCCACAACGTTCTTCACTAAAAGAAGACAATAACCAACAAAAACCTGACTAAAAACAAATACCCAGATGTTGAAAAAGCAAGTAGAAGCCAAGATTGTTCAGGGCTTTTGCTGGATCACATCAAAGGGGTGACTGAAGATCCCAAGTTGTTGAGATCAGCCCAGGCACCGACACTCGTGGTATTCCAGTACAGAGATTGGTCTACTGCATGTTCGATTTGATTCTGGAACGGGATTCGTTTGTCACCTGCTTCTAGCTTTACTCCCTTCACTATACTCATGTCGCTGCTCAAACCCATCTGGAGGTCTTCGAAGGGTAACAAGTCCTGAAAATGATTATTAGCATATTTCCTATCTTTAAGCCCACCCAGCTGCTGATGCAGACTCGAAGCAATCAGAGAAGCTGTTGAGGGAGAAGAAGAAGGTCCAAAAAGGGAATAGTTTGACACCATATCCTGGATCTGGCAAGGAGGATTAAACCCAGTTCGATAATCCTCTTCCTTCGCTTCAGAAGAGAAACCCAACCCAAGAACATTCAATCGTGGTTGAATATTATGGTGGGTGTTGCATGATGTGGGCAAAGTATCAACTCTGGAATGGAAACTTGGGAAGGAGAAGTTACCAATGTCTGAGGAAGCACCAATGCCAGATAGGCCATAGAACGAAGGATTAACATGGATGGAAGCTGTGGAAAGAGGAGTGGTTGCGGTACCAAGAGCTGAAGAACAAGGAGAAGAAGAAACATCATCAGACCTCTTAACCCTCTTGTTCTTGCGGTAGCCTCCACCGACTGGGACGTTACGCAGAGTTCCACCTCTAGTCCAGTAACGCTTGCAGGCTTTACAGAAGTGCCTGGGCTGGGATAAGCTGTAGTTGTTGTAATAACAGAATTTTGTGTTTGAGGAGTCACAACGAGGGCATTTCAGTGCTTGTTCTTGCCCTGATTTCTCCATTACTCTCCCAGTCTCATCTATCTGATGTTGCTGTCTTTGCTGCTGCACCAAAAAAGAGGAGAAAGAAAAGAAGATTACAAGTTGATATGGGAAGCAAATAAGAATCTAACATCCATATATTCTCATACAAGAGCTAAGAAACAAAACTGTCATGTTACGTTGAATAATAATTGAGTCGTATGTGTTTATGTCTTTGTCTGTGAGAGAGAGAGAGGAGAGAGAGAGGAACCTGTAGTGGCCACTCGTTAGAAGGAGGAGAGATGATCATCTTCTCAGAGTTACTTGTTTTCTTCCCCTATCAAAGGGATCGTTGAAACTGCGAGTAAACGGACAAAGTGCAGGTGGCGATGTGAGTCGTCCTGGACAAATTTGGGTTGAAACGGTAACGAGGAATAATGAGGATGTGGGAGAGATGGAGAATGACAATGTGAAGATAACACATAAAGAAGAAAGGAATTTAAGTTAATAATTTGTTATTGATCTCAAAAGCCAAAATTCACGTGATTAGTGGCCAAAAGTTCCAAAGCAAACAGTGAGTGACCAGTGTTCAAAGAGACAACAGTAGGAGCAGATGAATCACATTCCCACAAGGTTCAAGAAAAAACACTATAGACCTAATATAATGTTCTCTCTCTGCTGCAATTCTTCTTCCTTTCTCAGTTCCTCTCATTCATTGATTTTGATATTAGAAAGCAAAAGAGGGAATCCCAAAGGGCCCAACACCCAAGGCTGTAAGACAACAATTCCCTCTCAAATCCTACTTCTCTGAGTTCTATCCTTTCTTTCTTTATTATTTCTTCTTCTTCTTCTGTTGTTTTAAATACTTAAATCCCCCACTTGTAGCTAACTAGATAATGCTATCTACAATGCTATCAAAACAACCCAATCTCAAGGGTAGTAACCTAACCAGTAACAATGTAGAATAGAAAGAAGGTGCAGACTCCAAAAAGAAAGGGACAAGAGCCAAGAGGGCACCATGTGGAAGTCTACATCACAATCCTGGTCTTGCTTTATTCCAAAAGGCAGTGTTTCTCCTACACTTGTGGTGCTAGCTAGGGCTAAAATGGGTTGGTTTTTTTTTTAAAACTCCATTCTGCTGTTCTTTTCTTCTTCAGCTGGTCATCATCTAGCCTTGTCAATTGTTCCCTTTCTTCTCGGCTCTCCAATTGGGTTTTCAAAAAGATCGTTAGAAGAGTGTCAGAGTTTTGGGATGAAACATAAACATCAGAACCATGTGGTGGCAGCTCAGCTTCAAGAGAAAAAAGAGAGAAAAAGCAAACCTGATTAAGGGAACAAATGGATTTTGTAGTGTCCCAAGGGATTTTCCTGACTTCCTCCACCCTCTCAAAATCCCATAATTATTCCTATCTCCAAATCCAGCTTTACTAGTTAATTACTACTTAAACCTCTGTGCTAGTCAGACTTTGCTCTTAGCAATCTATATTAAATTGCAAGACTAAGACAATTTTTCAAATACAGTCTTCCATTCTCATCTCATTTAATAATTTAATCTAATCTGTTCCATCTCTCTTGAACCAAGAAAACCCCACAAGGTGAAGATGTTTCTTTTGAACACAGAGGGGGAGAGGGAGTGTGGGAACTGAGAATAATGCCTTTAGTCGGTCCAAAAGTGCTTGCATGTGACCTAGTTGCAGGATTTAACCATAATGTTGTCAATCCAATAGTGACAGAAACTGTATGTATAACGTGAGAACTGAGAAGAAGAATAGAAAGGAAAAGTGGGTCTTTAGTCCTTTGGGAAGAAACACCATGGGAGATGGCTATCAAATCCTGAGACTGCTGGGTGGGTGTGGACCTTAGTACCTTACCCACCACCGACCACCATCTTCTGAGCCCCTCAGCCGCTTCTCTCGAACCACTCCACCCCACCCCACCACCACCATCACCCGTCACCACTCACCACCAACCTGTCCTTCATGTTCCAGTTTGGCTAACAGAGATAGAAACCCAACTCGAATTCAATTAGCCACAACTCATGGAAGGGAAGGGGACCCAAAAAAAAAAAAAAAAAAGAAAATCAAACCCATATCAAACTACCCAACAAAAGCTGACCAAACTGTTACCCAAAGTTCAAAAGGAAGAGGGTACCGGGTATCTCTCTATACATTTGTTTTTCCAAGACCGATACAGTCAAGCTATACGTACCGGTATCCGAATGCCGATACCAACTACTATTATCTTGGATCGAACAATTCCATGCTTCAGTCATAGTGATCATGCGATTCACCCCCTATGGACGATGATTGCGGTCCATGATACCCACATTATAATGCACTTGCAGTGACCTAAGACGTAATTATTTATGTAATCATGTTTACATAAGTATGATTATCTATCTAATCATGACTATCTTTCAAATCGCCAGTGGAGTCTCACGTTTTTACAGGAAAAAAAAAAATGGAGTCTTCTTTTTATGTAAGAAAAATAAAAATGCTTACAGCATTTTAATTAATCTTACCTTTTGCATGGAAAGCAGTCTTGGTTAGCTTGAATAAAAACTATAAGTTGATGTTTGATCCGTCGGTTGAGAATGAAGTTGTGTAATTGATGAATTAAATGTAATCTTTTAAAAAAAAAAATTAGTAAAGATTATTGGTTTTGTTTGTCGTTATCAAGGTATGTGATATTTCGGTGAAGTTCACTTAGGACAAACAGGAGAATTACGCTGATATTTAAGGGATAGTTTCGTTAGAGAGAGCCAGAGAGGTTTAGGTGTTTGCAATCGCAACTTGGATTTTCGGCTCCTCATACTCAAACACTAATACTTCGGTCGTTGTTGTCATTGTCTTTATCATTATCTGAAGCAGAATTTTCATACAACAAGTCAAAATTTTCGTGATCAGACCCCAATTCTGAATAAAGAATCTCTTCTTTGCTCCTTGAATAATCATTCATGGCCCAATCATTTTCATGAATCGAACTCGTGTTCTCGGCATTCTTCACTTCCCAAAAACCAGGTAGCTTAACTTCACTAGCAATTAACTTCATAGGCTCGATTGAATCATTTTAGACTTGCGAGTTGGTTCAATGTAGCAGGGTGAACAGGAGTTGAAAGTTGCAACGGCGTTGTCACTAGCGAGGTGAAAGATGAGGTATCTGCTTAGGACGATGAGGGTAATGAAGCATTGATACGAGGATTCGAACAAGAGAGAGAGAGAGAGAGATACGGCAAGATTCTGCGAATTTCAGGTGATTTTCGCCATTATTTCACCTATTCGCATGATTTTCCTGCAAGATTTGGTCTATATCAATTTCTCCTAGTTTACAGTTTCAGTCTTTGTCGAACACGACCAATTTCGCCATATTTCAGATGCAATTTATGTTTTCCCTTGGTTGAGCTCATATTGAAAGAGATTCTAAACTAATTTGTTTGAACCGTGAAGCTTTTGCAATTTGATATGGCATGCTTGAGGGGGTATAAAAGGGGTAATATAAGATGAATGAGATGTTCATTGTCGCCGTATTTAAAGAAGGAGAATTGCTACAACAAAGGTGAGATCCTTGTGCACTACATACACCCTTCTGTTTATTAATTGTGTAAGCTTTTTTTATCAACTCTAACAGTCTATTTGTTTACTTTATTCCTCTGATGTTTGAGCTGAATATTCTGATTTCAAATCCAGGGGTCTGCATCAATAGCATCATACTTCATTAAACAAAAACTGTTTGATTACCCTAATATAATAAACTAATTCATCTTGAAAACGATATCATTATCATCATTATATTGTGAGCTAAAGGTCCTTATACTTAGAGTCAACTTGAGGACATTATGGATTGACACTCATACCATGAAATCCCAATAATTTTCAAAAAAAATAAATTTAATCTGAGATTCATCCGAGCTAGCTTAATCAATGTAGGTGAGACTTTGCCCCTGGCCCCGAGGGGATTCAAACTCTGGAAGAGTGTGAAACAGTGCTAGGTTTCAATCCTGATTTCTCTCAACTGAGCCCAAATCCAACCCAATGCTGAGACCCTCTCACCCCAAGCCCAACTGTACTGGGCTCAGCTCACTCAGCTTTGCCTTGATTAATTATTATCAGACTGACCTGGGTCAGGTTGGCCCTAATGAAATGAACCTCAGCAGCTTCAGTTTTTATTTATTCATTTATGTTTTCTTAAAGCACTAGGAAATGTGAGACCCTATCAACAAGTAGTCATTCTTCAAAATAATCTTCAAGGCTTAACAACTCCAGTTACAGGAATATTCTTTGCAAAGACTAAGACTGTGAGCTCGTCATTGTTTCTTGGTCAAATCGAGGTCATGGTTCAGAATTTCCCGAAGTTGAAGATAGGGAGATTTTTGGGGTGTCCCCCTCACGTGGATGCTGTTAAGTTTCAGGTAATTTAGTTTTTGTTAAGTACTAGATAATCAACTATTAGTGATTCAGCACTTTATAAACTACTAATTTAATTATCTATTCAAACAGTAATAGAGTCAATGGTTCACAAAACCAAGACCCACCTGGAATTTTTAACCCTTAAATTTACTGGTGTACGCTACCTGAACGTTATAATCAACCATAAAACTTTCAACTAAGTTGAGAAAAACCAAAGATGAAATCAAAATCCCAAACTTGGTGGTATTCCAAACAGAAAACTGACATTTTTCAAGCATGATATCATGATCAAAAGGAAATTCAAAGGGGAGGAAAAATTTATGATTTGCAAGATTAATAGAAGGAAAAGAGTTGTGTGGATCACTGCAAAGAGAAGTAACAGGAATCATAACAGGTGACAAGATCATGATAATAAATCGTGGAGGGAAATGGAGAAATTCACTGCCAGATACAAAACATGTTAATCACTAATGTTCTCCAAACAGAACAGTCTAAAATTACTCCAAGAAGGTGTCCATTATATCAGAGTAAACCCTGGCATCAGACCTTCTGTAGTCCATGGAATTTTGTGAATGATGATCTAAAGAAGTAGAAGAGGAGGACGATGTCATTCTACCAGGCAAAGTGAAGCTCCTCTTGAACTTGTTTTCCATTTTCCTGTCATTGCTTGAGTGGCTCTCCAAGCTCAAATATTCACTGAAATTTGCCATTCCTGCGTTGTCATTTCCGATTCCAAGCTGATTCTGTGAATGTGAAGTTTCTGAGTGGGTGTTAGACTTCCTAGCATTTCCATAAAGATTAAGGCAGAGTTTGAATACTCACCCCCTAGAACAAGTTGGTGTTGATGTTGGTTAGAGTTGTTTCCTAAACCCTCGTGGCCAGAGAGAAGTTTCGCATCGTCGTTCTGTCCAGTGAGTGCATTGAAGAAGGATAGTCCATTTGGCCATTTTATATCAGAGTCAGGACCAGCAATCATGTTCATGTCCTCCATCTGGTTCTCGGACGAATGTGGAGGGAGAAAGAGATGGGTTTCATCTTTAGCCTGTGGCAACCCAAGTCGAGAAGAGTGCTGGAAATTGTGAGAAGCAAATACAGAAGTTGCAGAGGGAAGAGGATTTTGGCTCCATTTGAAAATGGGAGCAGAAGGACGGCTTGGAGAAAAGGACTGCTTCAAAGAAGAAGCAGATGGGGAAGTATTCCTGTTAGTAGAGAAGAGCTGGGAGAGGTAGTAGCCAGATTGATACCCAAGAGATTCGAAAGTATGTCTCATTCTCAGCACAAAATGCAAGTCTTCTGGAATCTGAGGATGAATAATTATGTTACATTGAATGCCATTATTCTAAAACACAAATAACTTCGTGCCAGAGCATTCAATAGGGAGACCAATAATAAAAATTAGAAAAGCTAGAAGGAAACTCACAATCTTGCAGGAACCCAATTGTAGGAGGCCATGACCAGCTTGAATCACAGCAATAGTCTGTTAAACAGAAAATCCTAGTAAGGAAAACCATGGTGACCGGGCTAAAAGTACAATATTGGAAATAACATAAACCAAACAACAGTTGCAAGAACAATCCTATTCTTACCTGAATGCCCGAGTTAAACTGATCAGTCCATTCAGGAGGAAGCTGCAAGAAAGGAAGTACAAGGAATCATATATATGTCTATAAGCAGTGACATCTGATTAAAAGAGATTTTGATTATGATTTTGGTTTTGATATCCAATCTTATCTTTGAATTTCATGTGTCAATCTTATCTAGGATGACATACTTACAGCATCGAAAGAACTCTGCCAGTAATTAGAGATATTAGGTTCACACTCAGAAGGTTCCTTGAAAACCCATTTATGACATTTATCTGAGGCAACTTTTCCCATTAACCTGTTGAACCATCCAACCCATCAAAGAAAAGAAGATATATCCTCATTATATTCCTTATCATCTCATGGAGAATGAAATTATGGGGGTGAATTTAATTTAAAAAAAAAAAAAACACCTACCCACCCTTCTCCGTAGTTATACAACTGAATGGACATCTTGCTGAAAACCTTTCTGACTGGATCCTCTCCGTCTATATGTTCAAGGCAATCTGCAACTCTTTCACCGCAAAATCCATCTTCCCACATCAACATCCTTCACAAAACAAATATCCCAATTAACAAGCAAAACCCATGTATCAAAAAAATACCAATCAGTCTCTGGATATCTGTATCTCTGTCTTGTCCTCTGCTTTTTAGTAAGCACAAAAGAGTAAAGGAAAGCTGACTCACAAGCTACCATTATCGTCCCCGACCTTGCAAACATTTCCTCCTCTACTCCTTCTACATGCAGGAGAGAAACCCATTTGAAGAAAAGAACCGAAATGGAAAGAAACATATAGTACAGAAATTAGTCAAGTCAGACAGAAAAAAAAAAAAAAGGAGAGAAGGGAAGTGTTATTAACATACGGGCGAGGTCGAATAGTCCAGAAGACGGAGTAAGTCCAGTCTGAATTGAGACAGACATTCCTGAGGGCCTCATGAAGGGCCATCATCCCAACCGCTTCTTTGCTCCTATCTGATGCTCCCGAGCCCACCATCTCTCTTCACCTCCTTTTTGATCTCTTTCACTACACAATCACCCCTTTTCCCCCCTTTTCTCTCTCTCTTTCTCTATAACTATCTGCTCTATATATGTGAATTTTTCTCTAACCAAGCATTTTTATCTTCTTTCAGCATCTGCACTTTCCCAAGCAACAACGAAGAATCCCCTCTCTCTTTCTCTCTCTGTTACTGTGAACTTTACCAGTTGGTCGTTTTTTTTTCTCTTCCTAGTAATCAGGTTTGGTAATTGAAAGTGGGGGAGAAGGTAAAAAGGCTTTTGAGTTGTGTGAGGGTGTCTGTTTTAGCCAGAGCTGATATTCCTCTTCTTCTTAAATTAAACATGAAAGTAATCCGGGTACAGCTTTATCCACTCTTCTTGCAAAGCATGCCTGAGGGGGAGAGAAGACATAAAGGGACTGTTTTTCAGTTTTTTCTATACGTAAGGAAATTACATTCTTACCCTTTATGGCTTGGGTATGAAGGAATTGGGATTTACCCTTACCACCTGAGGATCCAATCTCAGTGTTAGGCAGCACGCGCAGCCTAGCATTGAATGTAATAGTTTGCTTTGCGTGCTAAATCCATGAAGAGAAGGTGGGGCTTGAACCTAAAAACTGTTAAATGAAAGCTATAAGTCAAATCCCAACTCTGTGAGTCTTGACACTAGAAGTTATTTTAACACAGTTATGTTAGGCTAGCATCATGTGAAAATGCATATCCGAAAAGGATCAAGACCTAACTCTCTGGGTTTCAGCGTGAACAAGCTCTTTGAAAACAGAAGACGGAGGGCAGTTTTGGGTGACCAAAAAAGTTGGCACAGAATCTTTACTGGTCAAAAGATAGTGTTGCCCCTGAGAATTAGATTTGATTTGATTTTTCTAATAAAAATAAGATAAAATAAGAAAAGGCTCGTCGTGTACGTTGGCACAATGGCACCCTTCAACACTCCCCTTATATATTAACTGGTGATATCGTCCTTCAATGTATGATATTATTTTAATAGTTAAAATTCTTTAGTGAATAATATATGAAGAAAAGGATAATATGGTAGTTTCATACCTTCAAGATGATGGGTATTATGGTAATAGCATCCACGTTGTAGAAACAGTGAAACACAAGTAAAGTTGCGTGCGCACGTGCTGAAGCGGTGGGGAGCGTGGTTAGGCATAAACTAGAAAGGAGGAAAGTAATGTAATACACACTGAACTAAAGAGAGAGAGAGAGAGAGAGAGAGAGATTTAAAGATTAAAGAGTTAGTGAGGGGAAGCAAAGGAGGAGAGGGACGCGAAGTGGGCATAGATTGCGGGCTGTGCACCCAAAGCCCACGACACCCGCTGCCTAATCTTAAAATCAATTCAGATATAATCGTCATTATCATCATTCATTTTCAATCTTCAATCTTCAATCTTGGCCGTTCGTTCATTTTTGAACTTCTCTTTATGGTCATCTCCAACCTTCCTCCGTATTGACCGCCTCAACCCAAGCCACGGTTCGGTGCTTCTCTTCTGCTGACCCTACTTAGGTGGGTCCCCTCATTTCTCATTTCTTTTTCTCCCTTAACCCTAGCCCCGATACGCTCCTTTTTGCCCACTTTTCTCCATAGGAAAATGCACCAACTCTTCCCTTAAGCAAGCTTAAGATCGAAGTACTTACGAGTTTTTTTTTTTTTTTAACTAAGTTCCACGTGGAACATCAATGGATTGTCCTTTAATTGTACAAAAATGATACCAATCAATCATCACAACAGTAAAATCCAACCATGAGATGCACTCCCTAGATGCTCCAGTCGTTGGAGAGGATCTCAACCCCATGTCCCAACACTCAAGGCATTTTTAACGGGGTTTACAAGGTGGAAATGATGGGATGGGTCCTATGTGTCCTTGAGAAAAGGAACCGTTAGGAAATCACAGGGTAAGACATTGTAGCATCCTATCTTTGTCATCTAGTTGGGTGGGCCAGCGAATGGAATCACAGGCGCTTGGTATTTGGTATTTGGTAGTAGAAAAATAACACGAGATTTCGTGCAATCTGATAAGGGTATCTACTTCGATATGGGCTCCTGTGTTTCAACTTTCACTCCATGGGAACCCAGATTCTTCATTTAAACTGAGCTCGCGTGCTCAACATTGGTAGATGAATATGGTCCTTGGGATCGTCAAATGCTGAGTCACTTGAATGAACAGGTGGTTTTGCAAACCCAATGTCCATCCCCTCCTGAGCGGCTAATGAAATCTGAGTCACCCAAGACGAAGAGGTAGGTCGTATCCTAAGTCTTACTGTCTCGACATAGACATAGGGTGCTATCACTGTGCCAGAAGCAAATCCATGTTATATATTACACTTGTTAATGATCATTTAGATTACATACATCCACAAAGAAAATAGCTAACCTGACATTTAATGGATATCACCAATTATTGCTTATATAAGTAGAAATATGCTTGGAAACATTAGTTCAACTTGTATCATAGCTGCTGTTTTACCCAAGAAAGGGGAGGAAAGTTTTAAAAGCATAACTGCTTCCCCTTTAACTTCTGCTCGGCACATCTTTCTGGTACGTTGCCAAAATACCAAGATTTGACACCTTGACTGTGAACATCGCAAGTCCTTTGGGTCCAGTTACTGTTATGAACTTGTTAGGGGTTAGCAACCACAGCTAAGTTTTAAATCTCATATTGGACTGTAATCGAAATATTTTCCTTGTAAGATATCGAAAACATCAGGGCCAAATTGGGTTATCTCCGTTTGAAGAAATTGGAGGCCCTGAAGATTTTGTGCATATACAACCAAGTTTGGCCTAAGCCTGCCATTCAGAAACATAACTACTAGGAGTACACTATCTCAATATCTTCTGTATGCATTTGAATGGAGGCTTCAGTAACCAATAGAGAAGCCATCAACTCTGTTCCTAGTTTTACTAGATTCTATCACACAAGGATTCTGTACCTACCTACAAACTTCAAAGTAAACAAGACGTATATAAAATGGAAGATAGGGTGAGTGTCCGAGAGGAAAAACAGTATGTATACAGGTATGACACCAAGTTTATGGAACAAATTGTACTTCAGTAATGACCACCAATGGAACACTGAACAGCAGGATCATGCATGCATAGAAAGAACAGAAAGACTGAGAGCAAATCAACATGGTTAAATAACAAAGTGTAAAACATGTCATAATGTAATACATATGCTCACATTACAAAATGTTATTCCTTCCTGATTCTAGGGCTAGAACGCATATACAAAACTTATAGAAAAGAACTGGACACCAATCAACAATCAGCAATGTGTGCATGCATATTAAAATAAAATTAAAAAAAAAAAGTCAACCATCACTCAAGAACACAGGGAATTATAACTAATATCCATTAAGAACCATAAAACCAAACGGGCATATTGCTTTATAATGCTTCAGAAACACCAACCAGACAACAACGCAATTCAAAGCACACTGTATTTCCAAAACAGGCAGGTTAACATGAAACCCAACGTCTTTGGATCTTCTATATACCTCCTTGTCGAATGACTGAACCAAAGATTTTTTTTTTTGTGGATGCCCGAAAACATAGAATCAAAATCAACATAAATAAGCATTAAGGATGCATTTACCATCCCTCGCTTGCAAGAAGAACAAAAAAGAAGATCCTCTTCTAATCAGAGGTACAAATAGAAGTGAAAAATAATGAAGCAAGAAAATCCAAAACATACCACAGGAAACTCGGTGGCAGTAATGGTAAATCCAAGATAGATTTGAACAACGGTTTTTCAATTTCAACTTATGGACAAATGTAGCTAACTGTACATAAGTAACACCATCAACCACTGACAACAGATGATTTGGCATAAGTATCAATATATACCTGCAAACAAACAAGTTAATATCAATTCTAGTACCTGAACCATATTGCAAATCCAAGGTCAAGTAATTTGTGGAAACTGCTAATCAAATGCACAGGCTTGCCTAAGCAGAACTTTGAAATTTTGGATTGGAAAGATGAAAGTTACTGGTTTATAGATTCCATTGTACTAGGAACTTGATGAGGCTCTAATGTTCCAATGACCTTGTCAACTGCTTTTTAACAATAATTTTGTACAAATCCTTGCTCAGGTGAACCTTAATGCAAATACGGTTTTTACCATTTCTTTCATGAGTTCCACAAGATCATTATGGAAAAGTTCAAGAACTTTGGATTCCTTGCTTTGTGTGTTTATATCTTGTTTTTATCTGTGATGTTCACGAAGATCCATTTCATTGATAAATTCACCCACCTACTTTTGATTCTTTTTTCTGTACATCTGTTTGTTATCCAAGATTGGGATCATAACATATCTCTTTTGTATAAGCAACATCTTTAACAATACCATAGCCAGGCTTTTCGTTGTTCCTCTTCTCTAAGGTTAGAAACTTTAGCTTGGTAACAGGAGATGGAATAAAGAAGATAGAAGGATAAAGAAGATGGGGGAAGAAGGGGAAACATGAGACAAATCAGACTAGTAGTAGAGGAAGGGAGAGAGAAGAAGAATCATAAGAAGACAAGAAAAAGAGAAAGGCAGGGGGTGGAAATGCACTTACAAAACTTAATCATTCATATGTTCATTCTGTTCTTTTCAAGCTGAATACAAGGATTTAAATAATTGAAAAAAAGAAGCATATTTCAGTAAAACTAGGACTTTCTAAATTAACTATAATTGGTTCTACCCAACCGATCCAAACTACTTGCATAATTATACCAATAAATAAATAAAAAAATCCTACACTCTCTAAAACTGCCACATAAAACAACATCTCCTATTTTATCTACTAGCAAGCTGGATAGGGGTCCACCAAATATGAATATTTCATCCCCTTGCAAGCTGGACTTGGGGCCCACCTAGTATGAATAATTATCTACTAGGTAACTGTCCATGTTACTGTAGCATGAACAATAACTTTTGGTTATGCTGCATTACTTGGTTATAAACTAGTGTTGCACACTAAGAGCCCTAAAGAGTTGTGTTTGTCATTTTTGGCAACATTTATAATCATATTGATGGTGTGGTCTTAGATAGTGATAAGTTAGAAGAGTTGGATTAGTCATACAATCAAACTATAGACTGATAAGGTTAGTTTGGTCATTTTGTAGAGTTACAAGGTCATCTCAATTTATGGGATGACAAGGACCTCTGTTAGGTCTTTATACAGTGTTTGGTAGAGGCCTGAAACAACAACTGCAGGCTTAATGCATCAGAAGTTGGAAAAACACAAGTTCGTGGAGTGATAGCCTGTTTAGAGCAATTTTCAGAAGGCTTAGTGATTACCAATCATTGAGTTCTGGTTCTAGCTTTTAGTGTCACTTGGATACCAGATGAAGAAGTTATGAAGTTTTTCATACGGTTGCATAAAAACAAAGTGAAATAGGAGAGGTTCAAAGTGTTCTGGTGAAGTCAACATTGCTTGTGTTGTTTGTTCTCTATAAAACCCTTTTGATTCAAGTTGCTTTAGTCAGAGGTCATTATGAGATTTCCCCCCCCCCCCCACTTCCTCTCTAGGTCAATTTGGGCATAAAATGAAGTTTTTTTTTTTTGGAGAAAGATTCTGTTTGGGAAGTTTTGGTTGATCAGAAAAATAAATTTTGATATTTAATGGACATTCTAGATAAAAGATTCCGTTTCAATGGATCTGGTGAAGGTGCACAAGAAGCACTGGATTGAGCGAAAAAGAATCCATCACAAAGTATTGTATTGGCAGAGCACATGAGATCTCAATGCATCACCATTGCACAGAATTGGATACTTTGGTAATAATGCAAAAGCCCCCAAACTTTCATGAAGAAATCCTAAAGCAACCTGCAATAAGGGTTTTGAGAATCAAACCTCAATCGACTGTAACTAACATGTTTTAAAAGCTTTTTTGACAAACTTTTTTCTAAAATGGGTACAAGGAATCCTAGACCAGTTTCAACATCATATGAGGTCAGAAAGTTGACAAAATCTCTATCTGATGCTCGATAACTCCGCATTAAAGATTGTTTCAGCAATGGAGCAAATAAAGGCATGAAATCCATTGACTAGAGGCATCATGGTTGCTCAGATTACTCATTGAGAGGTAATCTGATTCTTAAAAGTCCCTAGTTTATTTAACTAGGTTGTGTTTAAAGGTGAATAATATACAAGATGTACTTGGGTTTCAGTTTTATATTGTAAACCTCGCAACTTGGGGCTTGTCTAGGAGTTTTGGTTGTTGCCCTTGCCTGAGTTGCATCTCAAATTAAACCAAGGACTAGAGTTCCTAGACATTTGTTGCAGTCAAAAATATTGAGTAACATACTGAGTAAATACAAAACCCTGAGTAGGATATTACTCCATGGATGTAGGCAATTTGACTGAACCACATAAAATTTGGTGTCATGTGTCTGTTTTGCTTTCTATATTACATATGTTTGAATTGCAAAGTGGTGGGACACTGTGCGGTAGACCCAGCCACACTGTGGTGTGGGGTGAACATGTCTGTGTGTGGTTAGTAATTATAGGATTGCCCTGGCCAATCTTGAAATGCAATCAAGGATAGTTTTGAGATACACTAATTTACCCCCTCTCAGTGTCAAGTGGGATTCACAACTAAAGATGTTCCTATAGTCTCATCAATAGCCAATTTGCAAGCCATACAAAAGAATTTTTACTGCTATACATCCATGGGACTGCTGAACAATGAAAGTAGATATTTACCAGCATTATTGTCTAGGCCATCTGACCATGTTAAAACATGGCCATCACTTTTTGCTGATGACTTACATTGGATGCCCACCCCATAACCTAAGGACGAATCTTCAAAGTACTTGAGTCCTCCACTGGGTGGCTCAATTATATCAAAACGGGGTTCATATTGGCTTCCAAAAGATGTGATACCTGTGGAATCAAAGAAAAAAGAAGGCTAAAAAGGTGCAGATGGTTCCCTTTCATTTGAACTAAACTGTAGTCAATGTCTTGCAGAGGTTGATAGATCACTGGAAGCACCATGTAGAGGCAAGTGATCTACTTCTAATCTCCGGTAAAATGGTTATGAGAAATTTCAAATCAGGGAAACAAACTGAGAAGCATGATATCCCTTTTCACTATACAAACCATTAACAGAGGAAGAAATATAAGAGGATGAACCTCTTACATGGGTAGTATGGCATGATAGTACTATAGAAAGAAAATGGAGTGCTGGAGCTGAAAACTGATGATGTATGATCAGAAATGACGACTTGACGACTTGACTTCGCTGTTTTAGGATAGCTGGCTCCTTGTCATATATAGAAGGATTGCTACCACCTTTATCCATACTAAACGGTAACACCAACCTGTCTCTGAAAAACTCTTCCCTGACTGACACTCTATTTGTCGGTTTTGGAAAGAAAAAAACAAAAAAAAATCGAATACAATCCTCTATAATGGGCCAAATCCTACAACAGGTATCAACTTTAAGAAAGTCACCCTGAAAAGATGAATCAAGCTTGCTGAATTCATCTGTAAACAAAGATTGCCCCATGTCGAAGATATTATGCTCTAGCTGGGGATGGTTACTATTTTTCTTATTGCTTGGCTGACAAGTAATTTTCCTAGGATATTTCCTTTTTAGTAGATGTATATTTTCTTTTTTAGTAGATTTGGGAGATTCTATACACCATGTATTTTCCCTATTTGTTGTAACTCAGTTTAGGAAAGTTTTCTAAACTGAGATTGGATTATATATGATAAATAAAGTATACAGGGGAGAGCCTCTCAACACATGAGCTCTCTTCCCCTTTCTCTCTTCGTCTTGTCCTTCTTGTCCCCTCTTCTCTTCTCTTATCACTCTCATCGTCCCAGCTGGTCTGGCCTTCGAAATATCTAAAGTTGTTGCACCCCATATTCTCATTGGCTTCACATTCACAAAAAAGAAGCCAAGTGCAAGATCATCCATGGTTGAAGATCACAATTGGGTACTGATGACTTTGAGCCTAGAGATGAGCAGACACCCTGAAAGGAAGAAAAACTATTTGTATCCAAGAAACTGATGTCACCTATGATTTCCTCAGTGTACCCTAGGTAGGAATCTCTCAATGAGAAAAAGACAGTTTGCCAAGAATTATTTGCAACTCTAGAAGCCAATGGTTTAGGAAAGCAAAAAAATCAATGTATCTGTATCTTGTGTCAAACCTGATAAAGGAAGGACACCTATTAGCAACCCTATACGATGTGCAGAGTAATATCCTAAAAAACCTGAATCCAAGTCAAGTTCATCTTTCCAACTTGCAACCAGCACATCTATCTTACTGATCCAATGATACTGTCTTGCAGATGCAAAAATCTACAAGAGCTTCCTTTAATACACCAACCTCGAACAAAAAAGTCACAAGTAATTGTAGGATGCTTGCTTCAGTCCTCAAAGTCACCATCAGGAGACAAATTTCTAGGGTTTTTCTGGGTATGCAAACTAGAAAATACCACTATCATTAGTAACTCTTCCATGTATAAGAATATGACAAACAGAAGAGTACCACCAATGAAATGCTATCCTGCTGAGCTAGGATTTTTTAACCCTACTATGACAAAACTAGGAATCTACTGAAATAGTATCACCAACCTTGATACGATTAGCTTGAGTTTCTTCCCTTGATATCCATAAGCTAAGTCTCAGCCCAATATTTGAGACAATATCAGAATCCTTCTTGACAGAGACATTACTCATCCAGGTCTGAGCGCCAACAACTTTCTTAGGTTCAGAACACAATATGGTGTTGTGAGCACCCAAGATACCGCTATTACTTGAATAAGCTCCACCATAGACTCTTGGAACAGCACTGTGGATTTCTTATCTGATGAGGCTTCAATAACTATGCCACCAAAAGCAGATTTCAGGTGGAAAAACACAAACATTTACCCAAATTTAAATGCGTAAAATATTTATAATTGACATATGATAACTCACCATCATATGTGTTAGCATGAATCCCAATATAACAGTTTGATAAATTGAATCTCTGCTGCTAGTACTACCTTTCATGTCATGAATATCTGCTTGTATACATGGTTTAGATTTCTCCAGAGTGGAGGAACCAGACATCAAATCCTCATCTTGCCCTCAGACTTAATTTCTTGGCTATAATCTACGTGGAAGAATACAAAGATTAAAAAAATGAAATACTACTTTCATCTCCTCTAAAACAAATGGCAGCAGACAAAACATTATGTGCCTGCAGTAAGAAGAAGCCATTTGTTGGATGATTATGAAAAACCTAGAACCCCTAGAGATGCTACTTGAAAATCTGAAAAATAGTAGATCAGCAACCCAAAGGTACAACTAGAAGTGCTAGTTGAGATTGAGTCTTGGTATTTGGCACTAGCAGGTGCTAACACCGAGATGGTTAATGATAGTTTAGGCACGATGCTTTTGTTTTATATCGTCTTATATTCCTGTTATGCACTTAAGTTCTTAGCATATATTGAATGAAGTGAGGTCTCCAATGTAACTTTGGAACTCCCAAGGTTCAAATCCAGCACCAACTCAACTTTGCAAAATCTTGGACTCTAATGCAATCAACCCTATGCATTTAGGGATCACAATGTCCATTTCCATCAATCCGTACAGTCAACAGCAGGCCCATAGCAGTCCCTATTTAAGATTAAAACCCTACACGGACGCAATTTATTTTGGGTTAACCCTATCATAGCCATCCAAGTTTGAGCTGCTTCATTAAGGATCCTGTAAGAACTGTCTCCTAGTTGAGCTCCAGTCAAACTAGGACTACAGTAGAAGGTGGAGATGGTTGATATCTATCTGCTTTCTGGCCTTGCTTTAAAAGTAAGAAATTAAGGCAAGAGAGGAAAGGTAGGGAAGGTAAAGATCATCAAGGACGAAATAGAATAGAGAAGATTGTAGTGCAAGAGGAGAGAGAAATTCTTTCAGAAAAGTACTTCAGTTGGTTCCACAAACTGTAGCTTTAGCCAAAAGTCACCACTCTTTATAAAGCCTTAGAGGTGGACATGTATATAGAAAATAGACTGACCCAGTATCTCAATTGCAAACTACAGGATTATATCCTCTCCAGCATGGGGTTACTGCAGATTGCCTAGTGAAAGCATCTCCAGCTTCCACCTATACTGGAGAGATTTAACAGGTGCAATAAAGTAGGAGAGGAAGCATGATAAAATGCAGTTGCAAGTTATCTGATCCTATCTCCTTCCCCCTCCTAAGTGCGGAGCAGATCATCCACATTCTCTGAATCCTAACTTTATACTTTGGTGACTTTCTTTTTTCTTTTGTTCTTTTTTTTCTTTTTTTCTTTTTCCAACTTATTAGAGCTGTCTGGGAGTAAATTCCAATGAACGATAAGCTATGAGAAAATCGATTGAGGGGGCATAGCCATGTTTAACGGAGGCCTTTAAATGCCCCTGTACGGAGAAGCTACTTAATCCAGATTGAAGGAATTAGAAGAACGAGGGGCGGACCTATGATAACCTTAAGAAAATGGTGAGAAAAGACATGCATAACTTAGACCATTTAATATGGCCTCAAACACAGATAATTGGAAATTAAAAATCCATGTAGCCAACCCCATTTAGCTGGGATAAGGCTTCTTCTTCTTTTTTGTTTCTTTTTTCCAACTCCTAACTGCATTTGCAGAAGCTTTTCTTTCTCTCTTTTTCTACTCCAAGCCCCTGTCCTTAAGTTAGCTTGTTGGAAAAAAATTCATAGTCTCTTCTTAGGGACAACGGAATTACTAGTATTCTGGGAAATTGCTCATACTAGCTGAGAGATTAGTAGGACCATCATCACTGAAGTAATGTTGTTTCTGAAACCTTCAAGACACGAACATATCACAGACTATTGTTTACCTATTCTCCCCACAACTTCCAGGGAAAGACATGCTTTAATATTGATGTCGATCACTGAAATGACTAACCAAACTTGGTTTAGATCATTGGTGGATCATTACCAAAATAGTGTGGCACAATAATCAATCTATAAATGCTTTAAGATCGACCAAGTTTGATTTCAATAACAGAACCCGAGATCAGTATGTCAAAACAACATCCAGCAGTTTGACAAACAAGTTTACACTAAATCCAACACCAGATAATTTTTAAATGGTTGACAGACCCAACTATTGGAGCCATATTTGCATAATCAAAACTACATTACATAGGAACAGATTCAAGATAAATGACAATGCTTTACTTAGTGCTTATTAGAACATGGGTCCTCGTACGTCCACAGTTCCTTTACAATTTCCTAGGTACTAGTACACTTTCACGTGCGGATCCACATGGATTTCCACTTAGGTTTATTACCTAAAATCCTAAGTAATCTGAATTTAAGAGAAGTGCTGAGAAAGATAATGTGCATTTTTGGGGGGAAATTTGAGAGATATGTTACTTGTTGGAGATATGTTACTGTGTGGAAAGAAATGGCTGAGGTTGCTCACTTATTGCTGTCTTTTTATGGAGAAAATTTAAATGTTAACTATACAAAGGAACATGAGTGTTGAGATTTTTCTTTGTGTGTGAAAACTAGGAGGGTGCTTTACTATAGCGGTCAAATAGGATCATTTTCTTCTGGAGACCTTTTTCTTTTTTTCATAATGTGGGAGTTAGAATTAATTCCCGTTTATCTACTTCTATTCGTGTGGGGAGGGAAGAAACGTCTGTATTTGGCTACAAAGTTTATTTTATACATTGCTGGGGGTTCCATTTTTCTTTTAATACTTAATAGGAGTTCCGGGTATGGGGTTATATGGTTCCAATGAACCAACATTAAATTTTGAAACATCAGCTAACCAATCATATCCTGTGACATTGGAAATTTTATTCTATTTTGGATTTTTTATTGCTTATGCTGTCAAAATGCCGATTATACCCCTACATGTATGGTTGCGGGTACCCATGGAGAAGCACATTACAGTACATGTATGCTTCTAGCTGTAAAATAGGTTTTTCCTCTTGGAAACATCCTTATATCTCTTGGGTTCCTTTTTTATCATAATATAATATAAGATATACACAGTGGTTTTTATTTTTGGCAAGTCCACTAGATGTCCATGAAATTCAATTTACTTATGTCATACAAAGAGAGGAACAAAAAATTATGGGAAAACATAGGGTTACTATGTCTAGACTCAATTTCAAAGAAAAGAGATACAAAGAGAAGTGTGAATCCTTTGTCATTGAATTAGTTTTTTTTATTTTTTTACCCTAAAAATAAAATGTTTGTTGATTATATTTGAGTTTTAAGGCAGTTGAGGTTTTTTTAACTTTACTTTTTCTATTTGGATTAATTTAAATAATGATAAAACTCACTTTTTTATTTTTCATGTTCTTCTCTCTCTTTTACCCCCTTCTTGTTTTTACCAACCTACTAAAAGTGATTACCTACAATTTTCTCTTTTCTAAAATCGTTCAACCCATCAAGCCCACCTTTATCTCTTGACCCACCTCTACCTCTTGCCCCAAACCCACCACCCACCGTTCAACCCACATGCCCACTGTCTCTCTCGACCCAAACCCATCGTCCATCCCTAAAACCTTGAACCACTGCCATCTTCATTCGCTGGACTATACCCCTAACCAATCTCTTGAGTCTAACCCATTTGACCATAACCCGAGCCCCTTCACCCCTTGTGAACCTAACTCCCCCTAGCTCTTGCTCTACTATTGACCCTAATATCTTTGAGTCCCCATCCCCCCTGAGTTCCCCCTTGTGTGAGTCTCCCACCCCCTCTTGTGTTGACCCTTTGACTATTGTTGACACTCACCTTGTTGGCCCCGCTCCATTAGCCCCATTATTGCCCACACCCCCAAGGTTTTAAATGACTGACCTTCTCATTTGGAATGTCAGGGATCTCAATTCCCTTGCAAAACAAGCTGAAGTTAAAATTGCTATTCCGGAATCGAAAGCTTCTTTTTGTGCCTCCTTGAAACCCATGTCCATCTTGACAATGCCCGACGGATTGCCTCTTCCATTGCCCCCTCTTGGTCCTTTCTCTCTAATTCCAATATTCCCCTAACAGGAGTATTTGGATCCTATGGGACCCGAACCAAATTCCAACCCTCTCTTCTCTCCACTACCTCTCAGCTTATGCATTTTCGCATTACTCCTCTCTCTCTCCCCCCGAACCCTCCTTTCTTCCTCACCATCATCTACAGTCTCAATCGTTCCCCTGATCAGCTCCCCCTCTGGGATAATCTTTGTATGATCTACCCTTTTACGATGGGTCACCCTTGGGGTATTGGTGGGGATTTAAACATTGTCCGCTTCTCACATGAGAGGGTGGGTGGTTGCTTGCATGACCTGATAGCGATCGATGCTTTAACTCTTCTCTTGATGAGGTGGGTCTCTCCGATCTCCGGTGGCTCTGTCCCCATCTTACCTGGCACAACCGTAGGTCTAGAGATGCATGTATCGCTTCTAAGCTCAATCGTTTTCTTGTCAATTTGCCTTGGCTTTCCCATTTCCCCTCTTCCTTCACCACCTTCTCCCCCCCCCACCCTTCTCTCTCCGATCATTCTCCCTGTCACCTCCACATCCTCGATCCTCTGTCCTTCGGCCCTAAGCCATTCAAACCTTTCTCCCCACTGTCCAAGTTGCTTTGGGTCAGCCTGTCTACTGCCACTCCCTTCCTCCAATTGTTTTTGCTTGTAAGCTCCAAAATACCAAGATTGCTCTACGATCCTAGAACTCTTTCTCCTTCGGCAATATCTCTTCCCGGATCTCTTCTTGTAGCTCTGATCTTGCTAGGGTCCAAAATTTCCTCCAAAGTGACCCTCTTAACCCTTCCCTTGCGGACGATGAGAAATTTCTTTCTTTGGACCTGTCCTCCCTCATGTCCCAGGAGGAAAGCTTTCTTCATCAAAAAGCTAGAATTAAATGGCTTGAGTTTGGGGATGCTAACACTGCTTACTTTCATCATTCCCTAAAAGCTCGCCTTAATTCTAATTTCATCCCTTGCCTCCTCTCTAGGAATGGATCTAAGGTTCTTGATCCCCCGAGTATCAAGGCTGAAATCATCTCTTTCTTCTCCCACCTTCTTCGCCCCCCCCCTCTCTCTCCCTCCTCGCCACCCCCTTCCCCCCATATACTCTCAACAAATTTGTTAATCCTTCCTCCTTTGATTCTCTCAACTCCATCCCTTCCTCCAAGGAGATCATCTCCGCAATCCGCTTCCATAAATCCAACCGTGCTCCTGGCCCTGACGACTTTAGCATGAGCTTCTTTCTTGCTACCTGGGATATCATTGAGGAAGAGCTTGTCCGAGCAATCCGGAGTTTCTTCTTCAATCCTTCCCAGCTTTCCTCCAACTAAACCTTCATCCAGCTTATCCCCAAAAAGCCCGGAGCCACTTCTCTCTCTGATTTCCGCCCCATTTCCATTTGTAATCTCATCTAAAAGTTCATCTCCAAGGTCCTTGCTAACAGTCTCAAGTGTGTCATCCTCTCCCTTGTGAGTCCCAATCAACCGGCTTTCATCTCTGGCTCATATATCTTTGACAATATCCTCCTCTAGTGGCGGAGATTGTTAAAGGATTTGACCGTGCCGCCCACTCCCTAGCCGCCCTTCTCAAGGTTGATCTCCACAAAGCTTTTGATTCCATTCGTTGGGATTTCATTAATGATGTTCTCTCCGCCATGGGATTCCCCCCTGTTCACTGGGTAGAAATCTACATCTCTACCCCCCCCACTTCTCTATCATCACCAATGGATCCCCTGCCGGCTATTTCCCTTCTTGTGTTAGTATCCGTCAGGGTTGCCCTCTCTCCCCCTACCTTTTCTCCTTGGCCCTGGAAATTCTCTCTCACCTTCTTCAATCCAAAACTAACCAACTTCTCATCTCCCCTATTCCCAAATGCAAGTCCTTGAAGCTCACCTATTTAGCCTTCACAGATGACCTCATGATCTTCTCTAAGGCCGATCACTCTTCCATCTCTTCCATTCTCGAAGTCCTCTCCAACTTCAATTCCCTCTCCAGTCTCCGGGTTAACTTGGATAAGTCTTCCCTCTTCCTCTCTGTTGTCTCTGATTTTGTCCGTTCCTCCCTCCTTATTCTTACTGGTTTCAAGCTTGGTTCCTTCGTTGTCACCTATCTCGGTCTCCCCTTTATCCCTGGCAAGCTCACTCGCCATCATTGTTCACCGATGCTTGATCACATCCAGAAGAGGCTCCAACCCTAGAAGGGTAAGTCTCCTCTCCTTTGCTGGTCAAGTGGAGCTCATCCGCACTATCCTCCAATCCTCCTAGGTGTGGAATCTTCTCCATCCTGAAATCTACCATTCCGGCTATGGAATCCCTCTATTGTGCCTTTCTCTGGAAAGGTCAAGAATCCACCCGCTTCCTCCACCCCCATCAATTGGGTTAATGTCTGTCATCCCAAATCTTAAGGGGGATTAGGCATTCGCCATATCTCCGACATCAATCTAGCCTGACTCCTAAAGCTTATCTGGAAATTTGCCTCCAACCATCCCTTTATCTGGGTTACCTGGTTTTACTCTCATATTCTTAAATCCAACTCCATCTGGACTGCCCCCACCCCTCAACCCTTCATGGATCTAGAGAAAACTTATCCTTCTCCGCCCTAGAACTCTCTCTGCTATCTCCATCCAAATCTCTTTTGGTTCCCCTACCTCTTTCTGTCTTGACCTTTGGCATCCATCGGGCATCCTATTCACCCACTTTGGCCCTTGCACTGTCTATGAAACCTGCATCCCCAAATCCACCCCCTCTCCTCTTTCATCTCTAATGGTTCGTGGATTGCCACCCCCCCTCACCCGAGTCTCACACAAGTATGGAATTGCCTCCCACCCCTTTCACCTTCTCCTAGCGATGTTACCACCTAACTCCCCTCCCCTTCAAAGTCTTTTTCCACCTCCTCTGCTTGGAACCTCCTTAGAATCCCCTCCGCCCCTATCCCCTAGGCCCCCTACTTTGGTTCAAAGGCCACATCCCCCGCCACTCCCTCACCATTTGGAGAGCCCTCAACTCAGCCCTCCCCACACAAGCTTTCCTCATTGACCGCCATATCCCAACTAACCCTAACTGCACCCTTTGCTAGAACTACCCCGAGGACCTTGATCAATTATTTTTCTTATGCCCATTCTCCCGCTCTCTTTGGGAGAAAGCCCTTGCTTCCATTTAGCCTAGGTCAAGACGTTCTTATGGCTTCACTCGAGATTGGGAATGGTGCTTGAGAGTATTCTCTAGTTCATCTCTATGCGACCAAGTCTCGTGGCCTCTATCCATCACCTGTGGTGGAAGCGCAATCTTAGGAGATGGTCCACCAAGTCTCGACCTCTTGATAGGATTTGGCATGCCATCTGTTTTGATGTCTCTTCTAGGCTCCTTTCTATCCCCCATCCCCCGGTGGTTGACTCCCCAAGGAATAGGAAGATTGTTAGCTCCTGGAGTCTCACCTCTCCCTTTCGGCCTTCCCCTTAATAGGCTTGCCCCCCCCACCCCGATTTCTCCTTTGTATTTTCTTGGCTCTTGTCTTTAATTTAATTATTCATTCATACCAAAAAAAAAAAAAAAAAAAAAAAAACATCATTGTTTAATTTCTTTCTTAATGCCATTCTTTCTTGTTCTTTTTTTGGGAAAAGGATTCTTCTTCCTCTTTTATTTCATTCCATCTCACTTTCTCACTACTAGTGGTGATGTTAAAATCATATTAAGGTGGTAGGTAAATATAAAGAAAAAGTAAAAACAATGTGAGCCGGCTTTTGTTGCCTCACTATAAAATAAAAAGTCTACTAGTTAGTTTTTCTTGCCACCTCTATAAAACCATCATGGTAGATTTTTTATTTAGTATGTTATTTTGTGAAAGTCTTGAAGGTCAGAGAGAGAAAGAGAATGGAGATGAAACATGGGGAATTTGGGTTTTTTATTTTATTGATAAACATTTATAGTCTTGGTTGAATATTTTGAGTGAACTTAGGGTAGTTATTAAGTGGAAATAGAGGTATTTTTTCTCTTCCTCTATTTTAGGGATAAATTAAATTTAGTGTGAATGAGTTTTTAGCGATGGACTCCTCCTTTATTTTTCTGTATACTAATTAATGTTTATGGTTCTTTTCTTTTTCTTTTCTTCCCACTTTTATCATAGTCCATTGAACATGTAAATTTCTTCTTTGGATGAATGAAAAATTCATTAACCAAAAGAGAAAAGAAGGGGGGGTGGAGGAGATACAAGAAGCAAAGGCAAAGACCTACAAAGCCGAATGGCTCAAAGCAACACAAGGAGCTAAGAAATTACAAAAAGACAAAGGCCAAAAGGCCGAGACAACACAAAAGGGAGATAGTGTTTTCATTTTTTTCTTCTTCTTCTTTGAACGTGTAAAATCATTTTCTTTGTTTGTTTGTTTTCTATTTCTTTTCTTTTTTCATTATGAAATTAGGGGACAATAACGGGAGTTGTTTTATTCCCAAGGAAGGGAAATATGGTTTGCAATTTAGAGAGTGGAAATTGTAAAAAGATAACAACCTATTGTATCAAGAACATGGTTGACTAAATAAAACTTGTGGAGAATTGTTCACTTGATGATGGCTAGATTGGTTTTCTTTTATCTCTTTCGTAGGGTTAACTGCCCAAACTTTTTATTTCGCCAAACTTCTTATATATAAATTTAGGTTTTTTTTTTTTTTTGATGAATTATATTAAAATTTAGTTATATATTGATAATGTGACAAATTAAGAGACGAAGGAGATAATTAAGATTTAATTATGATTTAATATAATAAAATCTAAAAAGTTAGTAAAAAGATACAGACAAAAAACAAACCAATAAATCGTCTAGTTTGCAACTTCCCTTTTTTGGAGTTTTGTAATAGAGAGCTTTATTTTGCCCGCATATATTCTTGGAAAAAGAGGAACAAATTACGATGTGTTTACGAAAAAAGATGCTGCAAAGGAAACAGGAATTACCTATTTTTTCCATTTTCATAAGAGTGTTTTTTGAAAATAAAATATTGAGTGAATCTTTGGGGTGGGATGAAATACAATGGTATTTTTTTTGTTGTGAATAATAGTTGTAGGAGAAAAATAAGGGAGGTGACTATTTGTAAAGAGGGAAACAGTTTGGGTTAAGGGGTGTTAGTTGAAGAGATGCGACTCTTGATAATAAATAGGGGTATTTCGGTCCAGTGAAAGAGTATACCATAGCTGAGTTTGTAGTTTTATGTAGTAGTTTGCTATGATAGTATGATTTAGTTCACCTTCAACACATAGAAAGAGCTGAAGCCGTCCTATACTGACTACATCATCTTGACTGAGAAATGCATGTGACCAGTGAAGAAAACCTAGCTTGTCAACTAATGTTCAACAAAAATTGAAATAGATTTATTTTGAAGTTCTCTAAGTAGAAACTCAGGTTTGAGTCCACTGTCCACATTCTCTATGCAAATAACCAAAGCTGCACAAGAATAGTTTAGTGAATTGCCAGTAAGGTAAAAAAACTTGCCAAGGAATGAAAATTCTTACAACATCAGGATATAGAAGATATCATAGATCAATTGAGAAAAGAGAGATCAATTTAGGGAAAGATGAGTAAAAACTGAATGGAATTTTACGTGAAGGTGGGCTGGCCTAAGAGAAAAATGGAGAATTTGTAAATAACATAAACCATGGACTTTTTGATGTGGCCCCAGATTGAAGGGAGCCTTTACAGGATCTCCAAACAGACCCAGCTCAATTGGGCTGTTTACAGGTAGGGTTAGCCCAAAATCAATTTGGGTGTGTCAAGGTTTCACTCTCAAATGGGTATGGTTGTTCTGGGATTTTGATTTTAAGCATTGATGATGAAGGGTTTAAAATTGCTTGTGATAAAGGATGGTTAAGAAGTTTATCACTTGGAATGAGGAACTATAAGAATTGAAAGGAATGAGATGATTAGGGTTTTGAGTTGGGGTTTCTCAATTAGGGTAGGGATGAATGATCAACTCAAGATTAATGGGGTCATGGGGTGTGTATGGAATAGGTAGCAGTGAATTGTTTTAAGTTTGAAACAATTTGAATGGATGAAATAGTTTTACTGAAAAAGTTTGGGTTTTAGGGCAATTTATTGGAGTTCTCAAGAACCAAGGTTGTAGTGGTTAGATGGGGCTGCAACTTGTATCAAAAGGGGGTAGGTGTAGCCATGTAGGCATATGTGTTAGAATCTTGGAGGGTTCTAATGTTTTGATTGAACTAGATACTGGTGGAAATTAAGCCTTAACTGGGGAATTTGAATTCAAGAAAGAGCTGGAAGCATGGGTTTTAATGCTCTGATGTAGCTGCAACTTGATTGAGTGTGGGGGGATAATATATGGGGGTTGTGGCTTGAATTTGGAAAACTTCTAATGGTGAATTTGGACTTGTAGGTTGTTTAAAAAGAATTTTCAAAAATGTAAAATAGAAGAGGGGAAAGAAACAGATGAGGATGGACAGATGGATCTCCTTACCAATTGGCAGTATTCCAAGGTAGCAAACTTGTATGGCAGTTACCTTCAAAGGCTGATTCCACATCCAGATTCAGGGGGTTGGATATGGATATTAGTCACCAACTCCTACCAGCAGCTTGTGTTCCAAACACAAGAAGCATGCAACTTAGACAGAAAATGCACATCTTGTTTAGTCGCCTGTGGAATTGCCTAGTCAGCTTACTGATATGATCTAAAGGATGCAGATTCCTTTGGTTTTCGCAGGGTACAGTTGGGTTCTAGTTCCTGTGTGTAGCCCCCATCCCCATATCAAGTGGTTCTTGGGAGTTTCCCTTCTCTGATACAAAGTTTACTTACAAGAAAAAAGGTCTTATGTTGGTCAAACTACAACCAAGATTAGCCTCCACCTACAGGCTACAGCTTACCTCAATGTCCTCTATGCATTTGAATGTAGGCATCAATAACAACGGATAAAGATTCCAGGGCCAACTTAGGTTCCAGCCAGCAGAAAACTGAAATTTGGTCAAACCTGGTATTTCTTGGGTAAAACTCGTACATATAATGGGCTCGTTAAACTACCAAACTGTTGGTTGAGATTGGTTAAAATTGGTCAAGACCTTTTCTTTTTTTGTGATGGGACTATGGAAAACTCCAAAATATTGTCAAAACTTGGTACTTCTAACTTCCCTAAAGTTTCGTTTTAGTTACATGTGAAAGTGAGATTTGTTTCCATGTCAGTATCGACTGGAGTAGCCCGACTCTGTTCCCAACATTAGTTGATTCTAACAAATAATTATTCTGTCCCTACCTTCTAAGTTTTAAGTGAACAGAATGTATAGAAAATGAAGAAGGGTGAGGGTCTCAGAGAAAAAAGAATACAAGTATTACACAAGTTTAAGGTACAAAAGATGCTAAAGTCATAGCTACCATCCCTTCCTCATTCAAAGGTAAGAATAAATAACTAATTTGTAGAAAAGAACTGCACACTAATTGCCAAGCAGTAATGTGTGTATGTGTAACAGAAAACCAAAGACCAATAGCCAACCATCACCCAAGGACACAGGGAATCATAAATAATATCCATTAAGAACCAGAAAACCCAAGACACGTCTGGCATTCACTATAATGCTTCATAAGAACCAACTTGACAACAATGCAGTTCAAAGCCCACCACTATTTCCAGAACTGTCAATTTAACATGAAATCCAACATCTTTGGGTCTTCCATGTTTTAACACAAGGGAAGAAAATCATATTTGAAGTAAGAATAACCACAACATACCACATAAATCTTAGTGCTTGCTAGTAAGACTAAATTCCAAGATAGATTTGTAACTGTTTTCTAACTTCAAGTGAAGAACAAATGCAGCTAGGTGTACAAAAGCAGAACCATTCAGCCACTTGTAGCAGGCGGTTTGGCATATCTAGCAACATATGCCTGCAAATAAACAATTTTATATCAAATTCTACTACCTGAACCATGTTAAATCCAAGATGAAATGACTTGCAAAAACCAACAGTAGAATGCAAAAGCTCACCTTAACAAGTTTGAAAATTTTAGATTGGTAAAAAGATAGATATTGGTTCATTGATTCTGTCGTACTTGGAATTTGATCGGGTTCCAATGATGCGACGATTTTATCAACTGCCTTCTTAACAATAATCTTGTGATCATCCCTCCTCAGACGACCATCATGCCAATATGGTTTTAGCAAGTCTTTCACAAAAAACACAAGATAATTACGGAAAAGTTGAAGAGCTTTTGATTTGACACATACTGCGTCTTCATCTTGCTTTCGGCTGTGAGTTTGGTGAAGACCCATTCCTGGTTTTGATTCTTGCTGGTGTCTACCATCTGGATACTGCTGATTCAATGAAAGTGGACGTTTACCAGCATCATAGTCTAGACCATGTGACCGCATTAGACCAGAGATAGGTGACCAATATGATCCAACGTCATGCTTTGCCTGCTGATATGACATTTGCTGGATGGGCACCCTGTCACCTGAGGAAGAAACTTCGGAGGACTTATGTCCTCCAATAGGTGGCTCAATAATATCAGAACAGAAGTCTAGACCATGTGATCGCACTAAACCATAGATAGGTGACCAACATGATCCAGCATCATGTTTTGCCTGCTGATATGAAATTTGCTGGATGGGCGCCCTGTCACCTGAGGAAGAAACTTCGGAGGACTTATGTCCTCCACTAGGTGGCTTGATAATATCAGAACAATAGTCTTGGCTTCCAGATGAAGATACAAGTGCAGGATGAAAGAAAAAAGAAGGTTGAAAAGGAAGAGATGGCTCCCAGACATCGGAACTAGATTGCCTGTGCTGTTCTGGATAAGCTGGTTCCTTCAAACTTCTGAAATGGAGTGCTGTAGCAGAAGAATTCGATGCATCTGTATCTTGCCTCAAACCTGATAAAGGAAAGCATACCTATGAGTACACATGTCCATATTATTATTTTCCATATGACTATTGAAGAAGATTCTAATATACCTGCATCCACATCTAGTTCATTTTTCTGACTTGCAACAGGTAACAAGCAGACAAAAGATTGTTCAAGATACAGGGTCAAGAGCAAGAATGCAAGATTAATGCTTTCCTATTTTCATGAGTACTGGGCTCAAACTTTTAGTTGATTTGGTTTCAATTGTAAGGCGCTGAAATATAGAGCCCAAGAGAGGGGGTTCTAAAATCTAATCGGGTATACAAAATAAGTACTTTTATTTACTAGTATTAGTTGTTATAAGGATCTTTTATAGTTTGTTGAGTAGAGTCCTACTAGATATAGAAACCATTACGGGTTTAGTTATAGAAAAGAGTCCTAAGTCCTCAAAGTAATTTTTTTTTCTTATAAAAGTAGGAATTAGGACATTTCCATTTTTATTTTATTTTCCCTTCTTTAAATACGTGTAATTATCCCTCCCATATGCATACCGAAATACAAAACTTGGACTTGAATTGTGTAGCCAAGTAAGGCTTCATTTTCTTCTCTCCTATTCTCCTTCTTTTTGTCTTCTGCAGTTCACGCCTTTGCTTTCCGGGCTATCAATTCGCCTTCCTACCTATTTAGCAGGCCTTTCTTTTCTCCATCATTGACAGTTGGAACATATAAACCAGAATCTTTTAAGATTAGACTCTCCAAGCTATTAGGCCCTGGTTTGTTAGGAAAATAGCATAGACATGGGCCTCTATTGCAGCCAATCAAACTATTGACTACCTAACTGAGGATTAGCTGGCTGCATCAATTAATTTTAAAATATGGGTAGCAGGAATACAACTTACCCTATCTTTAACTCTTATTTCCCCTAAAACAAAACTATAGCCTGGATTATTGATTTGAAAAAATTTTATTAATTGGTATATAACATTTCAAACCATGTAACAGGAAACATCATACTTGAAAATTAGCAAGGGTACTAAGGATTTTCTTAGGAACCAGTGGTACAGATCTGGCACATAGATGGATGAAGGGTTTCAGTAACTGCTGCTCCAAAACCAAGGGATGTTTTTTCCTACATCAAGAAGAATAAGAAAGGAGAATCATCCATCCCCTGCCCTTGTTAACCCTAATTGTTCATGTTAGTGGCAGAAGAAGCATGATGGAAAGACCTATTCCTAAATGGGTATGGTCAGTTAATTGGAGGTTCCGTTGCCCAAGTGCACAGCATCCAGCATTCCAGCTTCACATCCTCAAAAGCAAATGATACATTAATATGACTATATGAGACCCTCAAGCAAGCTACTTTTTGTGGATTATTTAAGCGCAATAGAAATACGCATGGACCTCCAAGCTAAGAATACTATTATGCAGAATTGGCTTAGAGAAGAACAAGTGAACAGGGACGCTCTCATGAAAAGGCCAACAGAACAAGTCTAAACATGTAAAATAGCTTCCACAGAAAGGATTTCCTGTATGCAGGGAATGATCCTACATGAAAAAGGACGAAAAGAATACAGTACTTGATTAGTGCTCAGAGGAGCAAAAAACGACAAAATGGACAGTAGCAAGTCAGAAGTTAGGAAAAGGACAAAGTGAGGACGGATCAGAGGAGACTGATTAAGAGAGGACCCTTACTCAAGAACAGAAAAGAAGAAAATGAAAAAAGAGGCAGCCATATTGGTTGAATAAGAAAAGACAGGAACAAGGTAGTGAGGGAAAAAGAGGCCCCCAGTTGAATACTTAAGGTCAAAGAAGAAAACGATCTATCAAACAAATCAGTAGATACAATGGTTCAGGTAGAAATGACCTAGTCCACAAGCTAAGTTTTATTACGCTCGCATACATGGGCTTTGACTACAAGAGATTGCATGCAATAAGACAACCATAAACCCAGTGATTAAGTGCTAAGAGAGACTATATAAGGTTTTCTGTCCAACAAAAATTTTTCCACAATGATCCCAAAGAAAGCAAGTTGCTGTGTTCCTCTTGTATACTTCAAAAGCTCTAGCCTCTAGGACCTTCTCCCCCCCCCCCCCTTCTTTTTTTTTAACCCCCCCCGGTTCCCCCCCCCCCCTTTTTTTTTTTTCCCCCCCCCCCCCCCCGCGGGGTGCCCCCCCCTCCCCCCCCCCCCCCAAAGAAGGTATGGAGAGAAAAGATGAACACATTGTTTTGAGTCTCTAATCTTTGAAACTCCTCAAGTAACTTTTCTATATAGGCTAATTTACAAGTCTATTCTATATAACATAAACCTATTTCAATTGGTATAAAACTCTTAATTCCTACAACCTTTTCCTATCAGTTAGCCGTACTAACTCTCATGGATCAATCCCTTCCTAAATTCCCTTTTCTAACACTCCCCTCGCTGGAGCTATATTTACTCATTCCCCTTGTTACAATATATAACCCTTGTATTCCCTAGAGCTTTGGTACAATCTCAATTGTTCTCCGTCCTCACATGCTTGGGGGATATTATGCCTTGCAGTAACTTCTCACGAACAAAGTGGCAATCTACTTCAATATGCTTGTACGTTCTGAAACTGGATTTGATGCTATATGAACCCCTTATTATCACCCATAACTTCATTGGTGTGTCATCATAATTCCTAATTCTGAGTAATTTTTTATCCATACCATCTCGCTGTTACCTTCCTGCACATACTCGGTCTCTGCGCTTATCTTGCTACCACCGTTTCTTTCTTACTCTTCCATGATACAAGATTTCCTCCAATGAATGTGCGGTAGCTTTGTAGTCGATCTTCTATCAATCGTGATCCATTGCCCATCAGCATCGAGAATCCTTTACATTTTTATGTCCATGATTAGTGTAAAGAAGCCCGTGTCCTGGTGCTTTCTTAAGATACCTCGGTTCGTATACCGCATCCCGTGTGATGTTCGTGCACAAATTGGCTCACAACACCCGAAAGGCATTCGTCTAGTCACGGTCATAATTCAGCTTCCCAACACCTTCGTACTTCTCTGGATCATCAGGTTCCATCTTCGCATTAACTTTAGTTACATTCCATGGAGTGTCTATAGGTTTTGATCCCAACATTCTGTTTCAAAGTAAATCCGGTACATACTTCCGTTGAGATAAAAGATGCCCTTTGTTGATTGGGCAACTTCAACTCCTAGAAATACTTTAACTTGCCCAAGTCTTTGGTCTAAATTTCTCTTTAAGTAGGTCTTTAACCTATCAATTCTGAAGTGTCATCTCCTGTAATGACAATATCATCAACATATACTACAAGAAAGATCTTGCCTCATCGAGTTTTTAAAGAATACGAGTGATCACTTTCACACGAGTCATCCCAAATTCTATTACAACAGTAGTAGCGTCCAAACCATGCTCGAGGTGACTGCTGAGACCATATAATGATTTCGAGGCGACAAACCTTATTCTTCTCCCCCCGAGCAACAAACCCGGTGGTTGCTCCATATACACTTCTTCATGTAATCTCCATGAAGGAAGGCATTCTTCACATCCAATCAACAAGGGCCACTTGTATGTAGCGGCGAGAATTAAAATACGGATGAAGTGCTTGGCAACGGAAAAGTATCACATAATCTATGCCATAAACTTAGCTAGCCCTTGGCAACGAGCGAGCTTTCGCAGCTACACCATCGGGATTAACTTTCACGGTGAATATCCACCTACAACCAATAGCTTTCTTTCCGAGGGTAAAGGCACAAGATCCCAAGTTTGATTGTCTTCTAAGGCTTGTAATTCTTCGTTCATTGCACCGACCCAATCGGGATTAGACAAAGCTTCAAGAACATTCTTGAATAGGATAATTCTCGATAGTAGATAAAGCATAGAGAACCCGGGTGATAAATTAGAATATGAAATAAAGTTAGAGATGGGATCGAACACAAGAACAGTACCCTTCCAAGAGCAATGGGAATATCAAGGTCGTTTGCGAACTCCCGGATCACACAGTCCACATAACCGTAGGTGCAGGGGGAGCTGTGGTTTTGGCCCGCATGTACACTTTGGTGATGTCCGCAAGGTGGAGGGAAGGCTGTCCCTGTGGAGACACACTTTGAAAATACATAATCATCATTTAGGTCGGTTAAACTATGAGATTCGTGGAAAAAAGTTGACTCAAAAAATGACACATCTCGTAACAAAATATCTTCTAATCGAAGAATAACAACGATATCCCTTTTGAGTGCAGAGTACCCCACAAATACACTTAGTGCACGTGGATCAAGTTTAGAGATCCCGGCGATGATTACGAATGTAACACACACAACCAAATACGCAGGAGGTAAAGTAAATAAGGAGATGAGAAATAAAAGATGAGATGCCACCTTTTAAGGCAGATGAAGGCATCCTGTTAATAAGATAACAAGCGTTAAACTCATCAGCCCAAAGGATTTAGAACCTTCATCTCAAATAAAGAAACGGTGACCTCCATAAGTTCTATTTTTCCTTTCGCAACCCCATTTTGTTGAGGAGTATCACACGAAGATTGGTAAGAATCCCATTAAGCCATAAATTTACAAAACGATCGAAATATTCTTTGGCATTATCACTACGAAAATCGAATAGAACACCAAATTATCAATTTCAATAACAAAATTGCAAAATATGTCAAATAATTCTAGCGATTTTTCATTAAATAAAGCCAAGTGACTCTTAAAAATCATCCACAAATGTAACAAAGTATCTCGAACTCGTAACTAACGCGGTCCCCACACATCGAATAGCAGAAAGGTGTCCATCTTGTTTATCAAGGAAACTCACACGATGAAGTTTTCCAAATTGACAACTCACAATCCAACTTTAAAGAGAATGAAAACTTTTATCTACCAATTTTAGGTTTCCAAGGATGCCCCACCACAATGTATTTATGGGGGATGGAAATACTAAACAGCATAGGATATCTCCTCATAATACAACCCCCGGCATCGGCCTCTCCAAGTATCTTCTTCTCGTAAGATCCTAAATAACTACCGAATTTCACCACTTATTAGTGGAGTAAATTTTTAGCAGATAATATTAAATCAAATTAGGTATGTAAGACGAGGTAGGTAATGGATATGAGTTGAATTTACCCACTCCTTTAACATTGATATGAACCATCCAGTTAACCAAAGGATGATGGAACAAAAAGGAAAATATACCTTAGCCCCGTCATATGATCGAGCTCTAATCAATATCCTGTATGTTTAGGCAACTGTGCATTACCTGTTTCTGCCCTTTTGTTGTGCCCGGTACAATATAATCTTCCTCGTCATCTTTACATCTTACCCTCGATGAACTTTAATGTTGTCCTGTTCTTTTCTTCCCTTGTCTTCCCTGCTTCCCTGTCTTATATGTCCTGCCCCTGATGACAGTCTTACTTTCTGCTTCTAGGTTTTGAACCTGGATATTTTCCATTTATTTCCTCAGTTCGTCCTATATTTTGTCCACCAGGACCTTCCTCCGGTCCTCGCTTTCCGCTGAATTTTCTAGTTTTGGTACTCTCCCTTGCCCGAGAACTCTTAAATGTTCCTAACGTGGTACTGATCCTACCAGAATCCTCTCTCCCTCAAACTCCTTTCCAAGACCTCCCGAAACCCTCCTATTTTCTCTTTGATTTTGCATAGTTTTGACATCGGAGATGGTATGAGTTTAGTTCTTCATACATTCTTTTAAAATCTGCAAAATATTGGTAATATCTCTACCTTTTCTATCTACTCGATAAAATTCCGGGACAATTCGTAGATTCTAGCTAGATTATTCCAATACACACTTCAAATACTCCCATATTCCTTCACGTTTGTAGGTGAGTCACCAAATCTATAATGTTATCCGCAGATTAAACATCTCCCAAGTATTCGTGCATCAACAATTGCCCAAGCGTCATCATCTATGGGTACAGTCTTAGTCAAATGATCTATCTGTCCCCGTCCAGTAAGAACAATTTTAACTATAGCCCTCCATTGGTGGAAATTTGATCCACCCTCCAATTTCTTCTCAGTTAACCGATGAGAGGATGAAGAAATAATTTCAGTCATAGTATTTTTATTTGAAGTTTCTCCCATATCAAACAATTTTAAAATCAAATCCGAAATCGGAATCGAAATCGAAACCAGAATCGAAACCGAATCGAAACCAGAATCGAATTATTCCCAGTTAATCCCAGATTCAGATTAATCTCATAAACATAAATAAACCAATTTAAAATCAAACCAAACCAGAAAACTTATCTCAGTCTTTTAACTCGATCGAAGTCTCCTTAAACCACCGAAACTCAAGTCCAAACAAGAAACCAGATCGCAAGTCTTTCAACACAATCGGATCACTCTTGAAGTCTCCTTAAAACCACCAAAACTCAAGACCAAACAGGAAAACAGATCGCAGCTTTCTTTCTTGAAGTCTCGAAGTCTCAAAATCTCAACACAATCGATGCTTTTTCTCCTAAAAGCAGAACTTCCCACCACCCAGCCGTTGCTTCTTCTCCTAAGAAGCGACCGAAAGGAACCAGCTATCGATTCCTTCTTCTCCGGTACAATTTCTTTCCTTCCTATAGAATCGAAAGGAATAAGAAGACCTACTGCCCGATCCATGTTATTTTGAGAAAGAATAAGGTGAGGAATGGGGAGAGGAGAGGAGAGGATGGAAGCCACGATTGTGTTGTGGAGTCTCGTAAATCTTGTGAGAACTCCTCAAAGTAACTTTTCTATATATAGGCTAATTTACAAGTCTATTCTATATAGGAAAGCATAAACCTATTTCAATTGGTATAAAACTCTTAATTCCTACAACCTTTCCTATCGGGTTAGCGCAAGTACTAACTCCGATGGATCAATCCCTTCCTGATAAATTGCCCTTTTTTCAACCCCACCTAAGGCGCGGCAAAGTGGTTCCCCCCCGGGGGTTTTTTTTTTTTTTTTTTTTTTTTATTTTCTCCTTTCTGATAAATCCTAGATAAAGATCCAATGGTGTCCAACCACCCCTTACATGAAGTAAAGGCAACATGGCCATACATATTCAGCATGAGGCATGAGTATCTAAGAAGCCTTAAAAGGTTTAAGCATAGCAGTGCCAAATTTCTGACTCCACCGTTCCAATAGTATACCACTAATCTTCTCCTCAGCTTTATTGACCACTACCCTGTTTTATTGTGACAATCTAGAAAGAAGGAACCTACAGGGAGAAAAAGAAGAGAGACAAAGAGAGTTGTAAAAGAAAAAAATACAGGAAAGTACCGGTAGGAAGAAGAACGGAATAGAATACCCCCTGTGGATTTTATTATTTAGAATAAATTAAAGACAAAAAGACTACAAGTACACATCTGGTTATAATGTTATATGAATATCCTAACAAAAATCTAAAACAGCAATTACAGAAGCCTAAACTGACCCTGTGTACCAACAAGTGGACATAGAACACCATCATTATGTAACACTCCTCAAGCTTTGAGAAAAGACATCTACTGATCTACCATGCCCACCAGCTTGGAACACCCTTGAAGGAACACATTACAAATTGAGCTTTGGGAAACAGGTGATCAGCTGATAAGAGAGCTTAAAAAAGTAGTAGGAATCAATTTCTCATGACAGCATCACACAAAATGGCAGTCAATAATACTATATACTTGGTAAACTAAAGAAAAGCCCGAAGACTAGCAATATAAATAGCAGCCTCATTATCACAATACATGTCAGTAGTTTCACTGACAGGAAAACCATGTTCAGAATAAGAGATTTTAACCACATCAATTCAGGTATAATATGATAACCATATACTCCACCTCAGTACTAGACAGAGCCACTGTGGTTTGTTACTTAGTTTGGCACATTACAAGATTACCACCAACAAACAAACAGCACTTGGTGATTGATCTCCAAATATCACTACCAGAAGGCCAATCCACATCCATGATAACTAACTACATTAATATGACTGTAAAGCCTAAATTAAGACCATTTCCTAGAGCACCCTTTGATACCTTAATGCCCAAAACGTTGCATCCCAATGAGTCTACTTGGGCCCTTCCATAAACCACAGAATCTCCCTCCCTCTAATCTAACCCGACCTCACTCGCTCAGACCTGCTAGCATAATTTGACTATTGGAGAATAGAAGGGCTAATTTGCTTGCTAATAACTCCACAGGAGATGAAATGCATACAGGGTTTCACTGACTCCTCTGATACAGTATCAAAAAAAAAATTGAGAGGTTTCTTTTCTTAATAATCCAAGGAGAAGTATCACACTACCTACCTAACCTGGTCTGGTGACAATAAGATAAATAGGGCAAACCAATCTTCTACACCAAAGTGCATTCAAACCATTGTTCGTGGTTTTGAACATTTCATAATTAATTTGGGCCTCTCAAAATGATTGGCAACTCAGTAGGTATTCAATATTTTGACTGAAACTTCCATGTTTCAGTTGTTTTGCGCTTACTAAAATGCTAAAACCCACAGTTAAATTGAAATGAATGAAATAAGTCCAACCCATTTCAATAATGTGGTGGAGATTACTCAATATACCTACCACAATGATCAGGTGCATTTGAGTGAGATCTGTTGAAATTCAAACTTTTGAGGGGAATTTACTATTTTCCATAAAACAAAACTTTGCAAAAAGTAGGATATGGATATAATGCTTAGACTTCCTCTTTTATATGATTTGTGATGTAAATAAATAAAGTTGGGCTGAAAAATCAAACGAGGATTTCTTTTTTAATGCAAATTTCCAAATGATAATTGATTGCCAGAATTTAAACCCGGATGGAGTAGAAAGATAGGTACCATATAGGTCACTGTCTCCCATTTCAGTAGGAGCTTGAGATGGAAATCGTACAATAGGGAAAAGTTAGCACACGGTTATGTCTTAGTCAACAAATTCATTGCATCCAAATGGAGCTTGGGCTCAGGGAGTGTTTGTAAGGAAGGGGATTCAATGGAGACAATAAATAGAATCAATCAGTCAATGGAAGGGGGCTGATTAGGAAAAAAATATTTTGGTAGATTCAATTGAAGGCATTAGTGGAAGACAAGATAAGGAATTACAAAAGAGAAACTCACACAATTTGGAGAGTCTCCACAGCCCCAACATCGTGGGAAGAGAGAAAGAGAGAGAGAGAGAGAGAGAGAGAGAGAGAGAGAGAGAGAGAGAAGAAAAGCATACAAAAAGAGGGAAGGAAAGGAGAAAAGGATTTGCTTCAATGAGATGCTTGAGGTGCCTTTGTTAATTTTCTTCACAATTCATCTCACACTCTCATTTCTCAAGTACAACTCCCAAAGAGGCAAGAAGTGCTATCCTATGTTATTTGAGTTTTAAAAATGGGGTAGGCCAGAATTGTTATATGATATGCATTGTAGATTTCTATGATGGATTTCGTGTTTTGAAATAGGTATTCATGTTATCTCAGATAAAACCTCCATGTGACTCGTTATTGCTCCATGGAGTCGCCTTAACCATGGGGTCGCCTTAACCATTTAAGGCTACTCCATGGGGCAATACCCATCGAGGTTTGTGATTGCTTAATGCACTTTTTAATACAATGTGCCTTAGCCTACTTCAACCTACAACGCAATGAGGCTAGGACTATTATCCCTAATTACAAAAGGCCTTAGCCTTCCCATTAATCAAAATAAAATTGAATACAATACCCAACCCAATCTAGTCTAAGCTTTTCCAAATATAATTAAGAACAAAAGCAACAAAGATTTGCCAAATCAGTGATGATTCCTAATGTCTGATGAAGTGCAATCAAACACTTTGTCTGATGTAACCTGAATTTTAGGATTTAGAGTGTAAGTATTTCCCTAAAATTATGGTTACTTCAGGATCCTTTCCTTTGTGAACCAGCAGATAAAGAACCAAACCTAGGAAATATAGATTTTTAACAAATCTAGATGGGATGGGTCTTCAGGTGAAATTTGGGATGGTTAGGGGTTTGGCTAAAGTTTGGGTTAACAAGAACCTAAATGGGTTGAAAGTAGTTGAGAAGGAAATAAAGATAGGGTTTTAACAAACCCAAATTGGATGATGATGTAATGGTTATGGAACCTGGAGGAAAGTTGGGAGCATAGCAGTTGGGTATAGGAGGGATAGGGTTGAGTGGGGAAACGGAATGGGCTGTCATAGGGTAAAGAACTGATTCTTGGGTAGGTTTATTGGAATCTTGGGAGGTTTTGATAGGGTTTCTTGAATTCTTGGGCGGACCTTTCAATCTTGCCTCTCTTTCTTGAATTTTCTTTCCCTCTCTCTCTCTTGCTTTCCTTTTTTTTTTTTTTGTTTTGGATGAATAACTAATTAAATTACTAAAAGCCAAAAAGAGCACAAACAAATGGGATCATGGGGGAGGGGAGAGTCCCAGTCAAGAAGGGGACAAGAAAGAAGCTGAGAGACTCCAAGAACTAACAATCAACCTATTTCTTGGAGAGTCTACAACAAGGGGGTGGGGGAGAGAACGAAGTCTCGAAGAAACATCAAAGTAGATGGCATTCTAAATCATATCTCTAGAACGGGATTTGGAAGTCCATCTTCGCATGTTACGCTCCCACCAAAGATGGTGAATAGTGGCGGCAAAGACAAGCTTACCCACAAGGTCACAGATAGAGGTACCGGCAAAATTTCTCAGGATCCAATTCCAATCTCGAGCAAAGCCCAAAGAATGACGCGATTTGGGCCAAATGGATGCAAGGGCTAGGGACCAAACAGAGCGGGAAATAAGGCAACAGAAAAAGAGATGGTCAATATCCTCTAAACTATTCCAACAGTTGGTATAGTTTGGGTTGGCGGGGATGTGGCGGCTAATGAGAAAAGCTTGGGTAGGCAGCGTAAGGTTAAGGACTCTCCAAAGAGTAAGGGCATGGCGAGGGATGTGGCCTTTAAACCAAACAAGGGGGGACCAAGGTATAGGGGGAGATGGAGTTCTCAGGAGGTTCCAAGCCGAGGCAGTAGAAAAGGAGGTAGGGTGGGGGTGCAGCCAAGTAACGCGGTCGTCGGTATGGCGGAAAAGGGGGGAGGGAGCTCCAAACCTGTGTGAGACATGGGTGGGGGGAGGGGGACCAAGAGCCAAAGGAAATGAACATGGAAAGGGGGGTTGATTTTGGGATACGGGTGTTATAAACGGTTATAGGGCCAAGGAGAGTGTACAGGATACCCATCGGATGCCAAGGGTCAAGCCAAAAGGAAGTGGAGACACCAGTAGAGACAAGGACAGAAATGACAAGGAGAGCACGACCACGGAGAATCAGGAGCTTCCTCCAAATCCAAGAGGGGTTGGAGGGGGGCGATATAATCCAAATCGAGTCACTCTTAAGGAGGTAGAAATAGACCCAGGAAACCCAAATGGAATCATGTTTGGAAGCGATCTTCCAAATGAGTTTCATGAGACAAGCAATATTCATATCACGAATACGGCGAATTCCAAGACCACCCTCAAATTTGGGACGGCAAACAGACTTCCAGCTAATAGGATGAAGGAAGCGAGGAGACTCCAGGCCTTTCCAAAGGAAAGCACAGAAAATGGATTCCAGAGAGTGGATGATAGATTTAGAAAGGGAAAAGATACCACACCAGTAGAGATAGGAGGACAGAATGGATGAGCACCATTCTCCCAACAAACGAAAGAAGCTTACTCTTCCAGAGTTGGAGCTTTTTCGGGATATGGTCAAGCATTAGGGAGCAATGGTGGCGAGTGAGCCTACCGGGGATAAGGGGAGACCGAGATAGGTCACAGGGAAGGAGCTTGGGTTGAACCCAAAGAGAAAAAGGAGGGAGGCTCTAGAAAAATCAGAGATACCAGAGAGAAAGATGGTGGACTTCTCGAAGTTGACTATAAGACCCGAGAGGGATTCAAAGTGGGAGAGGATAAAGAGGATAGAAGAGATGGAGGAGTGGTCAACCTTAGAGAAAATCATGAGGTCATCAGCAAAGGCGAGGTGGGTGAGCTTGAGGGAGCGACACTTGGGAATGGGAGAAATGAGCATCTGATCAATTTTGGATTGAATGAGGCGGGAAAGCACTTCCAGCGCTAAGGTGAAGAGGTAAGGGGATAGGGGGCATCCTTGACGAATGCCAACTCGCGAGGAGAAAAATCCAACCGGGGAGCCATTGGTGATGACAGAGAAGTGAGGAGTGGAGATACAAGTCTCAACCAAGTGGACAAAGGAGGGGGGAACCCATCGCCGAAAGGACTTCACTGATAAAATCCCACCGAATAGAGTCAAAGGCTTTATGAAGATCGACCTTCATAAGAGCAGCAGGGGAATGGCCAGCTCTATCAAAACCACAGATAATCTCAGCACAAAGGAGGATATTGTCAGAGATGCTCCGACCGGCAATGAAGGCCGATTGGATGGGGCTAACCAGAGAGGGGATAACCAATTTAAGACGATTGGCCAAGACTTTGGAGATGAATTTATAAATGAGATTATAGAGCGAAATGGGATGAAAATCAGAGAAAGAGGAGGCACCAGGTTTTTTGGGGATAAGACAAAGAAATGTATTATTGATGGTGGAGAGCTAGGAAGGGTTAAGGAAGAAGCTGCAAATAGCATGAATGAGGTCAGGCTCAATGAAATCCCAAGTGGCCAAGAAGAATCCCATACTGAAGCCATCAGGACCAGGGGCCTTGTTGGCTTTGTGGGAACGAATGCCAGTGCGGATCTCATCAAGAGAAGGGATAAAGCAAAGAGACGGGAGAAGGGAGGGGTCGATGAATTTGTTAAGAATGAAGGAAGGAGGGACGGGCGAGGGGAGAGAGAGGGGGGAGAAAGGAGATTCGAGAAATAGGAGACAACTTCCTCCTTGATACTTGGGGGTCTGAGATCCAAACACCACCACTAGTAAGGAGGCAAGGAAGGGAATTGAAGTTGTGGCGAGCTTTAAGAGAGCGGTGGAAGAAAGCGGTATTGGCGTCTCCAAGCTCAAGCCACTTGACCCGGGATTTTTTATGGAGAAAACTTTCTTTAAGGGAGACCAGGGAAGAGAGGAGCAAGGAGAGGGATTTCTCCTCCTCCGCCAACGACAGACAAAAAGGGTCAAATCTAAAGCAAACGCCACTCTCTCTTGCTTTCTTTCTCTCTTTTCTTCTTTCTTTTCTTTCTTTCTAATACTGCAGTCTGCAGTAAGATCCAAGAAAGGGAAAAGGTGGGGTGCATGGTTTGGGAGAGGTTTGGGAGAGGTTTGGGGGTGATCCTAAGCCACAAGGTAGCGGAGGGGTGGGGGTTAGTTCTAGGGATGTTGCAGGGTAGGGGAGGAGGGGCTAGGAGGTCCACAGAGGGAGGAAGGGTGGGGAAGATTTCTTGGTATGGCCACAGGGTAGAGAAGTGGTGGGGGAGGGGCTGTACTTACTTGATAGGGAGGGAAGGCTGTTGTAGATGGATGAATGCTTGCTGGACTTTCAAGATCTCTTGCTGAAACTGAAGAATAAAGCTTTCTAATCCACTATGGCCCTCCCAAGAGGACCACGACCTTGTTTGCTCCTTTATTCATCAATTCAACTTGTTTTACAATGAGGTAGGGTGGGCAAAATATAGCCTTACAATTGGAGGGAAAATAATTAGACTCAAACTTGGAAACCTAACTTGATTCACCTAGGGAATCCTTTATACAACTCAATAAGTAACAACCAAAAATAAAAGAAAGCAACTTGCAAAAGTCATATCTAATTTTCCAAAAGGAATCTTAAATTAAAATTAATTACAATTGGGACTCCATCACTGACTAGGACTCTCAAGACTAACTCAATTAAAGAAATAAAATTAGATATGGATTCAAAAAAATAAAAAGAAAATTAATAATACAGTCATCACCAAAAGAAGTTAGAAAATGATCAAAATACCGTTGGTAGGGTTCGGCCAACCTACTAGGTGCGCCATGTGGGCTTTGGGTTTAGGGCCCAAATTGCTGGTTTGGCAAGGGGGAGGGGGCCCACTTACATCATTATCAATGTAATCCAAATTTTGGAAAATGCGGCAGCAATATTCTCTATTAACCAGCCAATAAAGCATCTGCGCTGCACTACAACAAGTTGCCAAAGATGACAACACCAAAATACAGCCATTGCAGTAACATTATCAATGCCCTTCTATACAGGAACGAGATACATCGAACCCTTCAAGTTCTTATAGAAAAGAATCCAGTTGACAATAAACCGAAGGTATAAGTAGTTACCTATGGAAGGTATAAATAGTTACTCATGGAAGATCAGACTCAAGTATTATTTGTGAATCTCGATAATGACACAACATTTCTTGTTAGGAACCCCCAAAAATAAATAGGATACTTTCGGTTATCATAAATTCATGATTATCTAGTTCAATCCAAGAGCACAACCCTTCCATTTCCAAGATTACCGACATCAATTCAACGACTTACTTTGACATATCAACCTAAGAGACTTTCTAATGCAGATCAAATCAATGATTTATAGGTGGTGGATTTCAGATCTGCAAAACCAAAGAAGGAAGCTTGAGACCACTTGACAATTTACCAGCTTGCAGGCTCTTTGTTTTATTAATTAATGGGAAGAAAATAAGAGAAAAGATATGAAGGAAAGCAACAATCATCAGGGACAAAATAGAGAGAGAAGATTGTGGGGAAAGTGGACAGGCAAATTCAAAACAAGCACTTCAATCCAAATCGTGTTTTCAACTTAAGCCAACATTTAATCAAATATCAAAATGACCCAGTCTCTCGATCACAAACTTTTGGACCCCTCTTCAACATCTAGGGGTAGGGTGCTGGAGATTGCCTAGTGAGACATATCCAGGTGTCACCTAAACAGTAGAGATCTAATGATGTGAACACAGAGACCCCCCTTGGCCAAACCCGTAGGTGGGGCCCCAAGATGGCTCCAAGAAGTCCCCTTGAGCTGGCCGAACCTCCTAGTAGGGGTATTTAGGGCACTTTCAGCCCTCTTTTAGTGATGGAATTATTTCAAGATGTATTTCTAGAGTTTGATTTGTGCTTTACTTCTTAATTTGAGTTGTGTTTGAATTGGTTAGACTGTGGATAAGATAAGACTCTAGTACAAAGAGGGTTCCTGTCTTCTAGGAAGGTTCCTATATTTTAGGAGGGATCTTATCTTTTAGGAGTTTACTTTTAATTAGAAGTTGTCTTTTAATAGTTGATGGTTGAGTGTCCTAAGGATTTCTTTTGAAGTGAACTTCCTTAAATAGAGTCTCAAGTTAATAAGTCTTTTATCTTCAGTATGTGTCTTTAATAGTTTAGATTCCAATTCAATAGTCCAGATTATGTGGTGGGATCCTTGTCTGTTAAGGAATCCCACATAGTGTTAGAGTCTTTTAGTAGGCTATAAATAAGCGGTAAGCCTATCATTTCTTTATAATTGCAAGTAGGACTGAATGAAAAGTTACTGAGTAAGGAACGAGGTTAGAAAAATTCTTCAATATTCAGCATCTTCTTTCAAGATTCTTCAAAGATCAAGCAATTCTCTATAGTCTTCAACCAATTCTAGCAAACATTCATCTTCCACAACAGCCTTCAATCAAGTATAAACACCCCCACCTCCCCTAGACCCCCGCAAGACACCCCCAGCCCCTGCCCTCTTCTGCGCAACCTTCCCCAACCCCTGCCCCCTGTTTCCGCACTTGTGCAGCAGCAACCCCATCCTCCTCCTGTACCCTCCCAAGACACCCCTCACCCACCCTACCCCTGCTCTACGACCCCTCCCAACTATCTCGGACTCTTTCCCTTTATCTCTTTCTTGCAGCAAGAAGAGGGAAAAAATAAGAAAAAGAAGAAAGAATTGAGTTGCCCAAGTTTTTCAAGGATTCTTGAACTGGTTTCACCTCCAAATCTTTCCCTAATTTCCCAATTCAACCCCTATCCATCTTTTCCCCAATCCAATTCTATTTTGAAAGCGTTATGTTTTATCCTTGTCACTTAATCACAACCCATTTAGTTGTTTTGGTTAAAAATTAGGCCTCCCATATCAATTCTTACCTTTCCATATTGATCCAAAGGATCCCTATAGAATTTTTTTGTTTAAACTCTAATCATCCATAGGTTCCCTTGAAATTTTTGGACAAATTGCTGGAAGATTCTGGGCAAATCTTAAAATTCTAGGGAATCATCTTAAGAAACCCTAACCCTATAATTTGATTTACATCATCCAATATATGCAATAAAGGACAAGGAAGAATGAGAAAACACTATCTCAAGTTATTGAAATCCTAGTTCTCTATATCCTAACTTTCTATTTTCAGCAACTTTTTGGCCGAATAAATAATTGAATTAAACCAAAAGAAAAGAACTACCACATCTCCGGAAAGAGGAAAAAACGGAAGGACTCAAGAAAACTTGCCTCAAATAAGGAATACCAACCCAAGAAAAAAGTGGAGAGGAGGATCCTCCAGGCTACGAGGATGTGACTATTCCTAAAGGAATCAATGCAAGTTGTAGGGGAGGAAAGAAGCTTTCCTTTGAGTCTTTGACTTCAAAAGAAAAAAATCTAATTAGGAGGTTTGGAGTTGGTGGTCTATTTCTAAGTGTTCTGCTCTATCAGAACAGGATTGGTAATGGCACAGAACTAAATCACAATTGGAAGAACTGGTGAAAGTCATGTCCACCTTGATCCATTCCCTATCTAAAGGAAGAACTCTTCTAGGTTGAGGCCAACACTTAAAGACAACACCTTTTCAGATAGAAGCAGCAAAGGAGAGGCAAAGAAGAGATGGTAAATTTCTTCAAGAGTGCTCCAGCAGAGGTTACAGTTTGGGGAGACTTGCAAGTTGCAAATGCCGATCTCGAAGAAAAGCCTAGGCTGGGAAGCAATTAGAGGAGACACTTCATGTAATGAAGCAGTGGAGGGGAATGTTCTTCTGATCCAGACAAGTTTTCTCCAAGGGACGAGAGGCATCCTTGTCTAAGTTGATTCCGAGCAGATTTTGGGGATCAAGTGCCCAAAGCAAGAGGACAGACAGATTATGCTATTACTATTATCAGAGGGCTTCTCAAGACCGATGGTAGATCATTCCAAATGTCTACCAGGGCCTGCTGACAACGAGGAGGATTCCAAACACAAACCTTGGGAATTTCAGCCACTGTTGGAAAAAGCTCTGGAATGGATGGATTGGAGAAGGATTCCTTTTCGATGCAATGGTGCCAATTATCAAAAGAATTGTGGATCTGTTGTCACCGATCAAAGAGCAAGTCCCTATAGTAAAGGGTCTTAGAGCAAGGATATTGTATCAAGAATCAAGATAAAGAAGCGTCTGAGGGGATAGAGGCAGTCTAGTTAGAATCAGATTTTGGTAAACCTGAGTACATCCAATCAGAAAACTAATTTTTTCCTTAGCCACAATCTTCCAGCTTCAGGAAACCAGCATAGTTGACATCTTTTGCCCAACCTAAAAGTGTAAGTCACTATTAAGCTAGTCCGTTTTGATATTTGTAAATTGAATGAAGTTTCTCTGTTTCTCACAAATGCAAGCCACAATCAAAGTTTTGCTTGAACTTTGACAACCGTTGCTAACACGAGTTCATTTCTGAATAGTTGAGTATTCCCAAAAGGTAAGCAATCAACACTACATTTAACCTGTGATCTAGTTGGCTTTAATAATACTATTTCTACAATCAATAAAGGAGTTCATTATGTGATGCCAATACATTAAACACTGTCTTGACAACTATCAAGTTTCCACTATGACAACGAACACTATCTATCGAGGTCTGGTCATAATACGCTGTGCCTAGTTACATGCTCGGCATTAACAATCCAGCATACCAATAAATAATGCCATGGTTATGCTCCACTAAGATCACATTCTTGGTTTTTCCTTCCCCCGGTTGACATTGTTTTAATTAAAGGCACCTCTCTTTAATACTGCTCCTCTTCTGCCAATCCATGGTCCATTCCCTCACCGGGAATTTTCCTTTACATTACCACAGTTATAGCCAACTTGGCGGCAGGGTTATTTGAAAGAATAAGATACTTCAACATCTGAGAGGACTTTACAGGTTATGGAAAAAATATTGGCAGTACAATTCTTCAAACAATTACGGAATCAATCAATCTTATCAGATGAAAGCTGTCGCTAAGTAGAATTTAGCAGATAACAGATCATTTTGGAGATGAAGCGGAGATTCATTTTTTCTGATTCAAATCTGCTTATAGCATAAACCGTATCGAATTTAATTTTCCTCAAGACAGAAAATTGAACGTTTTAATCTTTCCATTATAGTGAGATGATAAAATGATAAATAAATGCAGCAGAACCACTTCATATGATTGAAGAATAGAAATTTCAGGAGGCATCACCGGTATTGATTGCAGAATCAAACAACTCAACAGCTCTTCGGTCATGTCTCAGTTTATCTTCCTTTCTGCAGCGATCGTCATTAACATTGGGGTTGATTTCGTCGATAGCTTTGACGGTAAGAGACATGTCCTCGCTTTCGGATGACGAGGAATGCAGAGGTAGGGTATTGCGATTCCCAACTCGGCTGCTCCGCTCTGCTTGTCTCTCGCATTATGTATGCATGAATAACCTAAAAATCTCTGCTTTTGGGAGCTTATCGGGGAGTTATCGATCGACTCCATGCAGTACACTTGGAATGTGCAAGCCTTACTATTCAGTAACGGTTACTCTTTACCAGGGATGGAGTTAATGGTCAACTTCGACTTCATGGAGTAAGCTTTGCGTATGCATGCAAAATTAATCAGCGACGGTTACTCTTCATCGACGAAGGGACAAATGGAGTGGTCCGAATGGAGCACGCGATTCAAGCCAACGTTTTCCATTCTCGATTAACGACAGACGTCGGAGCCAAACGAAGCACTTGAGATTGGGGTTTGAGACCGACGAATGGTATACTCGTTACGCGGTTTGGCGATATTTTATTTTTAATTCTGGGGACTGAGCGGGAGAATCAAACTCTCTCTACTTCGCGGATCTTAGGGCCACGTCAGCAAATATACAAATCTTGGTGATTTCATAATAAGTATTGCCTTACCTTCCAAAAAAGAAAACTAAAAACCGGCTTAAAATTCAAGATTCGAATCATTCAAGAGGAGTGATTGAGTCTCATATGTTGCATGTTTCCAATTCTTCTATTTAATCATTTGAATACGTAAATGATAGATATTGATGACACACATTTATTTTATACTTTTTCAAATGGTTCATGGGATTCAACAACTTCTCGTAGTGTTCGTGGAGTGATTATAAAGACTTCATTTGGGTCTTTTATAGCTACTCGCATGGAAAGCATGTTGGGTTTTATCTGCACAACAAGTAGAGTTGAAAGTGATATACAAGCCATGGTCTAATTGTCAGGCCGTGGTCTCTAGTCTACATGATCATTATAGTGCTTTAGATTGGCATTGTTTCAATTTACTTCAGCTTATTAAGACCTCTTTGATGAGGTTTGACAACTGTGTTGTCTTACATATTTCTATAATAGCGAATACTGAGGCATAATTCTTAGCTAGGGGGCCCCGTTGTTTAGGTTTGTCTAAAATTTGGTGGTTGCAAACACCTAGAGGTCTTGACCATTTGTACTATGTTTCAGCTGTGAGGATTCCCCCAAACTTGTTTATTTGAATGCATTTCCTTTTATGTGTTTGGCCAAAAAATCCTAACAATAAATTGAGGTTTGTTGACCATGAATGGATTATATTGTTTGTTGTGTGGGGTGCGCGAGCAAGAAAAAAAAAAAAAAAAAACCCCCCGGGGGGGGGGAAAGGGCCGGGAACAAAAAAAAAAAAAAAAAAAAAAAAAAAAAACTCCCCCCCTTTTTTTTTTTCTTTTTTTTTTTCATGTGTCAATGGTAACCAATGATGTCTTAGTGCTTACGATGAATAGTAACAAAACAAAAAAACAAACGTTATTAAAATAACTCGTTAGTTCATTGATGTTCTTCTCTAGTAGTTATTTGCCCCAAACCTCTGTGATTCTATTTATTCCTTAATAAAAGACAATTAGTGACTCTATAGACCACAATTTAATTTCAATTTTTATTCAAACCAGTTTACGCACACTTCAACTACATTTTCAAGTGAATTTTTATATAATTAATATTGACGATACTCTGCCCATAGTCCCAACAATATGCGAACTCTGACCTCCACAATTCCTCCCCCACCTATGTGAGTGGTTTTAATGCTTTAACTTAATATCTAATTCATTGTATTAATGGCATTGTAGAATATGAGTTGTGAATGATACCATTACCATCAAGCATTAAATCATACTTAATACTCATTCAATGGCCTAGCAAATTTTTGTGTGGAAAGAAATCCACATTAAATCTCATATATACTAATGCTCTCAACTTGTAAAAGTTTCCTCAGCTAGTAAATACACTTATGGTATATTTTAAAAAACAATAATGATTTTTAATTAGTTAAGGTGATTTATTTTCATTTTTTTAATTATGATATAAAATATTTATTTATTTCGATTAGTAGCAAGTCAACTCTTTTTTTTTTTTTTTTTTTTTTATTCCATTTTTTATGCATTAGTCATTTTAGTAGAACATAGACTACTGTAGGGCATTCTTAGTGCAACAAAATATATTTGGGTCTCAAAGCAACTAACACTACTTGAAAGCTGTTAAATCTATTAATTAAATAACTAAAATACTCCTTCCACTTAGAGTCCCCCACAACTCTCACCCATCCACCCTATCGGGGTCTTCTAAAACTAAATGATGAGATTGAGAGATACTGTGGTCGTTGTAGTAACAGAATTTAGTGTTCATTGAGTGACATTTCAAGTGTTTTTGCAATGCAAAATGAGGTTGTTAGATTAAAATGAAGATGGATCTTGCATTATGATAACATAACAAATCGGCTGGATCCAGAAACTGGCTTCAATAATAGTATCTCTCACGGCTTTGTGAATTGATTATTGGGTTTTCCTTTGAGGGCTTAGGAAGCTGGTTTCATGGATAACTGGAATGGCCTGGACAGAGTTGGTATTGGAAAAACCACGCTTCACCCCAAGCTAGTGTGTTTTTTTTTTTTTGCCAACCCCGGTTTTATAAATCGGTGGTTTGACCCGCGTTGCACACCTGGCTGTGGTGGGTGAGTCTCCCAGCGGGGATTTTTTTGCATCTACAAGGATTCGATACCGGAACATTGCTTAAGCGAACCAAGCTGCTTACCCTTAAAATTGATTCTGATCCAAACCCTTGGGTTTTGGCACAAGATTTGTAGTTTTTTTTTGTTAATGTCACCGACCTCATTTATTAATCTACTAAATATCACCTACCTCCTCCTCTCTTATCTAGCAAAATTATCAAATGTCTCATTTCTATTAATTTTTTTCTGTTAAGTTATAACTTTACCGTTAAATATTTTTATAAAATCCCAAATTATCATAAATAAAAAATATATTTTAGTTTAAATTATAAATTACTTTCACTGAGAACAAGCATCACGGACAAAATTAAAGGTACGATTAGGAGCTAGGATCAAGCCAAAAAATCAAGAATAGGTTGGGAACAGGATGGGCCAAAGAGTAATCCGAGGCTCTAACTTGCTTGTAGTGCCAACATCTTGACCCCAAACCCTATTCAAACTTCGCTTAGGGTTAGGGAATGGGCCAAACTTGCACACTTGCACCCTTAGATTTTACTTTACTAAGGGACTCAATAGTAATTTATGTTTTACTTTCAGGACCCACACATAAAAAACTCAATTATTGTTTTTGTTGTTAGGTGAAAACAATGAATAGAAACTAATTATTTTATTTTATTTTTTCCCCGTTTTGCCAGAAAAGAAACTAATTATTTATTGGGAGTTAAGGTAAAAAAGCTCAAAACTAATTGATTGGACCTATAGATCAATGCATAGCCGTTGATGCTTAAGTGGGACTGGCATTTGGCAAAAGCAGGATGGACGGTTTTGTTCCCGTCCTCGGACCTCACACGAGTGTTCTTTCAATACATCGTTTCTTTTGTTCGTTCAGTCGAACCGGAAAAATGCCCATCTGCAGATGTTCGAATGAGAAAAACACAGAGGAAAGAGTGACACAGATTTTAGCTGCTTCGTGTTTTACTTGAGATCATTCACTAATTCGGCAATAAATCATACAGACGCAGAAGGAGTAGCGACTCTTAGGCTTCAAATCTCATTGTCAGGTGAGTTTTGTTTAATTATCCTCAACTTATAAAGAACTTGACGATCTCGCTCCTTGTTAATTGTTGATATTCAAAACTTGATGCAAGATTCTCTGGGTCCAATTCCGCGCGACTGACGTCGTTGCAATCTTGCTTTCTCTTATTCTTTACCGATTTGGTGTAGCGTTTATTCAGCATCTTTCGCTTGTAGCGAACGAAAATACCTAAGAATTCAATTTTGCACAAATTTCCCGTGGTTCGAAGCCACATTTGCGTTGTGCATTTTGTTTTTCGTTATAATTGAATACAAATCATTGTGCACTACAATTACAGTGACAATATTGATTATTTAATTTGTACGGACAGTTTCGGAGATGCATATTGCAAGCTGAGACCGAGTTAAGTTGTTATTGTTATACAGTTCAGGTGCAATGTTGATTTTGTCTTGTGACGAGGAGGAGGGTCTGGAAGACGGTGTCCACTTTCTAGACATTTAATCTGGTTATTTGTCTTGTGTTGTTGTGCTTGGGCTTAAAGAACTGTATTATATACGTTTTGGGTGTAAGAAAGAACAGGGTGCTGGTATAAGTGTATAACATGGCTGAAGCAACAGTAATAACGGATGCAATTGGGTCCAGATTTAGTTCACTGGAGCTGATTGGAAAAGGATCATTTGGCGATGTCTATAAAGGGTGAGTTATAGCTTCCTAATAGATATTAGTCGATCTGCTGGTGTTTTTTCTATATTAATACAGTTTTATTTAATTGAACATTCTATTATCTTAGCTTTTGCCCCTGATGTTTCTTTCACCCAGTTGCTTCACTGCAGTGGGTCATTCATGCAAATTCCTTCAAAACTTATCATTTGTCACAACAATGCGATACCTTACAGGCAGTGTAGAAATGAATGTTGTGAAGCCAAACAGGAGATGGAAAATACATTGTTTAAGCAAATGTGTCTACTTAACCACTGAAAGCACTTGGTTGCAATGAATCTTAAATTTATTTTTCTTTCTTTCATAATTGCAAGCCTTCCCTTCCCTTTTCATCCCATTCCATTATTCCCTAATGCTGCGTTTGTTTGCTAGAATAAAGGTGGGGTGGGAAAATTCTTGAAAAAAGTGTAGATTTCTTACTTTTCCCTTAAATCCCAAAATGGTAGATTGTTTGGTTGCTTGGGGTGGGAAAGTGAGAGACTTGTCTAGTGATGTGGCAGCCCAACTTTCCCACCCCAAGCCATTTTAAAACCCCATATATTTGGTGGGACTTTGTGGGAAAGTTTGGAAAAGTAAAAAGTAGGACCCACCACTATCACTTTTCCACAAAACCCTTTCATTTTCTTTCCTTGTCCCTCACCCCATTACACATGGGACCCACATGTTTTTTTTTCCTACCCATTTTTTCCCACCCCACCTTTGCAAACAAACGCAGCCTTAGCTTTTCATTTCATTTTTAAGGTTTGGCAAATCCTTGATCTTTCCACCCCACCCCACCCCACCCCAATTAGATTTATTAAAACCCTAACCCTTCCTTTCCGTTAATCGTAGACTTTCCAAACCTTTCCCACCATTCTCCTATCAATCCTACAGCATCCCATTCCTTTTCCCACAAACCCTAGTTTAACCAAATATCCTCAAAGGTTAACCAATAAATTTCAAGTCATCCCATTGGGCCTTGGGATATTCCCACAACCCAAGTTACATAAATAATAGTCCTTTTTTCCCACTCGAGCCATACCATAGGATATCCCATAAATTTTAACCATCCCATAGCATATCCAAGCCCAAAAAAATCTCTTTGTCAACCCACAGACCATATCTAAGTCCTTTGTTAGCCCGTTATTTGCTAGTTCTTATTAAATAGGGTTATGGAAAATCTACCGAGACCTCGGGATACATCAAATTTTACTTTAAAATTGATTCCAACTAGGACACCCACATGGACAAGGACTCTTCAATTTCTTGACCAAGACGTAACCAAATTTAAAATCAAAAGCAAATTCTAACTCCTGTCAACATAGGGAAACTAACTAGACCATCAGTCCCCAAGGAGGTGTGTGAAAATAACCAAAATACGTTTCTGAGGGTTCGGCCAGCTTCTGGTCGCCAATTGGGGCTTGGTTCTAGGTCCATCTTTGAATTTTTTTTTTCTTTTTTCTCCTGGTGGGGGGTGGGGGGCCTGGATACATCAGGAAGATAAAAGAAGAAGAGAAGGGGGGGGGGTAATGGGATTCAGCTCGCCCTGCCAGGCTTTCAGCAGCCCCTCATGTCATACTCTGGTCAAGAACTTTGCTCAAAGCAATATCAATCAACTTTAGAAGTGTCTGCAGGGAATGTTAACAATAAATAAAGAGCATAGACAAGTGGTTGGTTACTAATTATTACATAAAATTAGAAACTAAACATGAAATCTCAAGTCTTAGACAAGTGCAGCCAGTTCTCTCTTTTCTTGTTAAAACTGGAGTCACGTGTTCCCCAAGATACATACCATTGGCTAGCAACTACTCGTGAAGATTGGCAGTGTTATATGGTCTAAAATACCCTCATGATATTGAGTTTGAAAGACTGAGCAATTCCCAGCCTTTATTTTGGCTCATCTCAAGGCTGGCTGACCTTAAGGGCCAGTGAGTTGGTTCACTGGTTGGCTAAGTGGACCAGCCCTCTTCTTCGCCTGACATCTTGTCTTCTACAACACATTTAGTTTATGAGTGACAACTTTACTGGAAGTGGCAGTTCCAATTGAGATGGTTATTGCATTTTCATAATGTTTTATGAATTAACACTTTTTTAGAGTTTCCTGATAGTTTTCTTGCTTTTCAGGTTTGACAAGGAGCTGAATAAGGATATTGCTATTAAAGTTATTGATTTAGAAGAAGCGTGAGTACAAGTATCAGAACTTTTTTTATTGACTTAGTATTGAGAATTCTTTCTCCTTGATAAATGCTTAGTGTTATTAACAAATAACAATAGCTTCGCCTCCTCGACCTCCACACCTCCAATAGAAAGGGAAAATAAAAAGGAAAAAAAAAGAGAAAGATAATAAGGAAGAAAGAAAACCCTTGTCCTCTATTTGCTCAATTGGTTTTGCTAGGGTTTGATTTTTCATTAAACTATTAAAATCTCACGTGCATAAACTTGTGTTTTTTTTTTTTTGAAATAATTTAGGGATAATTACTGTTGCCCCCTGTATTATAGCTTTATTACTAAAAGAACCTTGCTCTTTATGAAATTATTGTTACCCCTCAGCTCTAACAGTGTTAAGTGACCATTAAGGTTGAATGTTTAATGTTTGTTTTGCCCTTTTATAAATAAGTAGGCCAAAGATAATATTATCCTAATTTAGAAAAAAATCATATGAAATAATTTTACACGTGCATTTATATCATTTTGGATTAAAAAAAGAAGAAGCACCCTATTGGTAGTAGGAACTTCCTGGAATTGTTAACGTCAAATTAGACAATAAATAAATAACAATCGATTGGAAGTAAAAACTTCTTAAAATTGAAAACATTAAACTGGAAAGTAAATAACAAAATAAAAAATAACACCAAAAACTAAGAATTTTTTTTAAAGTACCAAATTGAAAAGTACATATCAATTTGAAAGTGAGTTTCCTTTTCTTTTCTCTCTTTCTTTTGACTAGAAAAAAAGATTGTTTAATTAGGTTTAAAGTTTTCCTAATTATTGAGGATTGTAATGTAATTTAATATAAAGTGTAAATAAGTAATATAAAACTGTTGGGTTAATTTGGGATTTTTAAATAAATAAAATATGCCATGTCATCATTTAACTAACGGAATTTAACAATAGGGGACAATAGTAATTACAGGCAAAGTTGAAGGTTGAATTAATAATTTAAAAAAGTATAAGGGATAAAGTAGTAATTAAACTATAATACATGGGGCATTAGTAAATTATCCCCATAATTTAAATATATAAAGGTTTTCTTTGAATGAGAGGACATGTTAAAGGTCAAGGTTAATTATCCCTTTTCTCCTTGATGTTTTTTAAAATTTTAAATGTGATGTTGATTGATGTGGGTGGTAATTTTTTTTTTGGATGAATAAATAATTATATTAAAGAGGAAGCAAAAGAACAAGGTCTATAAGCAAAATATTGAAAAGAAGAACTAAGACCCCAGGAGACAACAATGAGCCTGTTCGTTGGGGTATCATCAGCCGGAGTATGGGGGATAGCTATCAATCTAGAAGAAACATCAAAATAAATGGCATCCAAATCCTGTTTGTGGAGCGGGATTTGGAGGTCCATCTTTGAAGATTGTGCTCCCACCATAGGTGATGAATGGAAGCACAAAACACTAGCTTACCATTGATGTGGGTGGTAATTGTTTGGTAACAAGTTTGTCATTTTTTTTTCTAGTAGCGAGTTGGCTTCCCCCCCCCCCTAATATAAACATATCGTGGATTCTTAATTTAGTATGTTTTGTAAATATAAATTTTTTTTAAAGACTTTGTAGTTTTGATTATTTTGTCTTGCAGTGGAGAGTTTTATTCTACCCTCATATTTTCTTGGAACAAAGAGAGAGTAGTAATTATTATTTATTGTTAAAGAGAATGAATGTTGCGAAGGATTAGGAATTACCTCTTCTTCTTCTTCTTCTTCTTTATATTTCCCCCCCCTCATTTTTAAGGGTGTTGTTGAAAATAAACTATTGGGCAGAATTTTGGGGGTGGGATGAAATATAGTGAGAATTTTTTTATTGTGAATAATATTTATAGGAGAGAAATAAGGGAGGTGGGCAGAAAAAACATAATGATTAAGGTAAAAGGATGTTAGTTGAAGAGGTGTACCTCTTTGAGAAAACCTATTACGGATAGGTGGGGCGTTTCATTGGTTGATTGATTCAACAGATATTACTCAGGGTGGTTTGAAAGTATATGTTAAATGAGGAAAAAGTGTGTTGTTTTGAAAGAAGGGTATTTTGGTCTAATGAAAAAACATACCATAGCTGAATTGAGGTTCTACTTTATGATGATTAACTTTACTTCTCATCTGTCTGACATAAAGCTTGCTTGGATATCAAGTGTGTATGAGACTAATGATTCATAAAGTCATCCTTTGGCATAAATAGATATTTCTAAGGAACTGATGTAAGTTTGATGACATTGCCTCATTGCTTTATACCAGAAGTATCTATGTATGGACATATGGTATCATATATCTATACCATTACTAATCTGTGCAAAAGAGAATGTATAACAGAAGAATTTATGTAAGTTTGACAAGTACCACATGGCACTGATAAATCTTTCCAGTTCCAAAATTGTAGGAATTACATGGTGTTTCTCGTCATATGAACTGTGTCTAGTTCAATGTTGTTTGACCTTTTGGTATACCACATGGTACTGATAAATTTTACCAACTCCAAAATTGTAGGAATAAACATGGTATTTCTTGAGTCATATGAACTGGTTTAGTTGAATGTTGTTCGACCTTTTGGTCCATTCTGGTTTTGGAGTACCATAGTGAAATGCGGGATGCCCTTCAAAGAAGAAGAGAAGGAGAAAGGCCATATCGATATTGCAAGAACGTTTAAGTAATCTCTTCTCACAATAGTTATTTAGTTACAGCCTAATGGAAGAGATCTTCCTCAATCTAGATACATTAGATAAAGGAAAAAGAAAATAAATAGAAAGACTAGCCTAGGGTAAAGTTTTTCCTTGAGCACAAGAAATAATAACTTGACACATATGTACCCTAACGGTGCATAACGGTACATATGGGTCAAGCACCCCCCTAGCAACATATAACGGCAGCCACTTAACAATACAAATTTATAGATCTATTTATTGGCCTTAAACCTTTTTACTTATAACAAAGAAAGTTGGATGATGAATCTGTTATTTTTTATTTTTTTGGATGAATAAATAATTATATTAAACGAAGAGGGAACAAAAGAACAAGGTCTTTAAGCGGAAGACTGAAAAAAAGAAGTAGGGCCCTAGGAGAAAGCAATAAACCTGTTCCTTGGGGTATCATCAACCGAGGGATGGGGAATAGCTAATAGTCTAGAAGATACATCAAAATAGATGGCATTCCAAATCTGTACGACGGGATTTGGAGGTCCATTTTCGAAGATTGCGCTTCCACCATAGGTGATGGATAGAGGCACAATATATAAGTTTACCAATCCAATCGCAAATGGAAGAACCTGAAAAGTTTCTCAAAATCCAAGACCAATCACGAGCAAAACCAAAGGAATGCCTTGAACGGGGCAAAATGGAAGTCGGGGCTTTTCCCCAGATAGATCTGGAGAAAGGGCAAGAAAAGAAAAGGTGTCCAAGCCTTCAAGGTCTTCCAAACCGTTCCAACAGAGGATGCAGTTGGGGTTTGCGGGGATAATAAGGAATGATTGGGTGGGGAGAGCATGGTTAAGGGCCCTCCAAAGGGTAAGGGAGTGACTGGGGATGTAGCCATTGAACCAAACCAAGGGGGGTCAGGGGGTTTAGGGTTGTGGACACAGAGAAGATTCCAGGCTGAGAAGGTGGAGAAGGTTTTGGTGGGGGACAGGAGCTAAACAGTGAGGTCACAAGTGGAAAGAGAGAGGGGGGGGGGAGAGAATCCCAAACCTGTGTGAGAATGGGGAGGGGAGCAGGGTTCTAGGAGCCATTAGTGATGAAAGTGAACAAGGGGATGGCTTTGGGGCCGAGAGGATGGTGGAGATGGACTAGTGATTTGCTTTAGAGAAGATCATGAGATCATCAACAAAAGCGAGGTGGGTAAGATTTAGGGACTTGCACTTGGGGATGGGGGAGATCAGAAGATGATTGGTTAAAGATTGAAGGATACGGGAAAGGACTTCCAAAGCTAAGGAGAAAAGGTAGGGGGAGAGGAGACAATCTTAGCGAATGCCTACACGGGAAGGGAAGAATCTTGCAGGGGAGCCGTTGGTGATGATGGAGAAGCGGGGAGAGGAGATACATATCTCAATCCAGTGGATGAAAGGGGGTGGGAAGCCCATGGTAGAGATGACATCGCTAATAAAGTCCCAACGAATATAGTCAAAGGCTTTGTGGAGATCCACCTTTAGAAGAGTAGCCGGGGAGTGAACGGATCTATTAAAGCTGCGGACAAATTCCGTGCAAAGAAGGATGTCATCCGCCATGCTACGTCTCGAGATAAAAGCAGATTGATTCGAGCTCACAAGGGAGGGTAAAGCCTTTTTGAGTCTATTCGCTAGGACCTTAGAGTTAGAGATGAATTTGTAAAGGAGGTTACAGATGGAAATAGGGCATAATCGAAGAGAGAAAAGGCGCCTTGCTTCTTGAAAATGAGGCAAAGGAAGATTTGGTTGATGGAAGAAAGCTGAGAAGGGTTAAAAAAGAAGCTGCAGATGGCATGGACAAGATCATTCTCAGTGAAGTCCCCAAAGGCAAGGAAGAAACCCATACTGAAGCCATTAGGCCCCGGGGCCTTATTAGGCTTATGGGAACGGATTGCAAGGAGAATCTCTTTCGAGGAAGGGATAGCACAGAGAGAGGAGATGATAGATGGATCAATGAATTTATTGATGAGGTTGGAAGGGGGGGGTGCAGGGAGGAAGGGAAGGCGGGGAAAGAAGATTTGAAAAGAAAGAGATGACCTTAGCCTTGATGTTAGGGGGGTCGGAAATCCAAGTACCGTTACTAGTGATGATGGAAGGGATGGAGTTGAAGTTATTCCGAGCTTTGAGGGAATTGATGAAAATAGGTAGAATTGGAATCCTCAAGCTCGAGCCACTTGATTCTAGTTTTTTGACGAAGAAAGCTTTCTTTAGTGGAGAGGAGGGAAGAAAGCTCAGAGGAAAGGATTTCTTCATTTTTAGCAAGAGAGGGGTTAGTGGGATCATTTTGGATAAGAGATTGGACACGCTGAAGATTCGAGCGGCTGCCGGCAGGAGGAGACCTTAGAGGAGATATTGCCAAAAGTAGAGGAGTTCTAAGAGTGGAGAGCTTCCTTAATGTGGCAAAGCTTGCGAGCAAAGGCAATGAGAGGAAGAGAGTGACAGTGGACAGATTTAGACTAAGCATATTTAACTGTAGGAATGAAGGAAGGGTTCGAAGTCCACATGTCAAAGAATTTGAAAGGCTTAGGGCATAAGGAGACGGGGGAGGGGGGAAAGGTGGACAAAACAAGGGGGATTGAGAGAAAGAGGCATGGGAAAGCAGGGAAGGAGGAGAGCCAAGAAGCATTCGAGAGGAAGCGGTCAAGTTTAGAGGCTGGAAGGACCTGATCGCCAATTATGCCAAGTGAGGGGTGTCCAAACCAACGAAGGTCGGAAACACCGGAGTCATCTATACAGGCGTTGAAGTCTCCAATTGCGGCTAGATCCAGAGTGGAACCTCCGATACACTCACGAGAATACCGGATGATGTTAAAGTCCTAGGAGAGATTAGAAGTGGAGGAGGAGATAGAGCGGATATCCTCCCAAAGGGGGATGCAATTAGCGGCATGGTTGAAATTGTAAATGATAGTGAGAAGGAATGGGGTGGAGTGATTGGCTAGGATATTGAGATGCATGAGCTAGGGGGAGGATTTAAGGAGAGTGATTTGGAATCTAGAGGAGTCCCATAGGATCTAGATACGACCATTGAGAGAGGTAGAGGAGTTAGAGAGGAAAGACCAAGAGGGGGCAATTGACTAGGCAATCCGGTGGGCATTCTCCATGTGGATATGGGTTTCGAAAATGGTATAAAGACAAACTTTAGCTGTCTTGATGATATTTTTAACCTCAGCTTGTATTGCAAGGGAGTTGAGGCCCCTGCCGTTCCAAATAAAGAAACTAGACATTTGGATCAAATGGGGGGGGGGGCATCATTGTCGCTGTTGGGGGTGGGGCAAGAAGAGGGGAAGGTGGCATTTAAGAACAAGAGGTTGAAGTGGGGAGTCTCACATGGGGGGAGTTAAGGGGTGATGGTTTTTCAAAAAGGTCGGGATCAATAGAAGAATTTGAGGATGGAGATAATGGCTCGAGGTTGACTAGGGATTTCATGGGGGTAAGAAGACGGTCTGGTTCAAGGGTAAGGAGGTGCATGCTAGATGGTGGCAAGGGGTTAAGGACTGTGGGTTGGGGTTTGGTGGTGATAAGTGGGCTGGGTGGGGGGAAGTTAATAGGTTTACAATTGAGATTTGGGGGCTTATAATGTGGTAGTGGGCTGGTTAGATAGAAGGGGTTTTAAGGAGTTAAAAATGGATGGTGGGTTTAGAAGGCCTAGGGGGTGAAATGAGTGAAGACCCAAGGGTTGGATGGGGGTTAGGCCCATAAGGGTTGGGCCTAGGGAGGGAAAAATAATTTGGGCCACTTAAAGGTGAGGTATGAGAAATGGGGCTCGGGCAGTCGTGAAATGGGCTTGGTTAAATATTGGTTAGTTAAGAGGGTTGATTTAGGAGGGGGTAAATGGGTATTTCGGTCAAATGAGGAGTCGTAGGATAACCAGGGGAAAGTGACGGGATTTTGGGGTTGTCGGAAACCAGAGTAGAGGTGGTGATTTGCAGATTCCTGATTTGTGATTGGCAAGGGAGGCGAAAGCTTTTCCAAGCGGTGACTTTTCAGGCAATGATCGGGCTTTGTTGTTCTTGTCTTCAGGAGCATTGGGAGCTGAATTTGAAGTGATGGAACAAGTCGATGCAATAACGGTAGTAGAGGTAGTTTCCTGAATTGCAGGGTGCAAGCTTGCGCAGACTAAGGCGTTATGGTCTTGCGCTACCTGGGGAGAAGAGCTGACCACCGGTGGTGGCTTTTTGGAGTGTCTTCTATTTCTCCGGTAAGTATTTGTGAGAGTTGGTTTTGAGGCGTCGATTCTATTAGTAGCAGCAGCAGCGGCAATATGAGAAGTGTTATTCACGACTGTGATTTTTTCAAGAATATTGATTGTTCGTTGAGGAGCTTCAATATCCAAAGGCATCTTCTCTGTTGGTGGTGGAGCATCGTTGGGAAGACTTGCAGAAGGTGATCAAACTTCAGAGATATGCTTTTGAGTGTCAGTACTGGAGAGAGCTGAGTGGATGAGCAAGAGATCGCTTCATGTCCAAATGAAGAGCAGAGATCGCAACGAAGGGGAACCCAGTCATAAACAATGACTTATTCATACATCAGTCCATTGTCGTCGGCAATAGAGATGGACGCAGGGAGAGGCTTAACAACAAGGAAATCCACACACAACTTGGCATACGAGAACCTTTCCATCTTGAGTGTTTTGGTGTCGGTGCGCAGGGGATTACCAATTGTAGACTCAATTCAACTAAGGCAATCACAATTCCAGAATTCAAGAGGCAGGTCAGGAAGGCTTATCCACAGGGGAAGAGTGTTGAAGTCGACCTTGTGGAGGGAAGAGGAAGGAAACCAAGGTTTGGTGAAAAATTGGGACCTTCCAACAGACCAGGGAGAGCCATCCAAGGCATGGGCTTGACAATCCAGAGAAGAGAAGTTGAACAGAAATATGCCAGACTCTTAACAGGTAAGTATCCATGAGACCAATTGCTTTCCATTGTTTGGCAAGGGAGGATTTGAGGATGTTGAGAGGGGGAGCAAGGCCAAGGAATTGGCCAATGATGGCTAATTTCCATCGGTTAATACCAGGAGCCGTGGAGGTGGAGGGGCAATCTGCAAATGGAGTATGGTTCTTGGTAACTAGGGGGACGAACGAGAGGTTTAGGTTGTCAACAGAGGGAGTCTGATTTGTGAAAAGGGTATTCCAAGGTTTGGGAGGGAGGTGAGGAGGGTCATTTGAGAGGTGGGGAGGTGGGAAGGGGGGAGGGGCAACGGCGATGGAGAAGACATGGTTTTCATGCTTTGAACTTGGTAACTGCATTATAAGTCCCCACCCTTCCAGTGGGTATCCCATAATCCTGCTTCTCTTTATTCAGAAGTAGTTCATCTTCTTGGGAGATCCTTGAATGTGTTTTATTTTTATACTTCTTAAATATGATTTGTTTTTTTTTTTTTTTTTTTTCAAATAAAATTAATGGGTGGCAATAAGTATGGCTTAAAGACTGGAAAGGCATATTGGCAGAATGGGATTTGTTTGGATTGCCCCTAGTACTTGGGGGCTTGGGTTCACTGAGATGGAATTGAATTCCTTATATTATAGAGTGTGCATGTATATGTGAAACCTTTTCTTTATAATGTTGGCTTTGTCATATTACATTGCGTTTCAATTACAATGAGTGCTTTACATGTAAAATTTCAGTATGCAATTTACTTGAAATGTTTATTCTCACATTATACTTTCCATGGCCTGTTGCAGAGAGGACGAGATTGAAGATATTCAAAAGGTACCTTTTTTGCGATCTTGGTTTGTGTTGATTTAGTTCTTTAATGGTTGTGTTCTTTAATTCATCTCCTTCCAGGAAATTGCAGTTTTGTCCCAATGTCGATCCTCGTATATTACAGAGTACTATGGGTCATTTCTTCACCAAACCAAACTATGGATAGTAATGGAGTACATGGCTGGCGGTTCGGTTGCAGACCTAGTAGGTTCCTTTGTTTCTTTTGTTGGTTTCAATATGAAATTGAATTTCTGTTTTCCGCAGACAACTTTTGTTAGGGACTTAGGATTTTTTTCACCTATATTACACTGGTGCTGTACATAATGGCTCAGTTTTGGCAGAACATTGGGATACCTCCTGGTATGTTTGATGATAGTCCTTAGAATCCAAAACACTTTTCAATTTCAGAAATGCTGATGAATGATTAACCAGGGATATTGAGAATCCTTTGTTTGAGATATTATTTGTCTTAGCAAGGTGCCAAAGTCTCCAGATAGTCTGACAGAGTGGAGATTGACAGTGTTCAGCTCTGACAAAGAGAAGTTGGAAAATGACATAATTTGTATGCCATTTGTGAAGTATGAAGATCAAATAGCAGATGTCTTCATCGAAGGGTTACCTGCACATATATTCCATCCTATATTTACCAAGTTGAGCATGTGTGGTATCTATCTATGACATAACTTGAGGCGGTGTGTTGTTTTGGGCTCTTTAGGAAAATATTTCCCCTCTCAAGATTGGGTTAGATGTTGAGAAGGATGTTTCCCTCTCCTATTCCCTTTTAGTTTCCTAGATTGAGTAGGATTTAATTACTAGAAATCCTATTGAGTTTTATTCCGTTCTTCCTCTTCGTTCTCAAACTCGTATTCCTTTTCCTTCTCAGAGTTGTTTAATTATGGGTTGTAAAGTATAAATATCCCATTAGGGGCTGTGAATATAGCAAAATTTTTCAGATTCAAATCACTCAGCTTAGAACAAATTTAAATGTCATTTAGTTTGTACTTTGAATTAGTTTCTAATTTCAAGCTACAGTCTTGCTTGGAGTCCAAGTTAGATTAGGACTCTGGCATACTGTGTAAAGAACTCCCTTCACTCATTGGAAGGCACCCAACTTTGATATGATTAATAAAGCTTCTTAGATTGAGTATTCTCTTGTGTGTTGCTGTTGCAACTGCATTTTTTGAGAGGTCCAAAAAGAACAGTTAAGGTCTATGGTGGAGTCAAGCTTAGATTCTTGTTTCAGCTTGCATTGACAGCTGACAAACTCCATCACTGTTCAATCCAAAGCTTCGCAAGGCTCTGCCATTCCAGTATTTGGCAGCTTAAACTCCATTCCTCTTCTCATATCATCTTTTTTCTATATTTCTTGGATTTCCTAGAATTTTTGGACTTTTGGAGACTGAAAATTCTAGATCAGGTCTACACCAATCTAACCATTAGATCAGTCCTCCACTTTTGGTACATCATTCCACAACCCTAGTGACCTTAGAACCTAACTTGACCCATTTTGACCATCCAATTTCAAGATATAAATATTTTCTTGAATTTTTGTACTCCCTAAAACCCCCAAAATGAGAACCCTCCTATCGTCTAATTTAACCATCTAAACACAACTAAATATTCAGGATCAATATCCTTATATTATTGCCGTCCACATTCCCCCTAAGTTTCAACCCATTTTTTAACCTATAAACCCTAGTTTTCTGTCCTCTAGGAATTCATCCTATATCTTCCATTGGATGGGCTAAGCATCCTTGATAGCCTAAATATCATTTAAGAGTGCGTAACTACAAAGCCCTAAGTCAAACCTTTTCCCCTCTAAGAAAAACCTATTCACTGCATATAAATTGGTTCTTTTGAGGATCTTGGATGGATTGGCCCTCATTCAACTGAGGCTACATTATGGGGCATCTAAAGCCCTTGACTGCACGCGTCCATGCCAGCTCAAGACATTCTTGCAACTTGCAACTTCAAATGTGTCAAGATTTTATTTTTTCTGTTATTTGTAAAAACTATCTTATGGTAATATTCATATGGATATGTATAAAAGAAAATGGAAGAAATTTCATTATTGGTCTTCTTTAGTGGTATACTAATTTATTGTCCTGTAAATATGTCATGCCTATGCAGATTCAAACGGGTCCTCCACTGGATGAAATGTCTATAGCATGCATTTTACGTGATTTGATACATGCAATCGAGTATCTGCACAATGAAGGAAAAATTCACAGAGATATCAAAGGTCATAATCAAAACTATTTGTATTTCATTTATTGATAGACAATTATATTCTGAAGGTTTCCAAATATTCTTTGAAAAATCGTTGAGATTTTTATGATGCTATTTTCTTTTCTATTTACCATTCTGTTGAATCATGAACTTGCTATAATATTTTTGGCAGCGGCAAATATATTACTCACAGAGAATGGAGATGTTAAGGTACACAAGGACTTTTCACTAAATGGATTCAAATGTTGTCAGCCCAGAGTAGCTGGAGAAAATGGTTTGAAGGTTAAGATTATTTGCAGTTGCTGATCGTTTCTTAATCTAAATCCATTGGCTGTGACAGGTTGCAGATTTTGGTGTTTCTGCACAGTTAACACGAACAATTTCAAGAAGAAAGGTCATCTCTAACGCTATCATGCTTTGGTTGAGCATCTATTGTCAACAACTTTTGTTAGTAGTTTCTTTCTGCTTCCTCAAATAGTTCATCTCTCTTTCTTGTTTCTCTTCCTTTCCTGACATTTGTTTTATAGTCTTGTTGGCATTTAAAATGTGAATGTGTACATACCATTACCTGTTTGTCTGGTCATACATTCATGTGTTTATTGTTTTCTGGAAAGATTACTGCTACCCCTTGCACATTCTAGAATTACTATTTCCCCCCCATGCCTAATAGTGTTAAAGTGTCTGTTAGGTCACTTAGGAGTTAATGTAGAAAGCCATGATACCCTTCATTCTCGGAGTTGTCTTACCTACTGATTGTAAACTTTAAATACCCCATTAGGGCCTGTGAATAAAGCACAATTTCTGAGAATCAAATCACTTAGCTTAGAACACAAAGATTGCAGAAGATTAGGAAATTCATTTTTATATGGTTTTACTGGGAGTGTGATGAATTTTTTTTCTTCTTCTGGTGCTTGAAATGTTGTCTGGCAGATGTAGAAATACTGCTAGTTAAAGGACATTTTGTGTTGCTTTAAGGTCGTGCGTGTTTTGTCAGTTTATCGGTATGGTAATATATATTTTTTTATAGATTATATGGCCTGCATATTCAAGATAGTTGGAAATATAATAACCCTTAATTCTCAAATGAAGACTTAGGCTGCTGATGGGCCCTAGCTTTAGAGAACAATTAAGGAAGAAACTATGGCATTTTAGATAAGTTTCATATCTAAACCCAAAACACTGGGCATTAGCTAGGAAGCTTTCTAAGAGAGTAACCAGATCTGCATTCTGCAATAATGGTGTATTACAGAACAAGATTAAATAAGAAACAACAGAACCATAATGTAGAAGAAGTTCAACTAAGAACATCTACATTAGGATCAATGACAGGTTGCATCAGGACTTCAAACTAGCAACAGAATTAGAACTAGCAACTTAGGCTCTCTTTGGCATAATTTATATTTATGTTTATGACCTATTTATGAATAATCAATTATGATAACAAGTTGTAAGTGATAAACAGTTTCATTTGGTTACTATTAGATATAATATACTATATTACTAGAAATAAGTTTGGCACTATTGGATGAATAATATATTATGTATCATCAATATGGTTTTCGGTTGGTTTTGGTTAACCTTGTGAATTATATATTGGCTCAGTCTTGGTTTTATCTTGTTTTTATTAGTTTTGGCTAGTTTTGATATCCTTAAAATATTGTATGAGAGCAGTGTGGAGGTTAAACATGAAAAACATGGTTTCGTTCTTATTTTTTTGTAACTTTACCTTTTTACCCCTACTTAAATTGGAATTTCTGCACATGTTCATTAATGGTACCCGCATAAATAAAACTTAACAGTTTATGGTGATAAATCATAAACAGCTCCTGACCTATTTATGAATTTTTGTTTAAATTGATTTATCTTAATGAGAAACATGAGTCATAAATCATACCAAATACATCTATTTATGTTTTTTTCTTGGAGAAATAAATAATTATATTAAAAGAAAAGGAAAAAGAGAACAAGGTTTTTAAGCAAAAGACTAGAAAGAGGAACTAAGACCCTAGGAGACAACAATGAGCCTGTTCTTTGGGGTATCATCAATAGGGGGGTGGAGAATAGCCATGGTGCAAAATTTTGCCCGGTTCGCTGCCCAACGAAGTGGGTGATATGGCGAAATCTCGCCAATATTTCTGTAAGATTTCGCCCACAATTCAGTAAATTTCGCCCCCCAATTTCGGGTTGTATTTTTGGTCAATTTGGGCTGAAACTTGGTGTCTACCTTAATTTGATGCCAATAAACACAGTGGAATGACTGGTTTTGCCTAAAAACTCGCCCAAATTGGTGTTCTCGATCGGCATATACCCAACTATATACCAGTAAAACTGTAATTCTACGACATTATTTTAGACAATTAAACTAACATAAATATGCAAAATAATAATAAAGTGATAAACATCATTAAAAAAACTATTATACTAGTATACAAATACAAGTATACAACTACGTACCTGTCAATACTCAATACGTACTATGCCTCGGTGGATCCGTTAGCTCTGTGTTCTGTGATAGTGTGGTACAAGGCCCAAAGGCTACAATTTCAAGCCTACGCTTCCATTATTTTTTTGAAATCACTCCAAGACATCTCTTGTTGATGGTTGTTGACATACAATGAAACCAGAGCTCTGTAATTGGCATCATCTTTGGCTGAAAAACTACTCCCATCAGGGAGGTAACGTGAACTGAGCTCTTCAATTGACATCGTATGATCGAAAGGATATTGGTATGCTGTCTCTAACATAGCAGTTGTCTCCGAGCCAAATGGAGGCATAAACGGGACACTCTGATGATGATGACCCTAACCATCATAACCCCCATACGTGCTGCCATCCTGCGAACCCAAGCTCATGGAAGATCCATCATTATACCCATGGTAGTGCGAACTCCTAAAAGACAGGTATGTATCATCGTGTCTATAAGCAGAAGGGACACCATAGCCATAAGCCAGTGTTGAGCCTACAGACTCCTCCAAGCTCATGGACCCCATCACTCCCAACAACCTGTCCATCTGATCGAAATGGTTGTATGAGCCATATGATCGAGTATCGTCATTATAACCATAGCCAGATGGCCCATACCCATGCATGTGCTGCTGCTCCCCCCCATGAGCCTCCCCCCTCCCTAGCCGAGTGTAGCTCGTAGGACGACCACGATAAAGCTCACCACCATGATTGTCATCCTGGGTGGCATGCGTGTACTGAGTCTCTCCAGTGTATCTCTGGGGGGATGCTGTGTCTCTGATAATGGAACATGTAATTGCTCATGTACTCCTCCACCACCACCACCAAGACCTCCGTCATCATCGTTGTCATCATCATCATCATCCCTTCGAGTCTGACTGGGATTGGGAGCAAGGGTGTCATCTGGATCATCCTCGTGCGTGCCAGGCTGCACCATCCAATCCTCATCCACAGTGGCGGCAGCTGCCTGTACATATACCTGCCCCTCTCGAGATGCCATGTACTCATCAACGTCAACTCCCGCAACTTGAGCAATGATTGGGTTTGGCCTACCTCCAAGCTGGTTTAACACTGGCTCACCCTTGTCCAACAACCAATCAGTGAGGGGATGCTGCTCATCTACAGTGACCTTGAAGATATCATCGAGCTGGATGTCCCTGTCCATCTCACGGGTACCATTTAAACTTGCATGCTCTAACTTTTGCCTCATGTTGTAGTGGCATTACATAAGGTCATTCAGGTGTTGACTTCCCAACCTGTTCTTCCTTTGGGAGTGAATCATGCCAAATGTACTCCAGTTCCTCTCGCACCTAGAGGCAGAGCAAGTCTGGGAGAGGATTTTCATTGCCACTCTTCGGAGTTTCTCTGCTTCGCCCCTATACAAAACCCACCACTCAGCTGCATTATCACAAATAAATTAAGTTAATACTTTAATGCTTAACAAAAATCCTACTTATATAATTATATACTTATATGTAAAATATAGTAATAATAGTAGTAATCAAACATCTAACCTGGATCATAATTTTGTCGGTTATGTAGATTAACAACTGAACCAAAGGCCCCCAGTGCATCCCTAAACAATTTTATCTGCAATAATTTGTATTGATGGTTAGCTAAATTCTTTCACAAATAAAAAACAAGTACTAAGTTCTAACTTCTAACCTCCATGTGGCAATTTGATTGGACCACTGGGTTTGGCTTTAACTTCGCTATAACCTCCATAACGGCACCGAGCATGTTTGACCGCAGCCCCAACTTTCACTGTACTGATATTTGGGATTGAGATAATAGGCTGCACAATTCACAAGCTCATAGTTAGAGACTTAATATTTACTACAAAGTTACAAATTAATAATAATAACCCACACTAATTACTTACCCGCCCTATGCATCAGATGCATTAGATGAGCGGTCCATCTAGCATGCACAATGTTCAAGTAAGCAGTGCAACCTCTGGGGTTAGCTCTTTGAATAACTACCTTCATTCGCTCAAGGGCTGCATAAATGTGGGGCATAGTGGGCCCCCTCAGGGAGGAATCAACCATACGTAAGACCTTTATTATGGGATCTAAGGTCTCCAGCACAATTGTCACATTCCTCCATAATTCATTAGACGAGATTGTCGTCTGTGCGGTGCGCCCACTACTAGTACTGGATTATCACAAACACATTACGTTAGTAATAAATACTACATACTAGATATTCATATTATAAATGTATAAGAAGTTAAGAACTTGTTAAATCAAATAGTAGAGAAAAAAATAAACTTTGATCCAACCCATGAGAACCACTTCTCTGATGCGAACAAGATCTCAAGCCCGCCTTCCTTTCCTGAATATGGCTGAGGCCGACGAAATTCGTGGCGAATCTCGTAGGACCGGGTCGCACTAGCTCACCCTCGCATGCTCGCCTCATCATATCTAGAGCAGTAGTATGATTATAGATGAAATTTGTTACCTTCCTGGCCCTCTCCACTATGCTCTGGATAATACTGATCTTACCAATGTCCTTTAATATGAGGTCGATACAGTGAGCTGCGCAGGGTGTCCAATATAGGTTATATCTAGGTGTATTCATCAATACCTCACCTGCCTTCTTGAAGTTGGTACCATTGTCGGTGACAATTTGCACCACTTTATTCTTCCCAACCTCATCAATAACATCCTGCAAGAGTCCAATAATATACCTGTGGTCTTTTGTATGCCTAGTAACATCCACAGATTTAAAAAAAAAGGTCCTTCGATCACAATACACCATAAAGTTGATGATAGACTTTCTTGTCGGACCGGTCCATCCATCACACATAATGGTGCATCCATATGACCCCCACATCTGTCTCAAACCACTAATGTACTGCTGCTGCTCCTCCTCAATCAGTAAGGTGGTCATCACCTCTTTAGGGGTGGGACCATGATATCCAGGACCTACCTCTGCAATAGTGTCAACCATATTCCTGTAATAAGGACCCAGTGTTGTATTTGCTAGAACCGAACTGTAGTACATCCACTTCGACATTGCCCTCTTCACTTTCTTAGCCATCCCTTTCCATGTACCTTTAATCTTGGGCCGCTTGGCCCCCTTCTTTCTGAAAATATCAAGATCCTGCTCTAGGATAGAATCCCTCCTTTGTAGATAGTCTTGTGGTCCCCGTAGATTTGCCGGAGAAGTGACCCTCTAACTCTGTGATCGGCAGAACATACCACGTATACCACCCCTGTCCCTAAATCCAAATGCTCCAGTCCCTGTAGGCCTAGAGGGACCAGCTCCTGTAAATCTAGCTCTGGCCCCCTCCTCCTCCTGGTACTGCATCTCCCTACTCTCAGCCATTGCCCGTCTAATGTTCCTCTCCTCCTGCTCTCTGATATCAATGGGATCAACATCTCGATCAGAATCTGAATCAATTATGTAAGATGATGGTGCCCGCACCGCCTCATCCAATGCATCATTCACCCTCCTCTTCTCCTGTTTCTTCTTCCCCTTTTCTTTCTCCATCTCTCTAATTGCTTTCACTTTATTAGCATTCGCCTCAATGCACGTGGCTACATCCTTTGAACTACCAGTGATGTGAGTCTTAAACCTGCTTATGCCACCTGAGTTCAACTCCTTACCATAGAAGTTGCATTTTGTTTTACTCTTGTTGCCATCAATAACAACACAATACTGCCATGTAGGATCAACCCTCCCCCTCGTTGCAGGCCCTAAGGGTGTCAATCGGTACGGTACCAACTTTGAATACCAAAAACTAGAATCGTACCGTATCAAATTTACACGGTACGGTTTCGATATTTACAAAAACGGTTCGGAAAGTATTTTGGTATTAAATCGGTGCTGAAAAACGGTTTAAATACGGTATTTTGTGCGGTACAATTTTGGTACGAATGAAGTTACGCCACTTTTGTTATTAGTTCATTAAGATCCTAATGAAATTGTGATCGACCAATCGATAAAATTTGATATTAACAAAGATAAAGCAAGTAAATCTAATTAATAGAGACAAAACAAGTAAATCTAAGAAGAGGAGTGAATGATGAAACGAAAAATAAAAATAGGGAATTAGGAATAGGGTAAAGGTAAAATGTTTTAATTGTAAAATTACAATTTATATCCCTTAATTTGGTACGGTACCAATTTGGTACGGTTTCAGTACATACCGACAGTCTGAGTACCTAAAACCGGAACCGTACTGAAGAGATTCGGGTTTGGTACATACCGTACCAAGTTTAGAACAGTACGGTATGGTGTGGTTTTAGACGGTGTGGTTCGGTATAATTAAACGGTTTCGGTACGCAATTGACACCCTTAGTAGGCCCTGCTCCCTGTGGATGTTGCTGTCCCTGGCCCTGCTGTACTCCCTGTGAACCTGCTCCTCTCCCATTGCTAGACATGATAATTGTTGCAACAAAAATGATTGCATAACAATACCAATATAATATTTTAATCAATATTTAAATTTTTTTCGACAAAAGAAAACGCTACCATATCAAAACCGACAATGAAACCACACGAGCAGCTCTTGAAAGTAATTATATAGGTATTCCATAATTTTCAAAATCATTTCCCTTATTTGTTCCTAATTTTTCTTTTTTTTTTTTCATAATTATTTATATTTTATATTAATATAAATACATAGACTTGTGCTTAGTCCCAAGAACACATAAAGGGTCCAAGGTAAACTATCTCGGAATAAGATGGTGGAATTTGAAAGGAGAGTGGTCGAAATCCTTCGTTAATGAAGTAGTCAAACAAGGAAAATGGGATTTTAAAGGGGATACCAATGCAATGTGGAATGAGATGGCTATCTGTGTTAAGAAGGTGGCTAAAGATGTCCTAGGTGAATCAAAAGGAAAGCTCCATTCTTATAGAGAGACGTGGTGGTGGGATAGTGAGGTTCAAGCTGCCATTAGAAATAAAAAAGCTAGTTTTAAGACATGGCAAAGAACTAAGGATGTTGAGGATCTTCAAAGGTATAGGTTGGATAGAAATGAAGCTAAGAAAATTGCGGGGAAAGTAAGGGAAAAGAAGTATAAAGAGTTATACAATAAGTTGGGCACGAAGGAAGGGGAAAATCTATTTATAAGATAGCTAAGATGAGGGATAGGAAGAGTAGAGATCTTGACCATGTTAGATGTATTAAAAATGGAGATGGCAAAGTTTTAGTTTGTGAGGAGGACATTAAGAAAAGATGGGAAACCTATTTATCTAGTTTTGTAAATGAGCATTCTTCAAGCATTTATGATTCGGACGATTACACATTTCACCAAAGCACCAATGTCCGAACTTATATACGTAGAATTTCGATGTTTGAAGTAAAAGAAGCTTTAATGAGGATGAAACTCGGCAAGACACAAGGTCCTGATGAAATCCCAATTGAAGTATGGAAGAGCTTAGGAACCCATGGACTAGTTTGGTTGACTAAGTTGTTTAATAAGATCATGAGCATAGGGAAAATGCCAGATGAATGGAGGAGAAGCGTCGTCGTTCCAATTTACAAAAATAAATGAGATATTCAAAGTTGTAATAACTATAGGAGCATTAAATTGATGAGCCATACGATGAAATTATGGGAGAGAATAATTGAAACCCGTTTGAGACACTTAACTACAGTTACGGAGAACCAATTTGGGTTTATGCCGGGAAGATCTACAACGGAGGCTATTTATCTAATTAGGAGACTTATGGAAAGGTATAAAGAATGTAGGAAAGACCTTCATATGGTATTTATTAACCTAGAAAAAGCTTATGATAGAGTCCCTAGAGTGTTAATTTGGCAAGTACTAGAGAAAAGAAGTGTTGCAAGTATATATGTAGATATAGTTAATGATATGTATGATGGTTCGGTGACTAGTGTTAGAACAGTGTGGGGACAAAGTAATGAATTCTCGATAACAGTTGGGCTACATCAAGCGTCAACTTTAAGCCCATATCTATTTGCATTAGTAATGGATGAATTAACCAAAGACATTCAAGATGAGGCCCCCTGGTGTATGCTTTTTGCGGATGATATTGTGTTGATTGATGAGACCCAAGTGGGGATTAATACCAAATTAGAATCATGGAGAGTAGCTTTGGAATAAAAAGGCTTTATACTTAGTAGATCGAAGACAGAATATCTAGTTTGTAACTTTAGTCATGATCGGGCAGATGATGAGGTGGTGATACTTGACAATAAAGAGATTCCTCAGAGTGATTGTTTTAGGTACTTAGGTTCAATCATAAGTCAAAGAGGTGATTTAGAGGATGAGGTTTCCCAAAGAATTAAAATAGGGTGGATGAAGTGGAGAGGTACGTTCGGGGTCTTATGTGATCGGTGTATTCCATTAAAGCTTAAAGGAAAATTTTATAGGATTGTTGTTCGACCAGCTATGATGTATGGTGCAGAGTGTTGGCCTGTTAAAAAGAATCATATAAATAAACTCAGTGTAGCAGAAATGAGGATGCTAAGATGGATGAGTGGCAAAACTAGGATGGATAAGATAAGAAATGATTATATTAGAGTTGTTCTGGGAGTTGCTCCCATAACTGATAAGCTTCGAGAAAGTCGTTTTAGGTGGTACGACCACGTTCAACGGAGACCTATAAATGCTCCTGTACGGAGAAGTGATATAATCCATATTGAAGGAACTAGAAGAGCTAGGGGTAGACCTAAGATAACCTTAGGAGAAGTGGTGAGAAATGATATGTATAGCTTAGGTCTTGTATCTAACATGGCCTCGAACATAACTGATTGGAGGGCAAGAATCCATGTAGCCGACCCCATTTAGTTGGGACAAGGCTTATTGTTGTTGTTGTTGATTAATATTTTAATAAATTTCAAAAAGTAAAATAATTATTTATTGGATCTAAAAATATTTTGACTTCGTGAGTCTGTAGATCGGCCCATGGAGATCCATATATATTTTTTCAATCACGATACAACACATATATCATGCAAAAAGCAAGCATTTGAAATGTAGAAAAATACAAATTTTGAGGCCCGAAAAATATTCCGACTCTGTGAGTTTGTAGATCAGCCTACTGTATTCAACATATATTAATTTCATACCTATCCAACAACATTATGGCATGCATTTAAAAAAAAATAGTTTAGAGAAAACAATGTACTTCTCATATGAAAAACTCCACAAAACACGCATATCTGTGTGAAATCTCGCTTGATCGTCCCGAATAATGCTATACCTGTCAATAATGAAGCCAGAACTAAGGTTTTATGTCAAAGATTCGATGAAAATATGGAAAAAATGCCAAGAACTAGGAGAGAGAAGATCTAGGGGAGGTTTGGGGAGGAGAGAGAGAATCCAGGAAAATAATGAGGATAATTCGCCGAAATTCGGCGAACTACCATATATTCTCACCGGATCGCATATTGGTGCTGGTTTTGTTTCGCCCAGCACCGAAACCACCAAATTTTGGCGATATGTGATTTTGCGCACCTTGGGAATAGTTACCAATCTAAAAGAAACTTCAAAATAGTTGTCATTCCAAATCCTGCCTATAGAGCGAGATTTGGAGGTCCATCTATTTATGTTTATAAGCCAAAGAATCATAAATTTAAATTATACCGAAGACAGCCTTAGAAAATATAAACCAAACCAGCCAGCAGAATTTCACCAATGTGGATTGGTTTTGAATAGATCTTATGCTCCAAAACTAAGCCAATTCTGATGGTTGAATGTTGAGTTATGAAGAGAGATAGAAATCAGAAACTAGCCTTCACAATAGAAGGTCATTGGACAGACCAATCTGGCCAGCAGTTTGGGGAAACCAGCACATTCAGATGAAGAGCACTATTTGTCCTCAAGATGGCCTGAACTCTGGAATCTCAAAGTTGCAGCAGTTCTGGTGGAAAAACTGAGCCCTGAAGAGCTGTAGGCCCTCAGTTGATGGTGAAATCAACAGCAGCAGTGTTGATTGTTGATCAAGGTTGGAATCAGGCCGGGACAAATGTGGCAGCAGCGGTGGTTTGTACTCTCACATCAATAATAGCAGTTGCAGTATCAACTTCAAGGAGGAAGAAAGTTAAAGAGAAGATTGGTTGGATTGTTGGAACTTGGTACGAACTTTAAAAAAAAAACGCGAAAACAGAAACAAACTCTAAAATGGGAAGGTGTAATCTAATCCTTAACTGATTAGGTAATGTAAACCAACTAGGAAACTAAAATAATGAAGGAAACCGACTCAAAAGTCAAAACTGGACGTCGACTTGTAGAATCCTAGTGAACCTGACTGTACTTAATAACAACTTCTGACCCTTATTATAGGCTCATATTGATAGAACTCGCAGGGTTAAAGCCTTAAAGGTCTGGCCAACAGATACACGAACCAACCCAATCCAATGCTTATAACTGAAAAAAAGCTCATTTACCTGATTTAACTGCATTACCATTTCAATTAAAAATATTTAAACTAGTAGCCAAACATATTTTATCGAAAAGGGCCTAATGTTTCACCATGACTTCAATAAAATGAGATCATACGAATCCTCTCAGCTTGTTGCAGATCCACTTTCATTTTGATGCTCTTATGCATATTAGTTTATGGCTAAAAGTTTTGTCAGTGGCATAAACATGCTTATGTGGCCATGGTGATCTTCAAAGCATAAGAGAGAACATGAGAGCTCACCAGAGCTGGAAACTGTAATTTTTTCTGCCTGTTTTCATCACCCATTGGTTTCCATTCCATTTCACTCTTCCAAATCCAAATAGGGTCTGCTCTGTATTTGTGTTTCTAGATGTGTTGGAAATACTGATATGCATGTTAAGTCTTGAGTTTGTACTGACAACTTTAATATTTGACAGACATTTGTAGGAACACCTTTCTGGATGGCTCCAGAAGTAATTCAAAATTCAGAAGGATACAATGAAAAGGTAAGTCATGCAGGAATTATATGAGCAATTCTTTTGCCGGTTGAACCTTGGGTCACTAGTTTTACTCAATCAGCTTTTGCTGGCTGCAGGCTGATATTTGGTCACTTGGAATCACTGCCATTGAGATGGCAAAAGGGGAACCTCCACTTGCAGATCTACACCCAATGCGGGTTCTTTTTATCATACCTCGAGAAAATCCACCCCAGGTGTGTTTGATTTTTTTTTTAATTAATTTTTTAAAAATGTGTAGCAAGGACTATTGCTAACAAATATCAATTACTGCAGAACCATTTGATGCTTTTTGAATTTTTGCCAGACGAGAATTTACCACTAATTTTATTAGGAATAAGCTTCTTTTTTTTTTTTTTTGGCAGCTGGATGAGCATTTTTCTCGTCCTATGAAAGAATTTGTTTCCCTATGTTTAAAGAAAAATCCTGCCGAGGTAATTATTTATATCTTTCTAGTGCTGTATTTATTTCCTTTAGGTGGCAAATGTTGTAGGTAGTAGATGTTTTAGGTCTTTAATACTGTCAACTTATTTCTTAGTAGTGCAATCTAAAGATACGTTGACATCTTAAAGTCATGGACTATCTGTGTATTTTTTTGTATTGGTTGGGGGGCACCCCCCGGGGGGGGGAGGAGCTCATTGAACAGTTTCTAAATGGCAGAAGATTGTCAAAATTCTACTCCTATGAAAAAAACTTTACCTGGCCTGAATGGAACTGCCTTTTGAGTTTGTCTTAATTTTTTGGGGGTATAGCACAGCCTGGGACCAACCTGAACCTACTTAGGTTCCCAGATGTAGATGATTTGGTCCAGTTAATTTTGGGTTTAATAGGATATTTGATAATTTTAGATTTACTTATTGAGTTTTTTATTTTTTTTATGTCTCGCTTGGGCTTTAAATCACTTGAGTTGAAAAGTCTCTTAACTTTCCATTTAAATACTCTTGTAATCATCGTGTACTGGATGTGGGATGAATTGAAATGAGTTTGTGCATATTCCATTTCTTTCTCCCTTGTTCTTCTTATGTAATTTTTCTTCTCCCTTCCCACCTGCTAATTTTTCTCAGGTTTTCCCCCTTCCCCCTTCTTCTTTGCCTTCTTTGTCACCCATTACTAACTCTTCCTGCTAACAATCAATAAGAATAATAATGTTCTTGGATTTATTATTATTATTATTATTGTTATTATGTTTATTATGTTTATGTTTATGTTCTGTATGGTATTCAGCATGGGTTAGAATCTCCAACTAATCATTTTATAATTGGAGCTATCCTGTACAATAAGTCAGTGACAATTATTTTTCTCATCCAAAATGGTAGGTTGATGATGTGACCTGTGGGTTGCTATGGGCGGGCCTACCTTGGTGCTTAATGGCTCAACAATCAAATTTAGTGCATTTTTGTAAATATGCTGAACAGTTAGGTTCCTCTGATGAATTAGTAGAGCAGCATTGAATTGAAATTTAATTTGGAATTGAAGAAGATAGTCAAAATATGAAGGGTTTTGTTGTAAATGGTCAAGCTGATCTAGTTATATGTTTGAGGGCCGTGAATGTCTTGTAATTTTCCTCCAAAATTATGCATGCAGCCTGTGCTTTTGCCTAGTAACTACCTAGCACATCACTTCTTCTGAAAAGATAAAATAAAATAATGGTCAATTAGTAACCAGATGTTAGGTGATGAAAATGGCATATAAGATGAAATGACCTTTATATCCTCATCTTCCTCAAACATATTGTGTTTGGTAAGACCTGTTCTTACAAATCTGTTACTATTGAATTGACCTAAATCAATACACAATTAACCTGGTCTTCAAAATATCAAATTTTTGGGACTACCCAGCTCTGTATATTTCGAAGCTTATCTTCTCTTGGAAATTGAGCTCCATCTGTCTGTGGTAATCTGATTTGATCTCTTGTTTAAGTTGACCCGATTGAAGGATTTTCATCTTAATTCAAATATGTGCTCTGTTTTGTGATTTGGGAAACTGGAATAAAAAAAGATGTAGTCAGAGATCTTTTAAGGAGCTCAACTGAGAGGACTGGAGCCTTGTGCTTGCAGCAGTGGACCACTACCAGTCACAAACCAAACAAAATATAGGGGGTGGGGGATTTCTAGTAGAGACCAGTCAAATTTAAAATAAACCAAAAAAATAAAAGAAAAGAAAAAAAAATGAAAACTAAGGATACATCACCTCAGAGGCTTTAGCAGCAGCTTTAGTCATGGTGGTGATGAACATGGATGAATGATACTGTGGCTGTGACATAATCTCTGTCAGATCCAAGCCGACATCTTTGTGGTCAAGGCCATGGGGCTACTAAGAACCATGGTTGAACAAACAAAATCCAGTCCATAAAATTTGCAGAGATTCAACTAAGGTTATTCAAGAGAGATCGAGGAAATTGAGAATAGCATTCAGGGCGGCTGCTTTCTTCTTGAGTTGAAGGTTCTCAGCCACAGCTGTCAGTAATGAGAGACAGGAAAATTGAGGGTCTATTGTTGAGTATTCAGCAGAGGAGGTAATTTGATTTAATTAAGTTCCTTTATGTTAGAAGGGCGGGCCTGGCGCAATGGTGGAGTCTCTCCATTGTGCACTGGAGGTCGCGGGTTTGAATCAGTCTCTTTGCAAAAAGCAGGGGTAAGGCTGCCTAGAAAGTCCCTTCCCCAGACCCCACAGTGTGGGAGCTTCGGCACTGGGTACGCCTTTTTTTTAAGTTCCTTTATGTTGATTGTTTTTCTGGATATCAAAGCAGAAAGATAATGAAGTTAGAAATTGCTTTCTTTGTTGGAACAATCCTCGTTATCCCTAGCTGCCCAATCCAACGCCTGATTATAAATAAAAAATTAAGCCCTTGCCCATGGATAGTATAGAAACTCTACTTAAATAGCAGAAATATGAACCCACCTCATCTGTGTGGTACTCAAGAACAACAGCAAGATACATGAGAGTTGCTGGTGGGTGTACGTTTCTTCACATACTTGGCTTGCACAGATACACAAGGGGCGCGGTCGCCTTCTTTATTCGTTTGGCAAGTATAGTGGGGGGCCTAATTCCTTTTTTTTAAGTAGAGATGCAGGCTTATTCAGTTTTTCATTTTCTTCTTCCTTTCTCTCTTTTTCTTTAGGGTAGAGTGGGGGCTTTCTTTCTTTCTTTCTTTTCTTCTTCTTTTTCTTCTTTCTTCTTCCCTTTTTTCGTTGTGAAGCAGTTTCCTACTTGATTTTAGTTTCTATTTTACGTAGAAGCTAAGTCAATTTTCTTACTTAAAATGCCATGTAAATGTGTAATCTGTAGGGTAGATTTGAATACTCAATGAACTTGAGTCAGTTACCTCTTATGGTTGTGGAATTGTGTACCTCTTCTTCCCTGCAAAATGCAAATTTGAGTTTCTTCCTGAGGTATTGCCAATTGATCCTTGGGCTCGGGAACCCTGTGGCCCTATGGGCCAACCTTAGTAATAGAATACTTAAATCAAGAAGCTGGTGGCAGAACAATAAATATTTTGAAGTTTATAACGGAATGGAAGTTTGGTAAACAGATACAATCTTAAAGGAATCTTTTGGTTGACAAAAAATAAGGGTAAGCTAGGGATAGTTAATTAAGAGATGGGGTAGAGTTGGAAACAAAAATAAATATAGGATGAGCAAACTAAAGACAAGTAGACAACTGGGTTTGATTTCTTGTCAACCTGGTTTATAGATTGGGTCATAGCAGTCCATCCATGATAATGCCACTGCATCAGGTTATATTGAAGTCTTGGTTAGTAGCTCATTGATCATCAAGCAACATCTATATTTTCCTAATTCTCCATTTTGTTTTCTTTATCCAGAGGCCCAGTGCGAAGGAACTTATAAAGCATCGTTTTATCAGGAATGCTAGAAAAAGTCCCAAGCTTTTGGAAAGAATAAGGTGAAAACGTAATGTTTACAGCTAATGGCAATTTTCTTGTATTGTGCTTTAAGATACAAAAGTTTTGAGTATCCTAATTTTCTTAATGCAAGATATGGTTGCTTTCATGTTCTAATGATTTTGGATCTTGCTCTTTTATTTATTTGGCATGTTATTTGATAGAGAGCGGCCCAGATACCAGATAAAGGAAGATGCAGAAACCCCTAGAAATGGTCCTGTTGCTTTTGGAGATTCGTCTGGCACTGTTAAGGTGAACAGAGATTCAAGAGACGAAGAACCTTTACGAGCCAGGTCTTTATTTATTTGGATTGCTAATGCTAATGTCTTTTATAGTTTAATTTATGCTGATGTGTTGTAATCCACCATAGTCATGTCAAAACCCTGAGAAATTCTGGGTGGGACTTTAGCGTGGGTGGATCAGAGGGTATGGGAACCATCCGCAGTGCTGTGAAGCCACCTCAAGTCCTTGGAGCAAAAGAAAAGAAGTCAGAAGTCTCTTACAGTCAAGCTACCCCGAAGAAAAATACAGAAAGGAGTAGTCAATGGTTTTTGCCACCCAGAAATGTGGTCCAGGAATCATCAGATCTCTCCCTAGTCAAGGATGCTAGAGGTCTACATGATGATGGAATACACAATGATTCCTATGAGGATGTAAGGTTTACTTTCTTTTGGTATTGATCTACTAGTCTCGTGTCTTAGAATTTCTGAAAGTGTCTGAACTATTCATTTTACAGGAGGAGTTATCTGTAAGTGGTTCTGGAACTGTAGTTGTACGATCTCCAAGAGTTCAGACGTCTACAGTGTCAAGTGAACAAACTACTTTGGTATGATTATATTGAGCTGATTTGGAAACTTATCTGTTAATAGGTTCTCATGTACACATTATGTTTTAGCTAGATATTCACACGGAATCTTAATTCTTCCTTGTGTAGTCTAGCAGCAAATATTGTTCCCTTGAAGATGAATCTTCCAGTGGCACTGTAGTTCTCCGTGGTCACCATGATGATTCTGATTCTCCTCGGACCCCCAAGTCGAGACTTGGTTTACTAGAGAAATCTTCAAATTCTTCATTTGAAGACAGTGCAACCAATCTTGCTGAGGTTGTTGATTACCATTGTGCTATTTTTTCAACACTTACACAACTACATGTTTTTGAGATTAGTTTTGTTTGGTGTATATTTCAGGCAAAAGCTGCGATTCAAGCAGGATCCAGGAAAACAAATGCTCGGGAAAGGTTAATATTGGGCAAACTTAATAGAGATGAACAAGAAAGTAAAACAAGAGGAGGATCAAATAGCTCTCCTTCTTCCAGGTACATGGCATTACTGTTGCTTTATTATTTGACAGGATGAAAGAAACTGCAAGAGTAAGAAAGATATGCTTCTTTGTTCTTACTTCTTCTAATTGAACATTATTTCCTTTCAGCCACTCTCATGAGTTCGATACACACAAAGTAATTTCCAGATCACATCAAGCAAGTGATGATGAAAATGCAAGAAATTCTGCAGCCTCAGCGGCAGCTGCATCATCTCCTGCATTATCAATTTTACTAATCCCCTCATTGAAAGAGGTAAACTTGTATAGACGATAGAGTTATTTTGTATATGTGATATTGTTTGCGTAGCATGTCCAACTCTCTTGTTTGTCTATGAAGATTGTGGTAAGCTCCTTCTGATTCATTCCTTATCTTTTCTCACTTTTACCTTTTCTTGAAGTTGTGTTCACCTTCCTGGTTCTCAGAAGTTAATTGCATTAACATGTATTTGTTTTTTAATGGATGCTTATGGTTAAGCATTATTTTTTGATTATGAAATTTGTTGGTTGGTGTATCTGCCGGGTGGTAGGTTGTGGCCACAAGTCATTCTACCTCGTTTTGCTCTTTATGCTTGATCTAGGTTTGTTCTATTTTGCGTTTTCCTCTTCTTTTTTTTTTTTTGGGGTACTTTTTGAACTTTATGGTTTCCACTTCCTGTTGCTGTGTGTGGATATTGACACATGAGTTCTTTTGGGGTGAAAGGGGCTGTCCGAATAATATTTGTTGATTCCTGGTGTTCCGTGTTGAGACGTTGCTACAGTTTTGGTGCTTTCTGGAGTCTGTTTAGTTATTGACTGCAAACCTTCTAAAGTCTTCACCTTGGCAGTAGCTAGTTTGACTTCTGAGTTATATTTCTGTAACTATTTAATATGCAGGCTTTTTGGCACTAAAGATCATTGTACCACGTGTTAATCCATGTGCAAGTAGTATAAAAAACAAGTAACTCTGCAGGAACTTAGCTAGGTTTCAGGGTGCTGTAAGCCTGTAGTACTAGCATTGAAGTTGAACTTAGCCAGGTTTCAGGGTGCTGTAAGCCTGTACTACTAGCATTGAAGTTGAACTTAGCCAGGTTTCAGGGTGTTGTACCACTAGCATTGATATTTATCCACTTACAGTTCCAACATATACCATGTAGGCAGTTGGGGATGATTTGGAAGAGATTGGCGGTCGTGTTGTGATAAATTCACTTATGGATTTGGAGCAAATAAAGCCTGGTTCCTGTGAAATGCTTGTCAGCAGGTTGCTTCAGCGGCTGGGAAGGTTCACAAGTTCTTTTTTCTTATTTTCCCTCCCTCTAGTGATACGTTTAGTTAGTGTTCTTTAGTTTGAATGACCTAGGTAAATCAAAAACTGTGCAGTTCGAGTGAATCTTCACTGAAGGACCTCCAGGAGCTGGCAGCCCACATCTTTGCGAAGTGCAAAATAGCCAATGAAAAAGCGAATGCAGAAACCAGTCCACCGAAGCAAGTGGAGCTGTCTGAGAACCTCAATATAAGCCCTCTTGCAAGGTTTCTACTTGCTAGGTTTGTATTTTAGATGTTTTGTTTGTCGTCATTCGTTTGCAACATTGTTCAGAAGTAATGTGAATTTGGTTCTTGGTGCACAGGTGGCAGGATCAAGCTTCGAAAGATCTCAACCCAATTTAAGGAAAGGTTGATGTTACCATCGTAACACCAATGTCGTCAGTTTGTATATTTATTTGATTTCTGTACATATGTTGATCCGGAAAACTATATTTTTTTTTCACCTCTGCTTTTTCAGCAGCAGAATTGCTTGCTGTACAACGAGCAGGTTTACATTCATATTTTTTTATGATTTAATTTTCCTTGTTATCTTCTTTATTTTTTTTTGGTAAACCCTTGTTATCTACTCTTGTGCTTTATTTATTTGTTTGCAAATATTCAGGAATATTACTGAAATCATCAAGGAGGCCACTCTCTATTGGAAAAAAATCACAGACGATTTTTGTCCCTCTTATTGACGTTCTCTTTGCTGCTTTCCCCTGAAAAAAAATAAAAAATTAAAATTAAAATATGGTCTTCTGCCTCTTGATGCTTATATGAAATAATATTGGTGTTGGCAGGGGCTTCACTAGGTGTTGACTGAGCAACTCTTGGATTAGTCTGAAATTTTTTTCTTCCCTATAATCCACATTTCGCATGCTTTTTGCAACCATGGAGGATATTATTCATCTTGTTGCCGCATCTTTGTTTCTTTGAGCATGGAAAATTTTCTGATCGTCAAATTTGCAAAATGTTTCAATGTTTGTTATAATATGGAATGTGAAAGTATTAATAGTTTCCAACATACAAAGTATTGTAGTTCTGAAGTGAATTTTATCATAAAAACCTACAAGTAGTTTACTAGGGAATTAGGATATCCATAGCATGAGATTCTTATGGAATTCTGATTTTTAATGGGAAATTAGGGGTTTTATATTAGTGTCTGAAGCTGTTATATATAATACCGCATAGAGAGACTTAGAAAGTCGATTTATGATTATTTCATTAAAAAATGTTGGTCTTTAGTTGGTTGAAATTTCGATCAAAATTTATTGAGAGATTTGATTGTTGGGTCGTGTCACACATCTCAACGCGTGGGATGTTGTTTCCACAAAACGCAATCATTTTATGACTCATTGAGAGGTTGGATCCTTCCATTGAAGCTGTTAGCCAAAAATGAGGCATTTGGTGATTAAAGGTGGTAAAGATGAGAATGAAGTAATGTGCGGATACCAATTCAGTTATCAAATATTAAATAGAGCACTATTAGGATTTCGGATGTTATACATACTAGGGTAGGGGATTGTGATTTTTTCATATCTCTCCATTCTTTATTTAAGTGGCAAACTTACATTTGGTTTGAGTTCGGATCTTCTAGTAGCGAGGATAGAAGATTGCGTTCGCTCTTACACTCTTTCATTAGGTAGTAGGGAGTTGGGTTTGGATTGTGTTTCCTTCTTTCACATCTCTCCACTATATATTTAGAAAGAGGTTCAGTTTTGAACATTAATATTTGAGAGAATATATTAAGAATAACTAAGGATCTGCACTCATTTGGAAGGGGATATTCACTTTGAGCATTGACAAAATAGATCAGAAGTGAGATTTATTTTTAAATATTTGGCAAAAGGATCTGATCGAAATACAACTTAGAAGTGGGTCTCTCCGTGAATATACAATGAAAGGGTGTGACGGGAGCATAATCCACTACTTGATGTTGACCGGACCCCACCATTGGAACTTCAATGTTATTTTTGTGAGATAAGATAGCAAGGAAACAGTTCCTTCTGTATTGGCCTCCCCTCAACTGACCCCTGAACCCGTTCGCCTGCTCAAAACTGTTGGGGCTTGTTGGGGAACCTAAACGTATTAAGCTAAGCTAAGCTAAACAGGTGAAGAAGCGGAGAAGAATGTCGTTGGCGGGTTCGCTCCGCCATTCGCTTTTCAAGTTGAAATGCCTCGCTTCTCCCTTCTACTGCCTCTACGTGTCAGCTCCGTCACTCCCACGCTCTCCTCTTCATCCTCTTTTTCCGTTCCATCGCTTCTCGTCAGCTTTCCCCTTGCGCAACAATGATACAAAGCCTTGTGTACTTGGTCGAATGTTCTTCAGCATTTCAACTTCTTCGGATTCTTTGGCGCATGACTCCTCGCCCACTTCTTACTTGTCTGTACAGATTCGCTGCCCCAGAGATTCCGCTGTGAGCTTCTTCCTCTTCGATTCTTTCGGAATTATCGTTTTTTCGTTCTTAACTTTTTCTCCCTTTGGTGTACTTTTTTATCTTTCTATTGGCAGAGATGAGTAACTTTGTATTTTCCGGGATTTTTCATTTTTTCCTTCTGCAAGTGTTTGTTGTTGAGTTGGTATCTCCACATTTGGAGTTTTCACCTAGGAAAGCAGAGGACGTTGTTATTGTTCTTTGGATTGGGTGACTGGGTGACGAAACACGAGCATTTTTTGTTGGTTGAAACCTCTGGATGTTAAATTTTTAATTATAAAACATTAATTTGAGCTTTACGAAGATAGTTATTGAGTTACTATCGCAGGGTTGCTTGATTGGTAAGACCAACACCTCACACCTGTGAAGAGGTCGTGGTTCGATTCTGGCTGATGGTATACTATGTAATTACTCATCCCAATATATAAAAAAGATCCCCCGTTCCAAAAAGGAAAAGAAAAAAATAGTTATTCAGCTCCTTTGATAGGTTATGCTTGATGCGAGAACTAGTTCCCATACTTATCCAAGTATCAGTGACTGAATCCGGCTTCTAATCAAGCTACTGACACTGGAATGTAGGCCTTTCTGTGTGCAGTAAAGTGTCTGCGGCAAGACGGACTCGAACAATTTTTTGCTTGTAAAACAAACTGGTAAATTATTTCTGTATTGAAGTATTAATATGTTATGTAAGGCTTGTGTCTATGAATCCTACAGTGAATCATGCCAGTGGAAAAGAGGGTAAATATTTTATTTTAAGCATGTAAGTATAAAAGTATCTTCATCAAATTCTTAATCATTTTTTCTCTTGTAACTGTATTTTTTGTTACAACAGGAACTTATAATCCTCTAGCAAATGTTTTTATCATCACTATAATAAAGGTATACTATTGAGTAGATGTTTTGCATGCCGCCCCCCCCCCCCCGCCGATCCTTATGGTGGAGTAATCTTTTAGCCTTTGTTAAAAAGAATCATATAGATAAACTCAGTGTAGCAGAAATGAGGATGCTAAGATGAATGAGTAGCCAAAACTAGGATGGATAAGATAAAGAATGATCATATTAGAGTTGGTTTGGGAGTTGCTCCCATAAGTGATAAGCTTTGAGAATGTCGTTTGAAGGTGGCACAACCACGTTTAACGGAGACCTATAAATGCCCCTGTACGGAGAAGTATTATAATATGGATTGAAGGAACAAGAAGAGCTATGGGTAGACCTAAGATAACCTTATGAGAAGTGGTGAGAAATGATATGCATGGCTTAGGCCTTATATCTAGTATGGCCTTAAATAGAACTAATTGGAAGGCAATAATCCATGTAGCCGACCCCATTTAGTTGGGACAAGGCTTATTGTTGTTGTTGTTGTACAATTGCTGGATAACATTCTATGCAATAAAATGCACCCTCTGGGTCTGGTTTAGTTTCAGATTGAATTTTTTTTTCTTCTAATTTATGATCAGTATCATTAATTCTGCAAAGCTTTACTTTGAGAGCATGTACAGTCTCTAAATGTGTCCTGTCTGTCCTGCAATAGCAAACTTGTGTTTCCATTGCCTATTATTCCATTCTGTCTATCTTTTGATCTCAGTGTTCCTGAGAAAACCTGAACTGTCAATGATAACATGAAGCATCTTTTTGGGAACACATAACTGAGCTGTTTGTACTGGTCCCGTTGACTAGGATATGCTTTCTGAAGCTCTTCTATGCTTTGGTGCAAGTTCTGCCAGTGTTGATGAACCAAATTGTTTTGAGAGTATTGATGAGGTATTGAACCCTGAAACGTTGAACACTTGTTGAGGACTTTTCCTATATCTTCTTCAACTCCTGCTTCAGTTTAATGTTAATATGGGGGGGTTCATTTCTGGTTCCACTCCCATGCCATTGAATTTGTGACAGGATGTCTCTTTCTGGTTTAAGCGCACTTTGCAGTGATGTTTTTGCAGATCTGTATCAATTCCATATTTGTAGAATGCAAAGATGTGAATTCATGTATTTCAAGTGCTGCTGATTCCATTGGTTTGAAGATGCTTGATTATGAAGTCATAGTGGGTGAGCAATGCGACTGGATAAAGAAATCTCAGGTGTTTGATTCATGCATTGTTGCATACTACTTCTATTTGTTGTATATTTTTTTAAATTAAATCAATCTTATTATTTTTATTATCTAATATAGGTATATTTATTTATTGTTTTGTGAATGTTTTTATTTCGTTGGCTCCTCCGTTATCAACTGTACTGAAAGGACATCTACACCCAGTACAGATATTAACATTTGACAGGGAATTAATGTCATAGATATTTGTGATTTTCATGTTGAGACTTCATCTTTATTAGTTAAATCTCAGTCTCCAGAAATGACAGCCTTGTTATAATGAGTTGTTGAGGTAACAATCAGGACTAGGTTTTTACGTGTATCTCAAACTAGCAATTGGCCATCCTATAAATGAGCACATTGATTGCAGTTTAGGCACCTAGTTCTTTAGCCACAAAAATAAATAAATGATTAGGATGGTTTTGAAGGCAGTTCACCTTATTAGCTATACCGGAATGATATCATTTTTGTATGTGCATGTTATCTCTCTTAGGTCTGTTAAAGCAATTAGGCTATATAGGCTTGAAAGAAACTGAACACGTACTTTATGTGCTGTGGGATATCATTAACTTACCAAAGTTTGCCCTTACATTCATCCAACCAGGAAAAGGCCATTCTGTTTATGTATTTCTTGGTTGTGTATTTCAGCATTGAAGTTTTTACAGCCTAGTTCTCTTATGTGCTGGGTTCTGGAGTCTGTCCATAGGATTGACTGTAAGATGGTATTCTGAACTTGTCATGTATATAATTAATTTCTATGACAAAGGGGGTCATCACCCAGAAATTGCTCTTATATTTAGCCATACCAGGTGTTTGTGTGTATGTGTGTATCTATATATAAATCTTTGAAGGTATAGGGCTCTTGGTTGTAGCATTCAGCATGAGTCTTCACAGACCAATTCTGTTATGTGCTGGGTTCTTGAGACTGTACATAGGCTTGCCTATTAGATGGATAATCTAAATTTGTAATGTTCCTGTAATGTCTCTGAAGAAGATTGGACTACAAACAAAGAAATTTGGACATGCTTTATGCATGCCATTTTCCATCTAAATGGAAGCACAACTGATCTTTTTTCCAATTATCTTACTTGATGGACCTCCAAATCTAGATCCTGTAACTTGATTTAGAAGGCCATCTACTTTGATATTTCTTCTAGGCTATCTTCTATTCGCCATCCTCCTGTTTCTGACTCTTCAAGGAATATGTTGATCGTGTTAACTCTTGGAGTCTTAGATCCCTGCTCCAGTTGCTCCCTTGACTGTTTGCTTTGCCCCCCCCCCCTTTTTCTTCCCTCTTTGTGTCTTTGTATTTCTCCTTTTTCAGGTTCTTTAATATAATTTTTATTCATCCAAAAAAAAAATCATGCCTGAGGCATTTTCAAAGCGTTAACTGGATAGATCCTAATCCTTAATTATCTCTGTATTAGTTGTATAATTATTTTTCATAATTCTCCTTTTTCTGATTACAGTATTCTATTTGAAGAGTCATATGAGGATTCAATCTTGAACTGTATTCCCAAGGTTTTCTCTGTCTTTAATAAAAGGTTTGTTCTCAATGTAACCACAGTTGGTTATGCTGAGAATGTCACCTTGACGGTTTTTCCTTCCGTGCAATTGGGGATGGGGTCCTGTTTGTCCTCTAAGGGGCATAAATGTAAAGTGAAAGCTGTTGTGCTCTTCAGTTTTATCAGCTACCATAATGTTTCTTCGTCTTATGTGGGTGACATGGGATGGTAATATCTCAGAGTAATCATGCTTTGTTGTACTAAGATTGACTTTGAATAAAATATCTGTGTCTAATTTTTGGTTGCAGATCGATCCTTAAATGGAGCCTCGAATTGCTACTTGCAGTGTATTAAAAAAAATGACTAATTCTTCATGTCAAATAAAATATGAGATTGAACTTAGACGTCCTCTTGCCTTTTCCCCCATCTTTTGGAACGAAAAAAAAAAAAAAAAGGAATGAGAGATTTTTTTTTTTTTTGGTTGATAGGGTGGGGATGGGGGCTCAATCATGGACTGTTCTATAATTTTCTTATTGAAATATCAAAAGAGAGATAAGGTAACGCATTTTCCATGCATTCTCACTCAGTTGTGTGGGCATGTATGAGCTACTTGAATAAATTCATCCTTTCTCGATAAGTAACTTGTTTTGTAGAGATTTCTGTACATTCTATATCTTGAGAGTGTTTATGATTGTCTTGATTTGTTACCATTTGATTCAGCTTATGCAGTAACTGCTATAGAAGTAGTGATATCAACTAATTCTTAGCTGACATTGGGACTCAGATGTCAATAAACATGCCTTGTTCATAGGACCTGTTCCAATTGATTAGTTCCATTTGTTTCCTTTTTTCTGGTGTTGGTTATCTGTCTGTTGACGTCTTGTTTTGTTTGGTTCATGGCTTCCATCGCATCATCCTATGCCCTTAGAATATGGTGTTGTTCTTTTGGAAATCTCAAATCATCCATGTGACTGGTTGATATATTAGAGCTTCCCTAGAAGTGCCATATCTATTCTAATTGGTTATTTGTACAATTTTGAGCAGTTATTTCATTTGAACTTGTTTCTTTTATGTTGCAGGAATCATTTCATCCTGTCAAAGTAACAGAGGGTCTTTGGATTGTTCCAGAGTGGAGAAATCCCGCTGTATGACTTAACTTGGGTTATAATGACATTGAAGTATTTGTTGAGTTATACTTTACAAAGTTGCTTCATTCATGCCTGTGGAAATCCTGAAACTTTTGTATTTGGTTTCATTCACTTCATTTTCAAGTTTCAGATATCTTATTTTCTGAATTCAGTTCCACATATGAAAACCTTTACTCAAGTAGATTTCTTCCCCTTTTTCTGGGGGTGGGATAGACATTCCTTTCTTGCTTCTTTAAAAAGATGGTGCTTTGTTTTTCTGCAATTTTCTATTCCCCCTGCATACTTGAATTTCTTTTTCTTTTTCTGCCTAGTCAAGATGAACTTTAACTTTATTTTCAGTGATGTGTAGAACATTTCTGAGTTTGTTTGTGTATTCTTCTGCAGGATGTTCAAGCAACCAATATTATTCTTAATCCAGGATTGGCATTTGGAACAGGGGACCACCCGACAACTAAGTTGTGTTTGTTGTTATTGCATAGCTTGATAAAAGGGGGAGAAACTTTCTTGGACTATGGTACTGGTTCTGGAATTCTTGGTATTGCAGCACTTAAGGTACTATGGCTCAGATTCTACTCAAAATCTTGACTAAAAGGTGGAGTTGAATATATTGAAGATATCATTATTCAGTTTAACCAGACATCAGGGTGAATAGCTATTCAAACTTGTCACTATTACTCCAATAGGACCTAGTAAGCTTGCATCACCTATTCCTATTTTTAGTGTGGTAAAAGCTAGGCCTTTTTAACAATTTTGGTTAATGGGTCCCTCTCTCTTTCTCTAGAGTTGCTTCTTAAAATTGTTTTGAAATTTCTTGAGTTATTTTATAATAATTTCTTCTTCTCTTCTCTCCTATTGACCTAATTAGTCCATTTTGCAAATTGCAGTCCATTTGGAGGTTTTTCTGTACAGAACTTCCTATTTTCTGGGCATAAAGTTGCCATGTCATCTTTGGGATATTTATCTCCTCCAAAATGGGGTCAAAAAGGGGGGGTTGGCCGGACCTTCCTATTTTTGGCTTGCCACATTTCATGTCAAATTGGAAGAAGAAATTAAAACATCTCATTTCGTCTTCAAGCCGCAAAGTTATTATTGCTACTTATTCGTGTTGATAAATTTTAAGGGAATGGGTTTGAGTGGCCCCATAGGAAGTGCTTCTTGTGTTGGTCAAGTATTTTTGTGCAACATCCATAGATGATGTGGCAATTCCAACTGTTGGACACAGATGCCATAGCATAGACTGGTCCTGTATCAAATTTCATTCTCAAACTCAATGAAATACCTCACCTAGTTTTATTTACATGCATGCTCCCATTATTCCAACCACTACTGTGATATGCAGGCCAGACAAAAGTCCAGCATGTGAGCAAAGGACCTTTGGGTCTACCTGTCACAGTTCACTACATTTGGGTCCTATCCAGGCATATCTCATGCTTTCATTGAAATTTTTCAAAATATTTTGGTTTCAACTGATGTTGAAATCAAGTTGTTACTATATTGTGGGTACTATGGTATAATGGTACCATGCGCACTATTCTATAGCTAGTTTCATTTTTTGGTTGTTATTGCATTTTCTACTTATTTCTCTTCGTTGTAATTAGACTTAAGCTGAGAGATCCCAGTGTGTAAGGTTCCCACTGCACGGTCTAGGATGGGGGAATGTATGCAGCCACAGGATATTTCCATTTTTCAAGCCTGCAACCTGACAGTTTTAAATTTTACTTAGTAGGATTCCTACAGAAAGTTGATGACTTGACTTAACATTATATAAGCCAGGGGCTAGACTACATTTTGGATATTCTACTCCCCTTATTGTCCTTGCCTCTATCTTCCTCATCTCAGTTTCCATCATGATAGCTACACTTCTTTTTCTTCTTTTTAGTTTCTGTTTTTCAGATTCAGCATGTTGTCACATGGTATCATGGTTTGTTGACCAGTTCCAATGCTGCTGTAGCAGATCTTTGGAACCTTAGTTTAAATTTCCATGAAAATAATCTTTTCCTTTTTTTTTTGGGTGAAAAAACAAAACTAATTGGATCTCATCTATGGTTGAGAAGCGATTAAACATGTAAAAATGTGCATTCAGGCTCATTACACTGGAGATTAAACATCATAGTGGTGGGTTGAAGTATGTTAATTTTGTTTTCTTACCAAGTATCACATCTAAACTAGAAAAATGACCTAGATTTGGATCATCTTGAACGAGTTGTGATATATACTAATTATCATTGGTACTGTAGTTATCCCAGCACCTAGGCAATCCAAAGAGTTGGAGAGGAAAAAGAACTAAGTCAACACCAATTGGGCAAGCAAGGTGCCCTGCCTAGGCACCTGAATGCGCCTCGGCAATTGCTTGACAACTAATACTAGTTACATGGTACTACTGATTTATTTAGTATGTTCTTAGTAGAGTAGGTCAACTCAAACACTCTTACTTGGTTTCACCTTCAAGGGTGACTTACAGAGTATGGAAGCAGATTTTATTTATTTATTTATTTTCTTTTTTAGATCATCTTGCTTGATTGTGTCTTATTTCCACTAGTTAGTTTGATATTGCATTGGCTGATGAAGATTTGAATCACATAGATGCCATGATAATCCTATCAGTGGTTTGATTTTATTATTTATTGTTTATTTATGATGTAAAATGTGAAAAGAATTTGCATGTATCATAATAAGTATATCAACATGTACCAAAATAAATCTAGCATCTCTTAGCGTCTCTCTAATACTTGGTACATTTTTTCACATTTCTTATGCTCTTTTTTCTTCTGCTGGTTATCAGCTGGTTCTCTCTGTTATCCTATATTGGCGAAAATTAAGCTTGAATCCTTAAAGGGGCTTTTGTTGCTTTAAGTATGTGACTAGCTCAATCTTGTGATAACCTAATTAGCAAACTACTGCAGCTAGGGGCTGCTTTATCAGTTGGAGTTGATATAGATCCCCATGCAATAGCATCTGCACACAATAATGCAGCTTTGAACGGCATAGAACCTGAGAAAATGCAATTATATCTGGTTCCTAGTGAGACCACCATTTGTTCCTCAAAATGTGAAGATGTATCCCATGGAAAAGGTGTCATTGCTGAATCAAAGAAATATGACATTGTCATAGCAAATATACTTTTGAATCCTTTGCTGGAGTTGGCAGATCAAATTGCAGGTTTTTCCAAGCCTGGAGGTGTAGTTGGCGTGTCTGGCATTATCTCTGAACAGGTATCAATCATCCTTTTCAGCGCATTTTTCTTTCCCGTGATTAGTAGGTCCCCCTTGTCCGTTGATCTCTTTTGGCAACAAATGTACCATCTTTTTCCCCTTTTTCCTTTTTTGTTGGTTGTTGGGGGGGGGGGGGGGGGCTGTGGTTGGGTTGTTGAGGAATCCCTTGGGAAAAAATAAATTAACTGGACATTGGAAAAATAACCCATTTAAATTTTGATACTTTTTTTAATTGCAGCTTCCACAGATTGAATTACGTTATTCCCAGTTCCTGGAAAGCATATCAGTGACAAAGATGGATGGTTGGGTATGCCTTAGTGGCAAAAAGAAAGTGAGTATTGGGACAAGTGATGATGTTATTTAAGCCTGGTTCAGTGGACTAGTATCAAAGACATTGGCTTGTAACATAATATTTCTTCATTGAAGAACTAGTCAGCAGTTGCTGAAACAACTTCGGTATGCATCTTATTTACCTTCCATGGATAGAGAAGCTGTAGCTTTTTAGGCCTGATTATACCACATAATGCTACTTATCTAACATGTGACATGATGCTCAAGTTTTTTAATATACAGGAAACTCATTACTGGCATGCTGATCATTTCGTTTGAGCAGGGTCAGTGTGTCTGACTGAAAGAACTGCTGTGTTGTATTAGAAATGTATCCTACATCCAGTCATAACTACAATTCTCATTGCAGAGCTTAGGCTGAAGCTGCCATATGAACCAGAAGTTCTCCAATGGTATTTTATGTCTGATACTATTATTAACGTCACAAGAAACTGTATCTCCTGTATATTCCTGAATAGTTCCAGGTATTTGCATTTGCTTAACTAATCCAATTATCAAATGTGTGAATCTAATAAAGAACCAAAATCAATGCAGAAATTGTGATTAATGCTTTAGATCTTTACGCTTGTCGTCTTGCTGTGAATTATGGATCATTTAATGTTTGTGGCATATAGTTTATCGCTGGGAAACTGAATAACTAGATTTCAATTCTTGAATTAATGTTCTTCGTTCTTTTGCCCAACTTGAATTAATGTTAATGGAGACGGGTGTTACTCTTTCCATCGTCAGATCTTCCTCAACTACACAGCAGTTTCCAGAACAACTTAACCTATCCATAGTCCTTCACCCACTACTTTATAATCTTAGTTTACCTTTTCGAACCTTGAAAACTGGTTTAACTCTTCAGTCTTGAAAAAAAAAAAAAAAAAAAAACTCTTCAGTCTTGAGCATCTAACTCCGATGATTGCGCAACTACCCTAAATTTATGATCTACTGTTCAAAGTCAAAATGTCAGAAAAAGCCAACCTTTTTCTTTTTGGGTAGAAAAAAGGAATCCAACTTAAGAGTCTCCAACGGCAAATTCGAAAAATGTATGGTTCATATATATGAAAACCCATATGTAAAAATTTGAAAACCGTATATTTAGAGTTATTAGAGTTTGAGAAACGGAAAAAGCTGTATCAGAGGGAAACTGGACACTGAAGTATACAAGAAAGTTTTTAGCTTTGATCTAAACATCCATGTTTTTCTGTTGCACAAACATGCATTTCTTACTCATCACAATATAAAAATTCTCATAATTTTCTTCAATTTTCGAAGTTTACTATTCATTTAATGTTATACATCTACTATTAAAATAATTTACACTTTGTCCTCCAGGTTACTTGCTTTCAACATCCAACATTAAAGGCAAATGCTAATACAGTTGGTGGTATCCAGCCAATTTCTTCATCCGTGGGATTTAAGTTCAACATTATATAATATTTCGAAGCCAGTAAAGGTGAAAGAAATAAATAAACAAGGCTAGCAAGATTCTCGTTGGTTGTATTCAAAGAGAAACAAAGAAAAAGTTTTTATTGTATTATATTGAAGTGTATACTTAGTCTTTTCTTTCGGTATAATAAATTATTAGTCAGTTGATGGATAGGTCAAAAGCTCACACCTAAAAATTTAGGTAAGTTTTTGTAGAAATCTTGCAAAAGTTCAAGCACATCTGCAGGTAAGTTTCTGCAGAAATCTTGCAATTCATCTATCATTTTTAGTTTTCTGCTTAAAGCTTTCATTAGATCAATTTTTTAATAAATAAAGTAGATCATTTAGTTTATTAAAAAGCTTTCGTGAGATCAGTGATCTAGAATGGAGTGATCAGAGATACTAAAACTAAATAAAACAAAACAAAAATTAGAGAAGAAAACAACAAACAACTAAGATTAACTCAATTTCAACTTGAAAGCCACAAATTGTATGAATAAGTAAACTGGAATGAAGGGATTCATACTTTAACCCAAAAGTTGCCTTCCTCTTTAAAACTATTTTGTCTTCAAATTTATATAACCCTCTTGTTTGTGTTCTAAACCCAATACTCTATTTTTTATGGTATAAAGTTAATTTGATTAGAGAACTTTATTTAGTGAAAATTTATAAGATACAAAAGCACGTGCAACTATATATGAGAAAAAATGAAAGAAAAATATTGAAGCATAAATTTGAAAAAAAATAGATAAGAAGACCATCATATTAAACAGTAATTTATCTATGAATTTTAAAATAATTAATTGATATTTATAACATCATACATTTTATTCTTAATGGTATTGCTTAACCTAAATAACAATAAAATTGTTATTTAATTCATATCATTCTAATGTTTAGATGTTCCTTTGGATATGATTTTATGTTTTTAATTTTTAATTAATTAATTAATTTATTTATATATTACCCTTTAAAAAATTACCTAATTGTACGGTATTTTATTATTTTATTATGAAAAATATATATCTTACAAAATATCAAGATTTGTATATCAACTCATATTCTATTATTATTTTAAAAAATACAAAGAATAAATAAAATGAAATGAAGTTGTTTGGTCAATAGTATGAAAGTTTAAGGAGATAAATAAATTCTGATAGAAAAAAATGGATATAGAAATCGAGAGATTCATATTTAAGAAAATATTTTAAATTATTATTATTTATTTTTGAGACATAAATAACTCAATAAAATTAGGAGAATTTTCTTTTAAGGCAACTAATCTATCAAGAATATTCTAATTTATAGTTAACAAAAAAAAAAAACTTAAATCGGAGAATGAGATAAATCCATAAGATCTTATTTCTTAAAAATTAAAAATTAATCAAATCTCAAGAATTTTGGTTTCTATAAATATAAAATTATATTAAAAATTGAATTTTTCGGTAAAAGGGGGGAGAGCACATAATCCACGTGGCGAACGGTTCGTCACTCTAAACCCGCTCAAAATGATTTCCCCGTTCGCTGATTCCACTTGGCACTCTCCCTCTCTCTGGAATTCCTCTGCTCTCTCTGGCAATTGCAGAAACAAAAAATAATCTAAGGGGAAGATCTGCGAATCTCGTTATTATAACGACGAAAAACTAGAAAATGGCGGAACTTTCAGAAACGTATGTTTGCGTTCCCTTGACTGAGCGAGGTCGAGGGATTTTAATCTCCGGAGATCCTAAGTCGAACTCTATCCTCTACTGCAATGGCAGATCCGTCGTTATTCGCTACCTCGACAGGCCTCTTAAAGTTTCTATCTACGCCGAGCATGCTTACCAAGCCACTGTCGCTCGCTACTCCCCCAATGGCGAGTGGATTGCTTCTGCCGATGTTTCTGGGACCGTTAAAATCTGGGGCGTGCATAATGATTTCGTCCTCAAGGCTGAGTTTAAGGTTCTTTCTGGTCGGATCGATGATTTGCAGTGGTCACCTGATTGCCAGAGGATCGTAGCTACCGGTGATGGGAAGGGCAAATCCTTCGTCCGGGCTTTCGTGTGAGCTTCCTGTTCCCTTTCTTTTCCATTTTATCTGGTTCTATTAGAAGTGATTATGACGAAGGGCTTTTTGTTCCTTCTTCCAAAATGTTTCCATAGTTACATTATAAAATTGGAAAATTTTGATCCCCAGTTCTATCTTGGTTTTATACATCATAAAGTAGTAGTGACCCAAGATATTGACCAATAATATATATATATATATACACACATATATTTTTTTTTAAATAAAGATCGATCGCATTAAGAATGGAAAATAAAAAATAAAAAATAAAAAGGAAAAATTACATTTGGAGAGCATTGATAGCCTTTTGAGGTAGAAAAACTCTTTCCTTATCAGAAAAACCAATGATGTAAATTCAATTGTTTCATTCCACTGTTTCTTTCTCCACCAAAAGTATTTTTGCAAATTTTCTTAAAAGTAATCTCCCTTTCTCCATTTAGACCCTGAGAGAGGCTAATTCCTTCTCCCTCGCCCACAAGTCTCCCAGTTTTTTCCCCGCAAATTAATCTGATGATTCGTATCCAAGCGTCTTGGCCTTGGCACAACACCTAATCCCCAACCATCCCCAACCATTGAATCAACCGCTAAATTATGAGACACTTTATCAATGGCCAACTCACCCTCCACACTTAAAAGGGCCTCCATGGGGCCCCTCAATTGAATTCGTAGTAGAATCCAAGTTTTGCCCACCGAATTCTGAGAATCCCTCTACTCTGTAAATTGCTTTATGTGGGCCCCTTCAATTGAATTCGTAGTAGACTCCAAGTTCTGCCAAAAAACCAAAGTCTAAGAATACCCCTCATATGCAAATTGCTTTATGTGGCCCCTCTATGGGCAATTTGTCTACCACCCTATCATTGTCAAAATTTTCTAAAATTCAAAATTCAAAATTCTAGAATCCACTTCATCATCCATCTCTTCCTTATAGGCCCCATCAATTTGATTCATGGTGGACTCCAAGTTCTCCCCAGATTTTGAGTTCTAAGAATCCCCTCCTGTGCAAATTGCTTTGTGTGGGCCCCTCTATTGGCAACGTGGCTACCACTCTATCATTTTCAAAAATTTAAAAAATATCTGAATTTTCAAAATTTAAAACTCTAGTATCCATTTCATCATCCATCTTTTTCTCATCTTAATGGCTTCTAAGCATCAAAAGATTGAGAAAAAAATAGGGATTTCCACCAAATTTGCCAGAGTTCTACTTAGAGTGGACTCCTTCCTATCCACACCAACCAACGCATCTTTCACCACTAGAGCTCCGTCAAAGGTCTTCTTCCTTGTCATTGGTAGCTCCTCCACCACCACAAAAGGCTGGGATTTTTTGAAGGTATATTGGGTTTCTAAGTGACCAAATTGCCTACAAGAGCAACACATTTTCTCCCTAGCCTCATACACTACATTGAAGACATTCCTTGTGTAATACCCCGCATCTTTTTCTATTATTATTTTATTATTGTGGTGAATGTGCCATTGTGGTCAAGGTCAGACATCGCTTGTGGGTCCCACAACAATGGAATTAGACTGAACTGTAATCGAGGAAATGATCAGCGTAAATTTCGAACCCGGAAATCACACCCCGAGTGGGCGCGAGTGGCCCCGAGTCCATAAAGAGACCTATAAATTATATATATATATATATATATATATATATATATATGAAGTGTTATTATATATGATTATATTCTTTATAATACGTGAGAAATGAGGAGAAAGAGAGAGGCTCACCTAGGGCGGTGAGGTAGTTTTTTTAAAAAGGGGAAAGGAGGTGAGTGGAGGAGGGAAAGAGGGAGGAGGTGACACCTCCCACTTTCCCCACCGACTTTGTGACTTTGAGGGAGGAAAGAGAGAGAGGTGGAGGAGAGGAGAGAGACGGAGAGGAGAATTCATTGCAGAGGGAGCGGAAGCCATTAGAGGAGCAGAGGAGAAGTGGAAAGGGAGAAGTGAGAAAAAAAAATAGAGAGAGAGAGAGAAAAAAAAAAAACAGAGGAGAAGAGAACCGTGTAGGGGAAAGAGAAGAGAGATAAGAAGTAAGGAGGAGAAGGAAGAGAAAGAAGAGAGAGAAGATTTCAGATCTTTGCAGAAACGATTAGAAGATAGTTAAGGAGAAGAGGAAAGAGGAAAGAGGAAGAGTAAGAGGAGAGGTAGAGAGGAGAGGTGAGAGACGAAATAGAGAAGTTGCAGAGGTAGAAGAAGAATAGGAGACAGGAGAGAGAAGGAGTGGAGAGGAGAGGAGAGAGAATGAGTGGAGAGAAAGTGGAGTAAAAAGAGAAAGACAAGATAGGAGAAGCCCGTAGGGAGGAGAGAGAAATGAGAGGAAAGGAGAAGAAGTGGAGAGAGGAGAGAGAGGAAAAGTGCAAAACCGTAGGAGGAGAGAGAAAGAGGAGAGAGAAAGGAGGAGAGAGAAAATGAAGAGGAAATAATATAAAAGGGGAAAAATTCCCTGTTGGCTCCTGCGTTTTCGTCATTGCTGTTGATCGATCGAGATGCAGGGAAAGCGGATTATGATGGAACCAAGGTTAGGACACGCCCGGAACAGGTAAGTAATATTGACCAACCTATGTATGATAAATGGGTGTTTTCCATTAATAGATATGTAGCATGCACATGATAACATAAAGTCTATTTTATTTATTCATTGATGCAATATATGGAAAGTTACATGATATATGCGTGTTTGTGTATTGAACAAAATGCCTGGATTGGATGATAGCCTAATGATGTGACTGAATTGCTTGACTTGGAATGCTAATAGTATTCTTGAACTGTTAATTATGAGTTTGAAATGATGATTATGCTTATCAGATATGGACTTGTCATGCTCTCATATTTAAATGATTGAATTGCATGAATTGTGTTCAGATGAGACTGAATGATGCTTGAAATGAAAAATGTACATGGAAATATGCAGAGCATGGTGAGGCAATTTTGGAAGTGAATATAAGAAAGAGTAAAAGAATAAAATGTTAAAGGCTTCTATAAGACCTGGTACTTATGTACCCAAATGGGAGGGCATGAAGTGGTTTCTGTAAGTCTTGGTACTTAAGTACCCAAATGGGAGGGCATGAAGCAAGACTGAAAAGTGAAAAAAAGAAGAAAGGAAATAAAAGAAATAAAGAAAGGAATAAAATGTAATGGCTTCTGTAAGTCCTGGTACTTATGTACCCAAATGGGAGGGAATGAAGTGAGACTGAAAAGTGGAAAGATATACTAGACCGATGATGGCCTCCTGTAGAGAACACCCGGCCTTGAGCCAAGAGACTGATGCCACTTGCGTGGTTGAGACTGATGCCACTTGCGTGGTTGAGACTGATGCCACTTGTGTGGTTTAGACTGATGGTGCTCTCTCTACAGGTAGCGCTTAGGTCTAGTTTAATGAAAAAGGAAAAGGAAAGGAAAAAGGACCAAGAAAAGGATAAAGGAAAAGGAAAATTGGAATGTATGATGTTATATGATTTTGATGTGATCATTAATGCATGATGAACTGCCTGACTTAATTATATGGTTGTCCTTTATTGCTTACTGGGCCGGAAAGCTCATTATTGTAAATGTTGACAGGTACTCAGATTCATGATAAAGGCAAGGTGTTGCCATCTGTCAATGCCTTGAAGGTTGAAGATGTAATCTCATATTCCTTTCGTTACGTTTGATGTTTGGATAACTGGACTGTACAGATATATATTCTTTTGCCAAGAAAAATGTTTTGTCTAGCATTTTGTTTTTATTAACTATAAAGAGGTGTTAATGAAGAGGAGCTGTCACGTGCCCTAGTGGAATGTACATGATGTGGGCCCCACCAAGCCTGTGAAAACTAGGGTCGTGACACCCTGATCCGGGTTCACTTTGCTCAACTTGAATTTCATCCACTCGCTCAGATTCCTTGTCCACTTCTACCAGGAATGGGCAAAGTTCCCTAACATTCCCTGCTTCATTCTAGTGTCTAGAGCAATAGGACTACCTATTGCCTTTGCAATAGAAAATAGTACATGACATGCCAGCATTCTAATGGCAACTCCGAGAAACACACCCAAACCAATTTCATAGAAGTTGGGCAGCATTAATGTTAAAGCCTAGCCTTTATCATTGAAACCACATCAATTGTGAACCAATCCCACATGGACCATGTCTCCAAATATCGGCCATATCGCCCTAAGAACTGAATTGAAAATTTACAAACCCCTTCGCTATAGAGCGCAGGCTGATTACAGCCCCTACTTCCATCCTAGCACCTCCTTTTGCACCTCATCTGTAGTGGTTTTCCAGAAATAAAACCTACCAATTAGAGCAAACCTGAATGGTTATGTTGCATCTCATACTCTGCCTGAGGGATCACCACGTGCCTGTATTTTTCCAGCCTAAATCGGCTCTAGAAGGCTTTCCAAGGAAATTCCTGAGCCCCACCCTACCACACTAGCTTAAGAAACTTGCTTACCACCCCTTGAGCAGATAAGAGGTCCTCCCCTCCCCTTGCTGGCTGCAAATATCGCCATCACCAAAATTTTCTCTCTCATCCAAATTTCTTGGTTCTTCTCCCTCCTCCATCACGAGTTTGTCTACCCAAAGTTTAATCAAGATATTTAAATTGGGTGAAAATCATAAAATATGATTAATTTTTTTTAATCTCAATTACATCAGGCTTACTTGAAACCAAAAGTTCTTTCATGTTAAAACAAACACCATTGCAATACTGGTGGACCGGAAAGGTAAATAGAGAAATTTATGCACCTTCCTAGAATGATCTTGTGGAACCAAAATATACTTGGTTTCTTCATTTGGCATCAAATTTGAGAAGTAGTTCTCCAAGCTGAACCTATTCCACTAGGTATATTTTGTTTCAAATTGTTGCATCCCAAACCAACCTACTAGGTGTGTTGATCTAAATGGAACCTAGTCACAATGGAAATGGTGAGTGCGGGCTGACTTGGTTGGTCGGGAAGCTGCCTTCGAGGATTAAGTTAGTTAGTGGAAGCAACACTACCCCGAGGCTGTGGCTGAGAAAGGCTCCGTACTAAGTAATTACTGAGTTAGTGAGAAATGAGCTTTCATTAATTACCTTTGAGTGAAGTAGGTGAGGGGTTTAAATAATATGACTTGATCATTGTGGGCCGTTGGATGGTCTAGCTGGTGTTGATTTCCATCCTATTATGTTCGTAGGATCTTTGGCGGTTATGACATTCCATAATGGGCTCACTGTTATAGCCCGCCTAAATATAAGCCCACCGGACCAACCTGATAAGCCTATAGGCCTAACTTGTGAGGCCCACATGGCCTAGTTCATAAAAGTTCCTACTGAACTAAGATTAGTGCATTATTTAGAAGATCCTATACCTAGGGAGAAGTCTAGAAAGATCTATCCTTTTGTAAATATCTAGCTTCTAGAAATCTACTTTAGAAATATGTAGAACTAGTTCTCCACCATTGGATGGAAGACGCTTGCATAGATCCTAGCCATACATTGTATAGTAGAGTGCCTATAAATAGGGGAGGTCTTGTTGTGGAGAGGCACCAAGCAATTGAGTCTAAGAGCTTATATACAAGTTCAAGAGTAATAGAAGTTCTATTCTCAAACTCTCTACCATAAACTTCAATTCTCTCCTTCTCACTTGTGTAGTGGTGTTGTGGGCTGACTTAGTACTAACGGGGTGCTAAGTGTTGGCACAAGTTTGCCTAGTAGAGTACTAGGTTGTGGTAATTTGGTACCAGAGCTTCAATTGTTACATGGTCAAGCTTCTAGGTATAATCATCATAACTAGCAGAAGGGAGACCAATACCAACAAGGAGAAGCGAATGGGGCAAGGACAAGTTGGTTGATGTTGAAAGTGCTATGGAGCCATGCCTAACTCTGTTGAGTTGGCAATGGCCAAGATAAGGGAACTTCTTGATGTTGAAGAGCAAAGTAGGAAGGAGCTCAACAGTCGGGTGGAGAAGCTCAGGGAATCCTTATTGGGAGCTCTCAACACTATGGCACATAAACAACAACAACTTGATGCCTTCAAAGCTCAAGTGTTGGAAAGGGTGCCCCAAGTGGAAGCTCGTGTCAAGGAGTTGAGTGAGGAATTGGCAACTTGTAGGAGGTTGATGATCGGAGGAGCCACTATATAGCAGAAGGCACCTAAGATATAGGTGCCAAAGCCTAAGGCATTTGAGGAAATGAGGGATGTAAGGGAGGTTGACAACTTCCTATGGCATATGCAAAGGTACTTTGAGGCAATGACAATCAAAGATGAACCATAAAAATAAGGATACGCTTTACCTCACCAAGACAGTAAACTCTATGGTGGCAAAGGAGGCATGCCAACATGGCAAGAGGCACTTGCACCATAGACACTTGGGATAATTTCAAGAAGGAATTCAAGAAGCAATTCTATATAGAAAATACAGCTTTCTTGGCTAGAAGAATTATTAAAAGGTTTAAGCACATGGATCTATTTGGGATTACATCAAAGAGTTCTCCACAGTTATGCTAGAAGTCTCGAGTATGACTGAAGAAGAACTTCTCTTTGACTTTATAGGTGGTCTCCAATGTTGGGCTTTGCAAGAGTTACAACGTCGTGGCATACAAGATCTTGCATTGGCTATAGCAGTGGCGGAGTCATTTGTGGAGTTCAAAAGAAAAGAGCACCCGAAGGCCAAGAAGGAGCATGTTGGCAAAGGTGGGGGGGGGGGGAAGGGTCCAAGACCAATCACTTCAAGGAAGGCACGAGCAAGCCCTCTTAAAGTAAGGAAGGCAACCCTCAACAAGACAAGAAGAACAAGGTCACATCCAGGGACAATTGCTTCCTTTGTGATGGTCCACATTGGCCTAGAGATTGCCTAAGAGGAAGGCTCTCAATGCGTTACTCGAAGGGAAGGGTGCGGAAGAAGTGGCCATGGGGTCCCTACAACAACTAGGTGCCACTAAGGCCAAACTAGTAGAGGATGGCCTAAGACAATTAACTAGCTCGCCCCATCAATGGTGTTGCTTGAGGGATCGAGATGACTATCGGAGCATGGACTTGTCTGTGGTGGTCATGGATGACTTTTAGGTAGTATTGGGTATGAAGTTCCTAAGTTGAGTCAAGGCCATGCCAATGCCTTCATTAGCACGGTGTGCATCATGGAGGAAGGCACACCATGCATGATCCTGACGATTCGAGGAACTAAGGAAGGTTCTAAACTTCTTTCTGCCATCAGTTGGAGAAAGGAGTAAAGAAGGGTGGAGATCACCAATTTGGCGGCACTATTGGAACAAAAGGAAGATGCTCCTACAAAGGTATTGCTTAAGCAAATTGAGAAGACCTTTGAAGAGGTTTCAAGGATGTTATGCCCCTAGAACTACCCAAGAGACTTCCACCGGAGAGAGAGGTGGACCATGTGATCGAGTTGGAGTCCAATGCCAAACCACCTTCCATGGCACCTTATTGGATGTCTAATGTAACCAGGGTTTGGGTTAGATCTTCAGGATCTTCTTTGATAGGAACCGGCAGAAAATAGAGTTTCTGGGTGTTTCGCTAGGGGTTTTACGGTCTCTAAGCCTGCTGAATATGGAAATCAGATCTGAATTCTATTGAATTTCAAAATTCAGATTTGAAATTTAAATTCTATGGCAAGCTAGGGTTTTGGTTAGGATTGGGAGAGGGGCTAGGCTTGCAGGTTTTGCAGATCAGAACTGTCTTCTATTGTAGTTCCTTCAACTAGAATAGGATCTAATTGATAGAGCTTAAATAAATTCAGATTTCTGAAATTCTGAAAATTTTGCAAAACTCAAGGAAGAAGATTAAGTGCAGGTTTTTTAGAACTTAGGGGAATAGGACTGCTTTGAGGAAACTAAGAGTAGGGATGAGGTCTAGAAGGTTATGCCATCCCAATGGAGGGAGAATGGGTTAAAACAGAGTAGAGAATAGGGATTTCCTAAAGGGAGTGGGACTTGGGAGCCGTGGGAGAGAAGGGGAAGAGACGCTTGCAGGTGTTAGGGCAAGAGGGGGAAGAGGCTGGGGATGTAGTGGGGATGAGGGGGGAGCGCTTAGGGAAGGTTGCGGCCAAGAGAGGGAGGGATGGAATGGGGTGTGCGTGCTTCTTTGACTTACTTGAATGCTTGAAGATGGCTGTACTTGAATGCTGTGACTAGATGCTTGATTACTTGAAGAAGATGAAGTTGCTTTCTGGAATTTCTGAAGTCTGAGAATTACTCTCCAGCCCAGGCCGTAAGGGTTTCCTTCTCCCCGGCCCAAGCCTCTGTTTAACTGAATTAATCCAATTTGCTTTCTTATGAAATAAATAGGTATCTATAGCCAATTACAAGACACTTTGACTCAACTTGGGACTCCCTATCTAATAGGGATCCAACAACCTTACTACTTAACAAATACTTACTAAAATAGACTCAAATGACTAATTTCAGAAATAAACAAACTGTAAGGGACTTAAATAACTGACTTCTACATAGAAACAAAATCTAAAATATATGATCCCCTTTCTAGATAAGGAATCTTATCCACAATCAACTAATTCAATATAATTTTAAAAGGACTATAGCTCTTAAACTACTGATTCAAACAGAAAACTGAAAGTACATCCCTAACCCTTGGATCCAGGGGATTTTGTCAAGATCAATATTGAGCCCCAAAATGGGGCTTGAAAAATGAACAAAATAACCCTGGGTTATTCGGCCAGCTTTAAGTGCCCCTTTTTGGATCTAGTTTTTGGACCCAATTTTAGGGGGTCCAATCATGGTTGCATCAATGTCCCCATAGGAGTTGGAGGAGCTAAAGAAATAACTCAAAGATCTACTTGATGTTAGCTTTATACGACTTTCTAAGGCTCCCTAGTATGCGCCATTGTTGTTCCAACGGAAGCATGATGAGTCACTGTGGCTAAATATCAACTACAGAGTGTTGAATTAGGTAACCATCAAAAACAAATATCCCATTTCTTTGATGGGTTTGGTGGTGCAATATACTTTACCAAGTTTGACTTGTGGTCAGAATACTATCAAGTCTATATTGCCGAAGAAGATGAGCCAAAGACTGCATATGTAACTCGGTATGGTGCATACGAGTTCTTAGTTATGCCCTGTGGTCTCACCAACACATCGGCCACATTCTGTACCTTGATGAACAAAATCTTCCAGCCCTACCGCAAAAAGTTCGTGGTAGTATCCTTAGATGACATCATCATCTGTAATAATACTCTAGAGGAGCATGCTTGATAAGACCCCGATCTCAACAGAAGAACAATGGACAAATTGGCACAAAAAGATAATAGCAATGCTGAACTTAAATCAAATAATCTCCAGACAGAACACACTACAGCCGTAGGTGATCCTATTCTACCCGAGAGCAATTGCCCCCTCCCTTATTTCCCTAACAACTCAAAACGCATAATCTCCTATTCTCCCTTCCCCTACTAATAGTAATTATTTTCCTACCATAATTCCTGAACCAAATCACTCCAAATCCAATCCTAAAAGGCATCCTGTATTTTAACAGAATCACCCCACATTTATTCCTATAAGCCAGTAAATATTTCTCAAGTATTTCCTTCTATTCTTGGCTGCTGTGCAACAGATCTTGTATCTCTCTTTCCTTGCCTGCGAGTATAGACTCGTGAGATGAGGGGTCTATCATACTCCCCTCCAAAAGTTTCACCTTGTCCTCAAGGTGAAAGTCTGGAAAATTGGACTGCAGCACATCAAAATCTTCCCATGTATTCTCACAAGAGGGAAGTCCTTTCCACTGAATCAGAACTTCCAATACTCCTAAACAGAGAAACGAATGCTGATCAAATGTTCTGTTGTGAGTTGTAACTCACCGTTCTCTCGCAAACAGGAGGGAAGAGGCTGGGGAACCATGTGTTGACCAACTGCTGGTTTCAACTGCGAAACGTGGAACACAGGGTGGATGCAAGTCCCTTCTGGTAACTGTAACTGATAGGCAGCTGGGCCCACTTGCTCTATGATTTGGTACGGCCCGTAGAAACGATGACTTAGCTTTTCATTTGGGTGGTTGGCAAGCTTCTGAAAACGATAAGGCTGGAGCTTAAGAAAGACCTCATCCCCCACTTTGTAGTGCACTTCCCGGCGATTGGGATCCACAGAAGCGTGCATCCGTTCTTGGGCCACCCGGAGGTTAGATTTGAGATCATCCAGTACACGATTGCGCTCACAAAGGAACACATCAACATCGACCTTGGACCGACCATCTTCCCAATGCAAAAGCCAAGGTGGTTCACGGCCATACACAATTTGAAATGGAGACATTTTAGTGGCTGAATGAAATGTCGTGTTGTACCAATACTCCGCCCAAGGTAACCAATTAATCCAATCCTTTGGTTGGCGAGCGCAAAAACAACGTAAGTAAACTTCAAGGCTGCGATTCACCACTTCTGTTTGGCCATCGGTTTGTGGATGATAGGCGCTACTATACTTCAGGTGGGTGCCTACTAGTTTGAATAATTCCATCCAAAAGTGACTAAGGAAGACACAATCTCGATCAGAAACAATGGGTTGCGGAAATCCATGCAAGCGGATAACTTCCCTAGTGAAGGAGACAGCCACATCCTTCGTGGGATAAGGGTGCGAAAGAGCAAGGAAATGGGCGTATTTTGAGAGACGATCAACTACCACCAGCACTGTATCCCCCGCCTTTAGTCTTGGGTAACCCGCCAATAAAATCCATACTAATATCCTCCCAAATGCGTTCCAGAATTGGCAGCGGTTGAAGGAGACCTACGGGTTTCATAGCTAAGTATTTACTGCGTTGGCAAGCATCACAACTAGCCACAAAGTCATGAACAACAGCCTTC